>NC_091070.1:24604015-24907045 GCF_032405125.1 Capricornis sumatraensis | reverse complement strand
CCAGGCGTGCATTGGGAGGCCAGTCTGCTTGGATTCAGCTTCATCACTAACGAGCTGTGATCGCGGGCAAGATGCTTAGCCTTTTTGTACTCAGTCGCCTTATCAGTAAAATAGATTTTTAAGGATTAAATAAGTGACCTATGTGGAACGTTTAGAATAATGTCTGGCATGTAAATATTGGCTGCTATTTTTAGGATTTTATGCTGTGAAGATAACCTTCTATGGGACACATTTTTTTTTTTTAATTTGGTTTTCCTTTCCTTTCAGATCCCACTAAATCCCAAATAACAGGTCACTATGGCGTGCTGCAATTCATGGGGTTGCAAAGAGTCAGACACAACTGAGCGACTGAACTGAACTGAACTGATGGCATCTCAGATCCATATCAAGTACTTTCTCTGTGTTATAATGAAGGCATTTTAGAGATATCACTGTGTCCCAGAGTGTTCTCACTCCTAGAATGTCATCAATTCAATAATCTCATACTACCCATTCCCAGTATATTCTCCATATATCTGAGGACTTTATATCTATCATGATGGGTAGGACACAGTCTAGACAAGGGGATAAGACAAAGATGCAAATGGTATAAATACAATCAAACTTCAGAGAAGTACAGGGACTTTCCTGGTGGTCCAGTGGTTAAGACTTTGCTCTCCAATGTGAGGGGTGCCAGTTTGATCTCTGGTCAGGAAGCTAAGATCCCACATAACTTGTGGCCAAAAAAGTCAAAACATAAAACAGAAACAGTATTGTAGTAAATTCAATAAACACTTTAACAATAGTCCATATTTTAAAAAAATCTAAAAAAAAAAAAAAAGAGAAGTATAGGCCATGGGGTAATGGGAGGTCAGAGAAGGCAGATCCCGTCTGGAGGAAAGGCCATATGAAGGTGATGATGGTCAAGGTAGCCCCTTGCAGAAGGCCAGAACTAGAGCTAGAGATCACGTGGAGCTGGAGATCTAAAAAGGGAAAGATTTCCAGACTTTTTACATAGAGGGAATAGCAGGAAAATGAAGATGGAAATGTCCCAAGAGTCATCTAATTTGATTGATGTGTAAGGTACGATTGTGTAAGAAAGAGTTGGGATAAGCTAGATCAGGGCTTTGCCGTAAAAGACCTGAGAAGCAAGGGTGAGCAATTTATACTTAATTTGTTCATCAGTGGGGAGTCATTGAAGGTTTGGTAAAAGGACATCTAGTCACAGCTGTGCCTGAAGAAGAGTAATTATTCTCATAAAATGACTCAGAAGGAAGAGGGATGGGTAGGGAGACAAGAGAGGAAGTCTCCAGACTATTCCAGATGAGAATTAATGTGGGTTTCAAGGGTGGATTTGGGGAACAGGGTAATGGCAGAATCTAGGGGACATGATAATTGATTGTTCTGGGAAAAGGAGCAATCAAAGATGAAGCCAAGGTTACCAGCCTAGAGGGCTAGAAGACTGATGGAGCAATTAACTGAAATAGTAAACCAAGTGGAGGAACAGCTCGTGGAGGCTGGTAAATCAGGGTTGAGGTCCTAGATAGAGATATAGGTAACATGGAGCTGGAGGACAGGAAATTAAGACTATCTCACTAGTCCTGCAGCTGTGTTATTTTCTCCTACATCTGCAGCATCTAATTCTATGCTTAATACATAATAGCTGCTCAATATATGAATGCTCTCAGTTGGAACGCTCTCAATCTCTTTGATTATGATAACTGAAACCTAAGGAGAAGCTTCTCACAAAAAGAACAGTATGGGGGTAAAACTGTGAGGAACCTACAAATGCATTTAGGGATGAGACATCTAGGGACGTGAGCCAGAGAGGAGGAAAGAGCAGAGCAGTAGAGGGGTAAGGTAATGCTGAGTGAAGGAGGTCAAGACAGGATAGTGTTGATTTGCACAAGTTGTAAACAGAACAGATTGAAGATGCAAGCGGAGGACTTTAGTAGCTGCCACAGCAAAGTGTCACAAGCTGGGTGGCTTAGAAAGGAAATTTATTCTCCTGCACTTCGGCAAGTTAGAAGTCCAAAGTCAAAGTGTGGGCAGGGCCATGCTCCCTCTGAAGCCTCTAGGAGAGGATCCTTCCTTGTCTCTTCCAGCCCCTGGTGGCCCCAGTGTTTCTTGGACATCTCTGTCTCTGCCCCCATCATCACACTAGAGAGGAGCCTTTCTCCCTGTGTGTCCCTGTGTCTCGTTGTTCTCGTATAAAAACACAAGCCATATTGGAATAAGGACCACTTTAGTAGGACCTCATCTTAACTAGTTATATCTACAAATTAGGTCACATGCTGAGGTACTAGAGATCAGGACTTCATCATGTGTTCTGAGGGGACATAATTCAACCCCAAAGAAGGACCAAACACAGACTGTTTGGTTTAGTAGTTAGGAGGTGGCTGGTAAGGTTTATGAGAAAGCTATTTGGCTCAAAAGGTGAGGATGGAGACCAGATGTCAGGAGGAAGTGAGTGAAGGGTGGAGGGAAAGCAAAAAGTGTGCTGATGAGTGGAAGGTGGGGTTGGCATGAGGGGCATCTGTCCAGAAGTGATCATTCCTTTCCAACAGGTATGGGGGATGGCTACGTGTTCTGAGGAAGGTTTTGGTTTCATGTTACCAACATTCACTCAGTGACTTGGTGGTTTTTCCCCAGGCAGGGTTGCAAGTCCTGACATCAGACCCTGTTTACTCAGGATCTTAGTGACCAAATTAGTTCCCATTTTGGTTCAAACAACTTTTCTTGTCAAACTAGATCACCTGGATGTTTACACAGGTATTTGTAGTTGGGGTTTCTTCATCTCTGAAGCCAGCTCCTGAAATGGAGACAAGAACATCTGTGTCACCTGGTCCTACTTTCAAGTGGAAAAAGAACTGGGTGACAAGTAGGCATTGGAGAATAACATACTGATAACCAGAATGCACTCCTGCATGAGTTAAACAAAACGATAAACAAATGCGAGTCTGCAGATTTCTTAATTAATTCAAAATCAGCAATTGAAAATTAATGACCCACTCAAAACAACAAGGCCGTATTGATAACTCAGACTTCCCCCAAATTTCAGGAACCCTGTATATCCACAGGCATAGTCTGAGCTTCACCCATATTCCTGTGTGTGTGTGGCAACAGCCAGGCTCCTGGTGGTCTCCTGGACTAAAGGCCTCAGAAAACTCCATAAACTGCCCATTTTAGCTCATAAATATACATCGTTCACTTTTTGACAATGTTTAATTGCATTCATAGTACGTTATTAAGAATTAGCTCTTATTCTACACAAAAATGCACCTGATTGAGTGACCAGCACATTTCTTGATCACTAAATGGTTCCTAATCATATTACCAGATGTGATAACCATATTATCAGACCTGAGTTCAAAAGGGCTGGTTGGGAAATCAAATCACACAGTTGGCCCTAAGAGGAATTCAGAGCCTCAGCCCCTAAGGTTTTCCTAAAGGATTAAGCTTGTTGTTTCTGGCCCTTGTATTTCGAAAATGGATCATCTCCTAGGACAATTCTTAATAGACTTAATTAGCCCACCCCATGAGTTAGACGACTTAACCACAGACTTTGGACCCAACAGAATCTTCTTACTACAGCCATTCTTCTAATGAACTGGGGAACCTTCTGAACAATGGAGACCACGATAGGGCAGCGGGGGCGGGAGGGCGGGGTGGGGTGGGGAAGGAGAGCACAGGAGTCTCCAGCCTCAGCAAATGCTACTCAGTGAGCCAGAATCTGAGAACTCACCCCCACCTGCTTTATAAAAGTGACTTCCCCACAAGCAGCTATATATGGTGTCATCTAGATGAGCTGAGTGTTGCCTAGGGAGACAGCTAGTTTTCTAGATAGCCATTCAGTAAAGCAAAGGGGAGGTTGCCCTTCGAAAACATTCCCCAATGGATCTTTTGGAAGAGGCAGAGATGGCTGAACTCTCAGCTTAAAGAAAACCAGAATTGCTACCTGCAAAACCACTCCATTTTTCTTCCTTTCCTCTCCATTTCTCCTGGGCCCTTTAATGCCTTGTGAAGCCAAATTTGTTCAGATTATAAAGGCAACAACCTGCAAGATTTATTCTAGGACCTGGAGGGAGGCCTCCTGTGTGTTCTGTGACTTCCTTATGGGACCCTAGGCTGCGGGGGAATCTGCTCCAACACTCTTTTTCTTCTGCAAACTGGACTCATTGTGTAAGGAGGGGGTCCCAAGAAATTCACTACGGCTTCACAGTGCACCCAGGGTCTATGGAAGATATCCAAGCTTGGTTTCCAAATGTATCTCAATAACTCTCTGTTTTCACTAGCTAGCTATCCAGTCCTGATGTGTGTTTGTGGGCTGTGAGTATGTGTGTGTGTGTGTGTGTGTGTGTGTGTGTGTGTGTGTGTAGAGATTTATTCACCTAGAATCTTATTGCATGATAGCAAAAACCAAATTCTGGATGAAATCTGAGGGAAAATACCAGCTCAAGTCAGATTACCATATCCAAAGCAAGTAATCAAATCAGGAGCACAGAAAATAAGGATTAGAGGCAGAGAGAGAACCAGATGGAGACTGAAAACTCAGAGAGAACAAAGAGAGTCAGAACACAAGAGCGTAATGCTGGTTTTGAGTTGTCCTAGAACCGTAGCTACAGTCCATGGGGTCCCAAAGAGTCGGACACAACTGAGCGACTTCACTTTCACTTTTCACTTTCATGCATTGGAGAAGGAAATGGCAACCCACTCCAGTGTTCTTGCCTGGAGAATCCCAGGGACGCGGGAGCCTGGTGGGCTGCCATCTATGGGGTCACATAGAGTCGGATACAACTGAAGCGACTTAGCAGCAGCAGCAGAACCGAAGCAAAGCAGCCAACTCATGTTTTATGTGCTTGTAGGATGTGATTTTGTGGATAGCTCATATGTGTGGAAGTGGCCCAGCTGAGAGATCCTGACTAATATGCTGAGATCAAAAATACTCAAACCACTCCATCTTTATCCTCTGTCTGTCTATGCTTAGTTACTCAGTCACATCCAACTCTTTGTGAGCCCATGAACTATAGCCTGCCAGGCTCCTCTGTCCATGTGGATTCTCCAAGCAAGAATACTGGAGTGGGTTGTCATGTCCTCCTCCAGGGGATCTTCCCAACTCAGGGACCGAACCCAGGTCTCCTGCACTGAGGGTGGACTCTTTACTGACTGAGCCACCAGGGAAGCCCTTATCCTCTGTAAGTTGTATCAAACATTGCCTTGCCCATCTCCTTGTCAACTTGGCCCAGCTTTTCGGAAGTTGGGTTTGTTTGGGTTTTTTTTCAGTAATAATTTTGCCAAAACTTATCAGTACTAGATATCTTCGTTGATGACAATACCTTACTTCATAGATCTACTTTTCTCTGATTACCTGCAGAAGCAGGTGGACGACCACCCAAAATTTGTTTCAGATGTGGAGGCTGACAATGGCCTCATACACCAAGAGAGAAGAGAAGGTTTGGATCACACAACTGAGGTCTCTGAGGGGAGCAGGGCAGGCAACCCAGGCAGGTCTGAAATGGCTGAGAACAAGCAAATGAGAGGGCTCAGGGTTTCTATTGTGGTCTGGGGAGAGGATGTGGAGATGGAGCCAGGGTGAGAGTTCCTGCACTGGCATCGCTGGCTGTGCTTGAATCTCCACCCTCCCCAAAGAAGGGAGCATCCAGGCTCTCTTATCAGCTGCTGTGGGCATGAGGGAAATAGGGAAGGGTGAGGCTCTGAAACTGTCAGCAGCCAGACATCAAAAACTGGTGCCTGACTCCTCATTACGTAGTCCTTTGCCAAAACAATGGTTTCCCCACTGGTATGAGATTCAGCCCAGCTTTCTGCCTTTAGAGTGTGACTCACATGCTTCTTAAACTTCCCACCCTGGTGCCCCGCTTTTCACCCAGTAGGTTGTTCCTCCTTGTGTGGCCTTCTCACCAAGTTCAACTCCATCCTTACCCTTCCCTACCTCTGGGCCTGGGTCCCACCCCACTCCTCTTTCTAATGCATGACCCACATGGTGCCTGGTCTGCTGATCTCACTTTGGAGACAGTAGTTATACTTGGGGGAGAGCCCTTCCCTTTCGGGCTTCCCAGGTGGTGCTAGAGGTAAAGAATCTGTCTGCCAATGCAAGAGACGTGGCTCGGGAAGATTCCTGGAGGAGGGCATGGCAACCCACTCCAGTATTCTTGTCTGGAGAATTTCATGGACAGAGGAATCTGGCAGGCTAAGGTCCATAGTGTCACAAAGAGTCAGAAACGACTGAAGCGACTTAGCACACCTTCCCTTTAATCACAGAGTCCGTGATTAGAAGGGAGTAAAAGGATTTTATTTTTTGAGGATAAAAAGGTGGGGTGGGGAACAGAAAAGTAGAAAAGAAATGCCTAGTGCAGAGGGGAAAGTAGATGGCTCCGTGAGTGGAGACAGAATTTTAGACTGTGTCCGCTGTTCTCACCGTCCTAAGTGATGAAGTGTCTCTGCGGCCGCAGGAGCATTCTGCTTCCCTTGGGCCATTCTATCTGGTGCCCCCAGGATGAGGCCTGGGGGAACGTGGAGGAGAACAAGCCAGGGGGAGTTAGATTCTGGCCAGCTCTTCAGATCTCTTACGACTGTGACTCTGGTTTTGATCTTTGTCTGAAGGAAACTGGTAGATGGCCAGATTTTTTTTTTTTTTAGAAAACCCTCCGCTCCTGAGGGCTTTAATTGGCATTTTCGTTTGTGTACAGGTGTGAAGGCATTCTTCTGTCTTCTTTGCAAATACTTTCCTTTTCTCTAGAGTAGCGTGATGGCCTCAAGCTTTAGAATAGATTTCACAGGCAGAGAAGGGAATGAAAATGATTTTGTGAGACTCTTTTCTCTGTTGACTTGAGACACAAAGACACAGTCTCCCCAGTCCAACCATCTTACCAGCTGAAATTGGCTGCTTTGTCAAATGAAGGAGAGACGTGGTGAAAGAAGTCGGATAGAGGCTCAAGCCATCAGGTCCCTAGCTGATTTTCTCATTTTAAGGCTTTCTCTTTTCTTTGTACTTGTCCTTTTCCTGTCACCGTTTCTACTTCTGTGGAATTTACTTTTTCCTTCACTTTTTTTTGAGGGGGGTTCCCTGTTTTTATGTCTAGAATAGCTGAGCTGAATTCACCTGTTTTCAGATCTTAGATTGCCCAGTGGCTTCTGATAAACAGTGAGGAAGCTTTAGGAAACAATTTCTCTGTTGGCATAATTATAACATGTCATGGTGCTCTAAAAGGATACACACACACACACACACACACACACACACACACACACACACACACAATTATCTAAAACTTGACTCTGGCAGAAAATACCACTCTGGTATCAGGAGATAATCACAAGGACTGCAGGTATGAGTACAATAGGTAGTCTTAAAGGTCACAGGGAGGTTGGGTATTAAAGTAGTGCCAAAGATAGCGTTCTGGCCAGAGGACACAGGAATACTTGAAGCTTGCCCATGTTAATCACTTCTTTCTGCAAGTGAGGTCTGTGATGGATATATGCACAGGACAATGGCTGGCCAAGCAGAAACTTCGTGACAGTGGAGGCTATGACTGTAGGGCCCCAGGTGAACTTAAGGGAGCTAGATTAGGTCCTGGGGTACCTCCTTTGTCCCAGGCTAGAGAATTAAGTGACCTTGTTATCCCCAAGCCATACCCACCAGCAACAGGAAAAAATAAAACCAGAAAGAGCAAGAAAAAGCTAAATCAACGCCCTGGAATCTGGCCAATCAGCCCATGTGTTCCTTGCCAGAGAGTGAAGAGAAGGAGTTGAAAGCGGTCCCAGATACCTTTTCCTGAAGACCAGAAAAGAAGCATCTGGAAAGCTTGATGTCTCTTAAGGAGAAAAGTACTTGCACTCTTTTCACCAAAGCCCTCAGCCGCTTCTTGTCCCCCTCAGTTTCCTTCCTCAGCCTAACTCTAAAAGTTGGGCTTTGAATAGAACATTTAACCCAAGCCCTCTCGCTTTAATGTTAATTAATTAATTAATAATTGCTCCTAGACCTACCCTTAAGCTGCCTTGTCGTGCTATATCTTCCCTTCATTTCAAAGGAAGTGTTTTCTCTAATAGACCTCCCCAACTCTACCAGGAGTTATCTGTCCTCTCCTTGTCCTGCCATTTATCTCTCCCTTCAGGATCTGTATACACTGAGCCATATTTACTCCTGGGCACTCTCACATTCTATTTCATACTATACGGGAGGAATGACATCTCTGTTCTGCAGCCTTCTCTCCATTGCTCATGTATTAGTTGCCAGGTTATGCTGTGGTAACAAATATGTCAAATATCTCAATGTCATAGTCTCAAAATCCTTAATTTTCAGTCCTGTGAGCCAGGACGCAGGAGCATCTGCTAATACAGTCCTGTGACAGAGGGCACGGAACTACGAGATGGCTCCTGAAACTTCCACTTGGAAGTGGTGTGTGGCACGTCGCACGACACACTCTGTTGTGCTCACAATCTATTGGCCAAAACATTATATGGCCAATCTCATGTCGATGGAGTGAGAAACTGCATCCTTGTATAGGGAGAGAGAGTGAATAATTGAGAACAATGATATTATCTATCTCATTTCACAACTGTGGTTGAAGAGTCACATACCTTTTGAGTAACGACCTAAGGGTAAGCTCGATAATTAGCATCAACAAGACATTGACTACTTCTCACTGGAAGACTCATCTAAAAGTTCACCTCTTACAATTGGAGACATATTTTTCTTCTCAGATTCTCCAAAATATATGATATATTTCTTAAACAAATGGCCCTCTTAACCAAATGCTTCTGCATACAATGTAGAGGTTTTCTCAGAGGTTTGGGGTTACGATTATGACCACCAACTTGGTACTGATGATATGACCATCAGCTTAGTACAATATGGTAATACTCCTAAGGACACCAATAAATGGAGGGCTGTGGGCCATTTCATTAAAGTCCCTGCTTTTGGAGCCCAAGACTCCATCTTGTCTGTTCTCATAACACTAGGATCTCAGCTATCATATCGTGATAATGAGAACAAATCTTCCTCTAGCCCTTGTTACTCAGTAACATCAGCATCACCTGGGAACTTACTAGACATTCAGAATCTGGGCCTCAATCCAGGGCTTCTCCATCAGATTCTGCATTTTAGGAAGCTCTCTAGGTGCTTCCCTGGTGGCTCAGTGGTAAAGAATCTGCCTGCAATGCAGGAGACCCGGGTTTGATTGCTGGGTTGGGAAGATACCTTGGAGGAGGGCATGGAAGTACTCTTGCCTGAAGAATCGCATGGACAGAGAAGCCTGGTGGACTACAGTCCCTCGGGTCGCATAGAGTCAGACACGACCGAAGCGACTAAGCAGTAGCAGTGAGAGTGGAAGTGGTTCAGTCATATCCAACTCTGTGCGATCTCATGGACTGTATAGTTCATGCAGTTCTCCAGGCCAGAATACTGGAGTGGGTAGCCTTTCCCTTTTCCAGGGGATCTTCCCAATCCAGGGATCAAACACAGGTCTCCAGCATTGCAGCCAGATTCTTTACCAGCTGAGCCACCAGGAAAGCCCAAGAATACTGGAGTGGGTAGCCTTTCCCTTCTCCAGTGGCTAGGTGCTAAATCTGCACTTTACTATTGGAGAAGCAGCCCAATGGGTCTCAACCTTGGCTTGCACACTGGTATCACCTAAAGAGCATTACAATACTGGGGCCCCAGTGCTTTGATGTGGTTGGTCTGTTGGGCTATGTTGCAGCCACTGAAGGGGTGGCAGGTGTTAGGAATTCCCCAGGTGATTCTAATATGCAGCCAGGACTAAGAACACTGCTTGGAGTTACTTGAACCCACTGGTTGAATGGTTAGAGACGTAAACCTACAGTTGTGCAACGTGTGTTACTGACCATTAGAATCACCAAGGGCTGGAGAGAGGCTGACCTCAGTGAAATAATAATAGCTCCTGTTATTAAGGAGCTTCTATCGGCAGAGAAGGCGATGGCACCCCACTCCAGTACTCTTGCCTGGAGAATCCCATGGACAGAGAAGCCTGGTGGGCTGCAGTCCATGGGGTAGCGAAGAGTCGGCCACGACTGAGCAACTTCACTTTCACTTTTCACTTTGATGCATTGGAGAAGGAAATGGCAACCCACTCCAGTGTTCTTGCCTGGAGAATCCCGTGGACAGAGGAACCTGGTGGGCTGCCATCTATGGAGTTGCACAGAGTCGGACACGACTGAAGCAACATAGAAGCAACAGCAGCATGGGCTGAGAGCATTATCTCCAATCCCCACCACATTATTTTACCCTGATTAAAATGTAAGAAACTGCACCTCAAAGAAGGTGAGCAACTTTTCCAAGGTCACACAGCTCCCAAATGGTAGAAATTGGATTTAAATACATCTCTGCTTTTAAAGTAGGGCCTTTTTCTTCCAAACCCTGGGAAGTTTTGCTCCCCGCTGTTGTGAACTGTGATGATTGGACCTTGGAATGCTGCTGTGGCTGCTAATGGGCCCTTATCGCTGTCTTCTAGAGCAGCTGGGGTTGGGGTCCAATTAGGCAAGGTTAACAGGTGAGAGATCACACCCCAAGATGAGTGACTGCATATGACTCCTGACCAGTCTTCAAAGTGTGTCATTTCACAGAGGGGTCAATTAGATCACCAGGAGATAAGTTACCTGGTTCTAACAAATAACATGATAGAAACTGATCAGTGCAGAGAAACTGCATGACTTCCCAGGAGAGGGAGGAACCATACCCAAACCAAAGCATGCTTCCCCAGCGTCAACTTCTCAATTGTGAGGACTTTACCATGCCACGCCCCCGGGAGCATTCTCTCATATAATCTTCACCACATTCTGTTGAATCTGATGTTAATTTTGTCCATGTTATACATGTAGAAATGGATGCTGGGAAATAAATTTGCCTAACATAGGATAGTTAAGAGCACAGCCAGCCTGGAAATCTATGATCAAAGCCTGTGTAATACCATCCACATTTTATGACTTCTTAATTTCTTAAGTGTACTATCCTGCTCATTGGGTTCCATCTGGTTCACTACCTCTCATGTACCAGGTTTGGGCCAAATGGCTCAGCACCTTTTTTGGGGGGAGTACACCAGGTCTTAGTTGCTGCATGTGGGATCTAGTTCCCTGACCAGGGATTGAACCCAGTCCCCCTGCACTGGGAGCACAGAGTCTTAGCCGCCGGACCACCAGGGAAGTCCCTGCTCAGCATCTTGACATGGGGTAAGCAATAGCTTTGTGTGGAAAAGGAAACAGTCTCAGGTAAACCAGAGAAGAGAGGGGGAAAAAAGGCTCCATCAACCATTAATCCACCTGAGATGTGCTGGTGCCAGGGTGCCTAGCTCCATTGCTATTTCTGCCTTTTCATTGATCAAAGGTGAGCCATGACCTTGTTAATTGGAGAACAAAGAGGCAGTGCAGCCCCAGGCAGTCTGGATTTGGATTTGTTCACAGAAGCTGTCTAGGAATCCAGCTGCTCCTGAATACTCGAGGCCCTGGTATCACAGACCCCTTTCTGGTACAAGGAAGCCCCTGGTGGCTCTGGGAAGCAGGGCTCAGGGACAGGAGCTTCCCTGGGGAGAAGCAACACCCATCTCAGGATGGCTAGTTCATTTTCTGGGTCAGTTTTGGAGAAGACACTCCTGGGAATAATGGAATTTGAGTCATAAACAGAAATGTGGGCAGGCTGCACTGGCTATGCCTGCAGTCAGCAGAGGTAACTCAGTAGGAGGAAAGAAGGGGAGGGAGAGGATACAGAGCTCTGGGGTGTGGAGAATTCTGTCTCCTTCTCACTCTGGGCCTCCCCACCCCCCGTTTTTGTTGTTGTTGTTGTTGTTATATGTTGTTGTTGTTAATATGTTCGGCTGCATCAGATCTTAGTTGTGGCATGTGGGGTCTAGTTCTCTGACCAGGGAGTGAACTTGGGTCCCCTGCTTAGGAAGCACAGTGTCTTAGCTGCTGGACCACCGGGGAAATCTGCCTGGGCCTCTCATTTTAATTGTCAATTCACCCTGGGTGGTGGGAGTGGTGGGGTGGCCTAAGGGAGTCAGTAAGTTCAGTCGCTCAGTCTTGTCTGACTCTCTGCGACCCCATGCACTGCAGCACCAACTCCCAGAGCCTACTCAAACTCATGTCCATCGCGTCGGTGATGCCATCCAACCATCTCATCCTCTGTCATTCCCTTTTCCTCCCATCTTCAATCTTTCCCAGCATCAGGGTCTTTTTCAATGAGTCAGTTCTTCACATCAGGTAGCCAAAGTATTGGAGTTTCAGCTTCAGCATCAGTCCTTCCAATGAATATTCACTACTGATTTCCTTTAGGATGGACTGGTTGGATCTCCTTGTGGTCCAGAGGACTCTCAAGAGTCTTCTCCAACACCACAGTTCAAAAGCATAAATTCTTCAGTGCTCAGTTTTCTTTATAATCCAATTCTCACATCCATACATGACAGTGGGAAAAACCATAGCTTTGACTAGATGGACCTTTGTTGGCAAAGTAATGTCTCTGCTTTTTAATATGCTGTCTAGGTTGGTCATAGCTTTTCTTCTAAGGAGCAAGCATCTTTTAATTTCATGGCTGCAATCACCATCTGCAGTGATTTTGGAGCCCCCCAAAATAAAATCAGCCACTGTTTCCATTGTTTCCCCATCTATTTGCCATGAAATGATGGGACTGGATGCCATGATCTTTGTTTTCTGAATGTTGAGCTTTAAGCAAAATTTTTCACTCTCCACTTTCACTTTCATCAAGAGTTCTTTAGTTCTTCTTCACTTTCTGCCATAAGGGTGGTGTCATCTGCATATCTGAGGTTATTGATATCTCTCCTGACAATCTTGATCCGAGCCTGTGCTTCATCCAGCCTGGCATTTCACGTGATGTGCTTGAAAATAAGTTAAATAAGCAGAGTTACAATATACAGCCTTGGTGTACTCCTATCCCAATTTGGAACCAGTCTGCTGTTCCACGTCCAGTTCTAACTGTTGCTTCTTGATCTGCATACAGATTTCTCAAGAGGCACATCGGGTGGTCTGGTATTCCCATCTCTTTAAGAATTTTCCACAGTTTATTGTGATCCACACAGTAAAAGGCTTTGGTGTAGTCAATAAAGCAAAAGTAGATGTTTTTCTGGAACTCTTGCTTTTTCAATGATCCAACAGATGTTGGCAATTTGATCTCTGGTTCCTCTGCCTTTTCTAAAACCAGCTTGAACATCTGGAAGTTCATAGTTCACGTGCTGTTGAAGCCTGACTTGGAGAATTTTGAGCATTACTTTGCTACTGTGTGAGATGAGTGCAATTGTGCAATAGTCTGAGCATTCTTTGGGATTGGCCTTCTTTGGAATTGGAATGAACACTGACCTTTTTCAGTTCTGTGGCCACTACTGAGTTTTCCAAATTTGCCGGCATATTGAGTGCAGCACTTCCACAGCATAATCTTTTAAGATTTGAAATAGCTCAACTTGAATTCCATCACCTCCACTAGCTTTGTTAGTAGTAGATGCTTCCGAAGGGCCACTTGACTTTGCATTCTAAGATGTCCGGCTCTAGGTGAGTGATCACACCATTGTGGTTATCTGGGTCATGAAGATCTTTTTTGTATAGTTCTTCTGTGTATTCTTGCCACCTCTTCTTAATATCTTCTGCTTCTGTTAGGTCCATACCATTTCTGTCCTTTATTGTCCCCATCTTTGCATGTAATGTTCCTTTGGTATCTCTAATTTTCTTGAAGAGATCTCTAATCTTTCCCATTCTGTTTTTTCCTCTATTTCTTTGCATTGATCGCTGAGGAAGGCTTTCTTGTCTCTACTAGCTATTCTTTGCAACTCTGCATTCAAATTGGTATATCTTTCCTTTTCTCCTTTGCCTTTCGCATCTCTTTTTCCCTCAGCTCTTTGTAAGGCCTCCTGAAACAACCATTTTGCTTTTTTTGTATTTCTTTTTCTTGGGGATGGTCTTGATCACTGCCTCATATACCATGTCATGAACCTCTGTCCATAGTTCTTCAGGCACTCAGACTATCAGATCTAATCCCTTGAATCTATTTCTCACTTCCACTGTATAGTTGTAAGGGATTTGACTTAGGTCATACCTGAATGGTCTAGCAGTTTTTCCTACTTTCTTCAATTTGAGTCTGAATTTGGCAATAAGGAGTTCATGATCTGAGCCACAGTCAGCTCCCGGTCTTGTTTTTGCTGACTGTATAGAGCTTCTCCATTTTTGGCTGCAAAGAATATAATCAATCTGATTTCGGTGTTGACCATCTGGTGATATCCATGTGTAGAGTCTTCTCTTGTGTTGTTGGAAGAGGGTGTTTGCTATGGCCAGTGCATTCTCTTTGACCCACTTCATTTTATACTCCAAGGACAAATCTGCCTGTTATTCCAGGTAGCTCTTGACTTCCTACTTTTGCATTTCAGTTCCCTATAATGAAAAGAGGACATCTTTTTGGAGTGTTAGTTCTAGAAGGTCTTGTAGGTCTTCATAGAACCAGTCAACTTCAGCTTCTTCAGCACTACTGGTCGGGGCATAGATTTGGATTACTGTGATATTGAATGATTTGCCTTGGAAATGAACAGAGATCCTTCTGTCGTTTTTGAGATTGCATCCAAGTACTGTATTTTGGACTCTTTTGTTGACTATGATGGCTACTCAATTTCTTCTAAGGGATTCTTGCCCACAGTAGTAGATATAATGGTCATCTGAGTTACATTCACTCATTCCAGCCCAATTTAATTTACTGATTCCTAAAGTGTCGACGTTCACTCTTGCCATCTCCTGTTTGACCACTACCAATTTGCCTTGATTCATGGACCTAACATTCCAGGTTCCTATAAAATATTGATCTTTACAGCATCAGACTTTACTTCCATCACCTGTCACAGCCATAACTGGGTGTTGTTTTTGCTTTGGCTCTGTCTCTTCACTCTTTCTGGAGTTATTTCTCCACTTTTCTCCAGTAGGATATTGGGCACCTACCCACCTGGGGAGTTCATCTTTCAGTGTCATACCTGTTTTATACTGTTCATGGGGTTCTCAAGACAAGAATACTGAAGTGGTTTGCCATTCTCTTCTCCAGTGGACCACGTTTTGTCAGAACTCTCTGCCCTGCCCTGTCCATCTTGGGTGGCCCTACATGGCATGGCTCATAGTTTCATTGAGCTAGACAAGGCTGTGGTCCATGTGATCAGTTTGGTTAGTTTTCTGTGATTATGGTTTCCATTCTGTCTGCCCTCTGATGGAGAAGGATAAGAGGCTTATGGAAGCTTCCTGACGGGAGAGACTGACTGAGGGGGAAACTGGGTCTTATTCTGATGGGCAGGGCCATGTTCAGTAAATCTTTAATCCAATTTTCTGTTAATGGTGAAGTCAGGTAAAAAAATAAGCTGATCACAGACTGTAGAGGTCAAGGCATGGGGTCACATTTGCTGAGAATGGAAGGGAGACTTGAATCGAGTAGAAATCTTTAAGCATTAGTATCTCAAATTTTTGCTTTCTCTAAATCTCAGTATTCTGGCAAAAGCCCTCTTTCTTTGAACAACCAGATTTCAGCAGGAAGGAGGTTTTCTCCCTCCTCCCTATTTCTTAGGAACTCAGCAATACATACATTCCCATCAGTCACTCATCTCCTCATCCTTTCTGATCCTCACCCATCCCTCCGCTCTCACCAGCCCAGGAATTATTTAATTTGCTAATATATTCTCCTAAATTTTTCACCTATGACATGAATCCCATCTTGTTTCCGAGGGCCCAGGTTTTTAAAATTCAAAAGTCTGAAAGAGTCCTTGCTTGTTCCCCTTCCTGCTTCCTGCTATTACATCTCTTTCCCAGGAAAATGAATATTGAACAGCCTGGCTCCCTAAATGGAATGTGGGTTAAAGTCCACTGGATGATGGGAGATTGGGGAAAGATCATCAGTTCACATTTCAAAAGTATTATAAAATTTATAAAACGAAATACTTATCAAACTAATCCATTCTTTCCTTGATCCAGGGCACTATGATAAGCCCCTTGTTGGGTGTGAGGTAGGAGGCAAGTGGGAGTGGAGAGACCCTGCTAGCACAAACATGAACTATACTGAGGCCTTGGTCTGGAAAAAAAGACTTCCTCTTGTCTGGGGTCTCACCTCCTGGGCCCTGGCCTAGGCCCTATGGGAGCCTGTTCAGGTCAAAAGACCCCATGGGAGTGAGGAAGAATGAGTCTGAGGGAGACAGAAAATGACTTTTCCCCAACATCAGGGTACAGATGGGAAGATTATTTCTTTGGAGCACAATCCCTAAAGTTCTAGAAAGGAGAATTCCTTCTTGAGATGGAGTTCTTGAATTTAATGAACCTTGCTTCATCCTTGCTGACTGCTCCAGGAGAAACGACTCCCTATTTTGTAGACACTTCCTGATTGCTCTTACACGAGGGCTGAGCAGCACACTCCCTTTTCTTCTCCTTCTGTAATCCCTCCTGACTTCAGGGGGTGGGGATGTGGCAGATGGAAGGAGAGGAGAAGGAAAAAGATGGTATTCTTCTGGCAAAGGGGACACCGATGACTTGAAAGGTTTGTGAGACTTTGAATGTATATTTCCCCTCCGCTGCTAAGTGAATTAATGACTTAGATTGGGATATTCACATTTACCTGTTCTTCACTTTTCTCTTGTTCTTCACTATTCTTTTTGCTCATGGAAGAGTGGGACAGAATTGGGGGTGGGATATGGCATGTTCCTCCATCAAAAATGGGGTGCCTTGTAACTCTGGAATTCCCAAACTATTTTCTCATGGGGAAAATGAATTTGTAATGTCCCCAACCACCTGCTCCTTTTCCTGTATTTCTGATGTTAATTGGTGGCACAAAGGTCCATGGAAGTACCCAAGGTTGGAACCTTGAAATGATCCTTCCTTCCCCCACCCCCGCCCCGCCCCACTGCACACTTTCGGTGGGACAAGTTGTGTTGATTCGACCTCTCAACTGAATCTCAGGAATCTGTTTCCTCCAGTCCCAACTCACTGCCCTGTCTTAGTTTAGAACAGGTGCTTTCCTCTGCGGCGTGCTGGAGTGACGTAAATAGCTCCTTGCTTTCTCTTGTCCTTCAAGCCACACTGTCACCATCTTTCTAAAGCACATCTCTTCCTGTCACTCCTTTGCTTAAAAACTTTTACTTCACACCCACTTGCTACAGGGTGAAGTCCCAGCTCCTTGATATGGCACACAGTGCTTTTCATATGCTGACTCCTGGACTTGGTTCTAGCATCCTTTTCTGATGAGGTAGAAAATGATGAGGTAGCTCCCTTTTCCCCTTTCAGGCTGACTCTGAGCTCCCAGACAAGTTTACTCAACTTCTACTCTGCATCATAATTTTTTAATTTAAATGTGTTTTTTTCTATTGGGCAGACTTTCTCTATTGGCATGGACTATGCTAAACATATAGTAGCTATTGGATGAAATTCGAATGGTTAATAGGGTCTCAAGTTCCAAAGACACACAAAAAATGTTTTGCCTTTTAAAAAAAAATACCAGATATGTTTTTTAAAAAAGGAAAAAAGTATATTTTTATATCCAAGATATACATAAAATATGGTCATTTGGTTTATCAGAATAAACTATTGTAAAAAAAAAATACCAGCCGTTTGCACTTAGACAGTCACTAATGCTTCTCTTCCTACTTTCCCCTTTTCTCATCTCTCTACCCTTTCCTGTAGCTACCAATCACTCATCTCCCCTTTCAGCACAGTTTCGCTCACTTCCTGGCCTGACAACACTTTCCTCTGGGAGAGTGCCCACATGCCCCCTTCCTAGAGGGAATGTCAGGAAGACAAAGCAGGGCCCGCCCCCAGGGACGAGGTGTTTCTGCACATCTGTCTGCCCGTTTGCAGCCAAACCTCAATACAAACCATGCTGCCAAAGAGGAGGCTGGAAATCGCTCAAGCGGAATCAGATCCAGAGACGACGGAACAGAGAGAGGAGAAAGAGATGTCAGTGTCAGACCCAGCGTCCCCGAGGCCAGGTCTGACGTGGAGGCTGCTCCTAACGTTTTCCGCACAGAAGAGAATCTGTTAAACAGAGAAGCTGTGAAGCCACTGCACGATGTGACCAGAGATGGGTGGGAGAGGCCATTGAGGGCAAGGGCGGCAGGAACACATAGCAGATAGATTCCCCCAACCCTGAAACACAGAGGATGTAGTCCCAGGGATGGGCAAGAGAGACTGTGGGTTGGGCTGGGTTGAATGCCTGGGGAGCAGGTTGTCATTATTAATCATGTGAAAGAAAGTGAAAGTGAAGTTGCTCAGTTGTGTCTGACTCTTTGCGACCCCATGGACTGTAGCCTACCAGGATCCTCTGTTCATGGGATTTTCCAGACAAGAATACTGGAGTGGGTTGCCATTTCCTTCTCCAGGGGATCTTCCTGATCCACGGATCAAACCTAGGTCTCCCACATTGCAGGCAGACACTTTACCATCTGAGCCACCAGCGAGGCTCTATTAATGATGTGAGGACTCTGCTTTTCAGCAGTTGTGACTCTAGGATGCCGAGGTAACTTCAAATGAACCCAGGTTTTAAGAGGAATCTTGTGGAATCTTAGGAGGGATCTGTGAAGGGAATAGTGCCTGTCATACCAAGGGAGTGAGGATTTGGGGGTTTCCCATCTGTCTGCAGAAAGGACACTCTTTGAACAAGTTTTATGGAAGAAGAGGCAAAGTTCCTCCAGTCCAGCTACCTCTAGATACATCCCCCATGCTGTGTGGCAGGGAAGGAGGGGGTGCTCACTAGGAAAGATGGGGTGAGTTGGTCTGCTATTGAGACCCTCGTTCTGTTCTCAAAGATGTCTGCTAACATGAACCCCTGATGAGAACTTGGCCATCTTCAAACAAGCATGGAAGAATCTGGGTTTTACCAGTTATCATAGTTTGGAGTTCTTCTCCAGCATTCAGGGCCGTTGGGTCAGCTCGTTAGTAACTAGGTTTTTATAGACTCTGAACATCAACAAAAAGAAAGATGAATGTTCTACCACAAGCAATGTGCACTGTAATTACTTACTTATCACTGGTAATTAAGAGATAAGGTAATTTATAGATGAGGTAATTCAAGGTGGCAAGGGTCACATTGTTTAATTCCCAGACCTTCAAATCCTTAAGTAGGGAGTCCACAATCCCCACCTCTCAGCAGAATGCCTTTGAGATCATCCAGGTTGTTGGTAAATATATAGTTTCTCTCTTATTATTATTATTGAATATATTATCTATGAATAATCTACAACTTGTTTATCCATTTTCCTTTTGATGGACATTTGGGTTGCCAGTTTGGAGCTATTGTGAATAAAGTTGTTATGGATATTCTTATACAAATCTTGTTGTGGACATCTGTTTTAATTTCTTTTATGTAAATATGTAGAAGCAGAATTTCTGGGTCATCAGTTCAGTCCAGTCACTCAGTCGTGTCCGGCTCTTTGTGACTCCGTGATCTGCAGCATGCCAGGCTGCCTGTCCATCACCAACTCCCAGAGCCCACCCAAACCCATGTCCATTGAGTCGGAGAGGCCATCCAGCCATCTCTTCCTCTGTCGCCCCTTCTCTTCCTGCCCTCAGTCTTTCCCAGCATCAAGGTTTTTTCAAATGAGTCAGTTCTTTGCATCAGGGGGCCAAAGTATTGGAGTTTCAGCTTCAACATCAGTCCTTCCAACGAATATTCAGGACTGGTTTCCTTTAGGATGGACTGGTTGGATCTCCTTGCAGTCCATGGGACTCTCAAGAGTCTTCTCCAACACCACAGTTCAAAAGCATCAATTCTTTGGTACTCAGCTTTCTTTCTAATCCAACTCTCACACCCATACATGACCACTGGAAAAACCATAGCCTTGACTAGACAGACTTTTGCTGGCAAAGTAATATCTCTGCTTTTTAATATGCTATCTAGGTTGGTCATAACTTTCTTTCCAAGGAGTAAGTGTCTTTTAATTCATGGCTGCAATCACCATCTGTGGTGATTTTGGAGCCCAGAAAAATAAAGTCAGCCACTGTTTCCACTGTTTCCCCATCTATTTCCCATGAAGTGATGGGACCAGATGCCATGATCTTTGTTTTCTGAATGTTGAGCTTTAAGCCAACTTTTCACTCTCCTCTTTCACTTTCATCAAGAGGCTCTTTAGTTCTTCACTTTCTGCCATAAGGGTGGTGTCATCTGCATATCTGAGGTTATTGACATTTCTCCTGGCAATCTTGATTCCAGCTTGTGCTTCCTCCAGCCCAGCATTTCTCATGATGTACTCTACATATAAGTTAAATAGCAGGGTGACGATATACAGCCTTCTGGGTCATAGGATAAGTGTATAATTGGAAACTGTGAAACAGTTTTTGAAGTGATTGAACCACTTTGAATTCCCACCAGCAATGTTTGAGAGTTCAGTTGCTGCAAATCTTTACTGTCATTTTGAGCAGTCAGTCTTCTTCACTTGTGCCATTCTTGTAGGTATCTTATCAGGCTTTTCACTTGCCCTGATGACTAAGAATGTTGAACTCTTTTTCACGTTGTTGTTGGATATGTTTCTTGGTTAAGTGTTCACTTATATCTTTTGTTGATTTGAAAAAACCGGGAAGTTCTTCTGTTAGAATTGCCTGGTGATTCCACAAGGGTTCATAAATTTAAGTCTTGCCTTATTCATACATCTGGATTACTGGCTAAACCTTGTTTTCCTGTGGTCATTTACCACTTAATAGTCTAACTTGGGTTTTGTACATAGTTGCAGAAGTGTTCCAAGATGAAGGTGGAAGTCACTGGACCTCTTGGTGGTAAGCCTTTTTAAATACCAGGTCATGTCTGTTTACTCTGGCATCAAAGCAAGTCACAAGGCCAGTCCAGATTTCAAAGATGGGAAAATGCATTCCAACTGCAAAATTGACGCCCTTATTTTTCAGTTTCTCACAGCTTCCTATTGCACTTTGTATGACGTTCAAATTACCTATTGTTTATGGCCACTTCTGACCACAATAGAAGTGAAGTGAAGTGAAGTCACTCAGTTACGTCCGACTCTTTGCGACCCCATGGACTGTAGCCTGCCAGGCTCCTCCGTCCATGGGATTTTCCAGGCAAAAGTACTGGAGTGGGGTGCCATTTCCTTCTCCTGACCACATTACTCTGTTTTATTTCCTTATGGTACTTAGCAATGTCATTTTTTTATTCATGCATTCATTACTTATCTTCTTACCAGAATTTAAACACCATGAGAGCCTAACCATTTTTTCTGCTATTTCACCTCTGAATCCTCAGTGCCTAGAATGGTGCCTGATACCAAGCAGATGCTGTGATGATTTGTGGAAGCAATGAACCTTGCAATATTTGCCTTTATAGCTTTGAAAGTGTGTATCCCCTTAGAAGACAGGACAAAAGTGGATGGAAAAAATGAATCTCCATCCTCAAGGTTGGAATTTTTAAAAAAATGTAGGCTCTTTTCTTGTAATTAGGGTACATAGCCAACAAGAAAGTATTCCCAGGTGGTGCTAGTGGTAAAGAATATGCCTGCCAATGCAGGAGACTAAGAGATTGGGATTCATTCTCCCGATCGGGAAGATCCCCTGGAGGAGGGCATGACAACACACTCCAATATTCTTGCCTGGATAATCCCATCGGCTCTTCACATCAGGTAGTCAAAGTATTGGAGCTTCAGTTTAAGCATCAGTCCTTTCAGTGAATATTCTGGGTTGATTTCCTTTAGGATTGACTGGTTGGATCTCTTTGCAGTCCAAGGGACTCTCAAGAGTTTATCCAACACCACAGTTCGAAAGCATCAAACTCGTCACTCAGCCTTCTTTATGGTCCAACTCTCAGATCCATATGTGAGATAATCCCATGGCATAATCCCATGGATAGAGGAGCCTGGTAAACTATGGTCCATAAGATCTCAAAGAGTTGGGGACAACTGAAGTGCCAACAAGCAGCAGTAAGTGCCTTAATCATTTTGTGCAATCAAGTGGGCAAGGGCTTTTCCTTAGATTCAAATGGTGTTTGTCCAAGTCCAAATTAACAGATTTATAATCATTTATTTTCTACTTTTAAATTATTAATTATTTAAAATACTTTTTAAAACTACTGCTTGAAACAACAATAAATAGTAAAGCTGCTTATTCTTAGAGAAACAGTTTTTTTCTCTGTGTATACATTAATTTGTCATTAAATCTACTCTTTTCCCATAGCCATATTCTGATTAAAAATTTGACATGAATTCCAGCATAGAGTCCTTGTGCCTCAAGGCTGACATGTGGAGCTGGGCCTTCAGGCTACATTTACATTGCAAAGCTGTCTGACTTCTCTCAGCTGTCAGCTCTACCCTCATTTAATGCCTGCTGATGACTTATTCTCTGTGTGTCGACTCCCCTTTTCTCAGCACTAGCTCTTTTATTTCTCTTCCCTATATCAGAAGTAGGAAGAGAGAGAAAAGTACACCTATTCCTTTATCTTGGACCTACGATTCTGCCCCAGATTCTTTCCAATACAAAGAAAGTGATTGCCCTTAAACAAGAGTCAAATATCTCCCTTTATTCAGTTTTCTCATTGGGAGTTCTTTAAACTAGTGGTTATGTGCAATAGGATGTATCTTAGCTAAGCCATTGCAATGATTGGCAAGAGGCAGTTTATACAAACTGTTTCTGTGATAAGAGTTCTTTAGAAACTCTTTTTCTAAGGAAGAGATCAAGCTCTTAAAGAGAACAATGAAGCTTCATTTAGACAAAGCTCCTGACTGGGCATATGAGCTTTTCTGCACAGCTCCTCTGAAAAGTGCCAGACCCAAAGGGTGGACCTCGTGAGTCAGCTTGTAGGGACCCCACTGTGAGTCACGGTAAGATCTCTAGGGCCACATCCTCTCCTTAGTTCACATTTCTTCCCCAGGCATGCTAGGGATGCATAAGTGCTGCTGAGTACAGGGATGATCCAGACTCAGGGCATCCACGTTACAGCTGCTTAGTCCAATGTAAAGATAATACCTTTTTTCTTTCTATGGAAATGACCCATGTATAATTTTGCATATTGCTAACAAAGTCTGACCACCCTGAGGTTAAATGTCTTTTTGAATATATATACAATCAGAACTCATTAAGACAATATTTGTATATAAGAAAGTTTCATTGAATGACTGAAAGAAAATGACCATTTTGAGTTCATAGTCTATAAATATGTTAATTTACATCAGCGTTCTTTGATCTTTTTGGATTGCATATCTCATTAGTTAAAAAATAAACAACTCTTAAAATGTATATTATTTAAAGTTATTCAAATGTACTACTATGTACATGAAGATATACACACAAAATGCAAACTTTTAAAGGGACAAGATAAAAAAGAAATAAATAATGCATTTAAGTGATTGCTCTATTTATTACTGAGGTAATTTTATTCTCACTATAATATTTTACACATTACTAACAGTCTAGTGAGAACAATGCAATTGATTATGCTTCTTTATACTTTAAAAATCTGGTTTAGGACTTTGTGATGAATCATTCAGTGGTCTAGTTCTAAGTTTGATTTGTTTTCTTACTTGGTTTTAGTTGCTATCAGAAGATAAAAAAGCTACTTTATAGATCCAAACAGAAGCCTTTTACCATTGGCCTCTCTTACTGAACCATAGTGATCATTGTTTAATCATATTCACCAAATATGCAAAGGTTTTTGTGGAAATTCACTAATACCTTTCTATATTCTCTGATATCAACCTCATTTTCTTAGAAATGAATCAGAAGAGGTGTTGGTGGACTATAGTTATGTTTTTATACTTTTATAAAATGTATTCCAAACTGACTATGTGAATGATTTTTAAATGCTAGAAAATTCAATTTCTTAGTGTGAAGAGATAAACATTTCTATAAAAGCTACGGTGTCATTTTCAACAATAAAATCACATAATGATGAAAACAATGCTCTCTCCATAGCACAGGTTGTTTTGAGGAGCAGTTACTTTCTTACTTATTGGGAAATTGCAACTTTCACCTTGAGAGACAGATGTAGCTGTATGTACATATGGAGGTGTGTATGTATGTATTTATTTAATATCTATTAAGTAGAATTTCATTGATCGCTGTCATTATTTACTTATCTATTTAATTCAGGTATAGTTAATTTACAATGTTGTGTTAGTTTCTGGTGTGCAGCAAAGTGATTCGGTTATACATATGTATATATATTCCTTTTTGTATTCTTTTCCATTATAGCTTAAACAAGATATTGAATATACTTCCCTGTGCTGTAGAGTAGAACTTTGTTGCTAATCCATTTTATATATAGTAATTTGCATCTGCTAATACCAAACTCCTAATTTAAACCTCCTACTCTGCCTTTTCCCTTTGGTAACTATAATTTTGTTTTCTATGTCTGTGAGGCTATTCCTGTTTTATAAATAATTTCATTTGTATCATTTTTTTAGATTCCACATGTAAGTGATATATATTTGTCTTTGATTTACTTCACTTAGTATGATATTCTTTAGGTCCAACCATTTTGCTGCAAGGGGCATTATTTCACTCTTTTTAATGGCTGAATAATATTCCATTGTGTGTTTATGTGTGTGTATATAGATATATATGTATGTGTGTATATATATATATGCATACCACATCTTCTTTATCTGTTATCATCTGTCAAGGGACATTTAGGTTGCTTCCATGTCTTGGCTATTGCAAATAGAACTCAATTAACACTGAGATGCAGGTATCTTTATGAATTAGACTTTTCTCTGAATAGATACCCAGAAGCACGGTTGCTGGATCATATGGCAATTCTAATTTTTATTTTTTTCAAGTCACCTTCATTCTGTTTTCCATAATGGCTGCACTAATTTACATTCCCACCAACAGTGTAGGTGGGTTCCCTTTTCTCCAGACTCTCTCTAGCATTTATTATTTGTAGACTTTTTGATGCTGGCTCTTCTGACTGATGAGCTTTTCAGGTGATGCAGTTGGTAAAGAAAACACCTGCCAATGCAGGAGATGAAAGAGACACAGGTTCTCTCCCTGGCTCAGAAAGATCTCTTGGAATAGGAAATGGCAACCCACCCCAGTTTTCTTACCTGGAAAATTCCAAGGACAGAAGAGCCTGGCGGGCTACGGCCCATGGGGTCACAAAGAGTCCCATGATTGAGCGACTGAGCATGCACGCCTTCTGAGTGGTGTGAGGGGATGCCTCCTTGTATTTTTGATTTGCATTTCTCTGACTGAAGCCATGAAATTAAAAGACGCTTACTCCTTGGAAAAGCAGAGACATTACTTTACCGACTAAGGTCCATCTAGTCAAGGCTATGGTTTTTCCTGTGGTCATGTTTGGATGTGAAATTTGGACTGTGAAGAAAGCTGAGCACTGAAGAATTGATGCTTTTGAACTGTGGTATTGGAGAAGACTCTTGAGAGTCCCTTGGACTGGAAGGAGATCCAACCAGTCCATTCTAAAGGAGATCAGCCCTGGGATTTCTTTGGAGGGAATGATGCTAAAGCTGAAACTCCAGTACTTTGGCCACCTCATGCAAAGAGTTGACTCATTGGAAAAGACTCTGATGCTGGGAGGAATTGGGGGCAGGAGGAGAAGGGGATGACAGAGGATGAGATGGCTGGATGGCATCACTGACTTGATGGACGAGAGTCTGAGCGAACTCCAGAAATTGGTGATGGACAGGGAGGTGTGGCGTGCTGCGATTCATGGGGTCGCCAAGAGTTGGACACGACTGAGCAACTGAACTGAACTGAATAATCTAATAATCTCTAATATTGGGCATCTTGCTGTGTACCTGTTGACCATCTGTATGTATTCTTTGGAGAAAAGTCTGTTTAGGTTTTCTGCTCACCTTTTGATTGGATTGTTTGTTTCTTTGTTACTGAGCAGTATGAACTGCCTGTGTATTTTGTAAATTAAGCCCTTGTCGGTCTCATAATTCACAAATATTTTCTCCCAGTCCATTGGTTGCTTTTTGTTTTGTGTATGGTTTCCCTTATTGTGAAAAAGCTTTTAAGTTTGATGAGGTCCTATTGTGTTTATTTTTGCTTTTACTTCTATTGCCTTGGGAGACTGACCTAAGAAAAACTTGCTATGATTTATGTCAGAGAATGTTTTGCCTATGTTCTCTTCCAGGAACTTTATGGTGTCATGTCTTATATTTATATCTTTAAGCCATTTTGAGCTTAGTTTTGTGTGTGGTATTAGAGAATATTCTAACTCCATTGATTTACATGTGGCTGTCCAGCTTTCCCAACACCACTTACTGAAGAGGTTGTCTTTTCTCTACTGTAAATTCTTGCCTCCTTTGTCAAAGAATATTTGACTGTAGGTGTGTGGGTATTTGCCGTTATTTAAAAGGTCACAAACTTGCAATTTTGCGAATGCAAATCATCGGCACAACTCTTAAGGGCTTTACTACAAGACAACCAGCAAACCTTGCTGTGGTACAAATGATGTGCGTGATCACTCCACATGTTATTACAAAATAATCTAAAGCTTTCTGTATATTGTAAAGGAACATATTTTTATAAATTAAAACCAACTTTAACATTCTCTATTTCTTTATAGTCTCACAACTCAAAGAATGGCTCACTGATCAGCAGCATCAGCATCACCTGGGAGCTTTTAGAAATCAAGACTCAGTAGGACAGACCTACTGAATCAGAATCTGCATTTTAACGAGACCCCAGGTGACTCACGCATACTTTCAGAATCCAGAATACTGCCCTCTGAAATTCTGACTTCTACTTTTTCACTTTTTTGAAGTGAATGAATTTCACACATGGGGCAAGCTGTAGCCTGACTTCTGAATTCATTTTTCCCCCCAGCTGACCCATCTGCGCCTTTGGTGTGGTAACATTCGCCAAGTTTTCGAGAAGTCATTTTCTGTAGAGAATGCATTTTCTTTAACGTCTCTTCCCCTTGCGTTGTGCTGGGCTTAGTTGCTCAGATGTATCCAACTTTTTGTGACCCCATGGACTGTAGTCCACTAGGCTTCTTTGTCCATGGGGGGATTCTCTAGGCAAGAATACTGGAGTGGGTTGCCATGCCCTCCTCCAGGGGGGTCTTTCCAACCCAGGGATTGAATCCAGGTCTCCCACATCACAGGCAGATTCTTTACCAATTGAGCCACCGAGGAAGCCCAAGAATACTGGAGTGGATATCCTATGACTTCTCCAGGGGATCTTCCTGACCCAGGAATCAAACTGGGGTCTTCTGCATTGCAGGCAGATTCTTTACCAGCTGAGCTACCAATGAAGCTCCACTTACCCTTAGTGACTCACAAAAAATACTGTAGCTTTTTACACAGTTAATTGAAAAAGGATCTACGACTAATATAGACATCTGTATTTTCAACCTAAAGTACAACAACCTCCTGCTTGGTGTAGTTGGTTCCATACCCATTTCTTACAACCTTTAACAATGTCTTCTGTGCATCTCTTAATATAATTTGCTGTTAAAGGAATACATTTTGGTTTGCTCCATACTCTTTCCACACCTGTTTCAGCCATTTTTACCACAGAAGGAAGAACATAAAAGGATGTGTGGTCTTTTGCTTCATCTAAGAGATCCTTAAAGATGCTTCTTTATTGTTCAGTAACATTTTAAAAAATATTGGATTGGGTATCACCTGACCTAAAATATTGCTAAGGCTACTGTAGAGATTTGTATTTATATTCTGGATGCTTAACTTTTGGATATCCCACTACTCATGATGTCTTCTTACACTTGGTATAATATCAGGTACAACACACACCTGGGGCAAATTGATGATAGTTAATGACATATTATAAATAATCTTCATCATTTTCAAAATTTTCTGGCTTTTCACCAGAAGGGATCAAATCACCACTGTTTCACTTCACAGTGTGGACTGTGACCCAGGGCTCATCCTTGAGTAATGGTCAGCTCAGCCATTTCTGCGTTGTCTGTCTGTGTAAATTTTTCAACTGCTATTTCTTTGCAGGAAATTTTTAAAGCCTTATATCTATTATCTGAGAGTTAGTTTAGTTAAAACTGGATACTATATTTCCTCAATACCCCTAACAGGAAATACTCCACACTACACTGAAATGAAAGAAGAGGGGGTGCCGTGCATAGACCTCTGGTTTATGCAAGTGCAAGCTCTATGGGTGATAACGATGTATGCCTTGGCCAGCTGTTTATAAAACTCACAGCATCATGCTTCAGTTCTGTTTCCAAAGCAGGGGGATGGTGTCTGTAGAATGGTTCTGACTGCAAGCAGAGAGAAGGAGGACAGGTGTGAGGACCTTGGGGACAGTTAAGCAGCTTAGGGAGAGCACCCCCTATGGCAGACGCACTTCCCTGCTCCCTGGACTCCCCCTTTCAGTGTGGTCCTGGGAAGCCTGACTTCCTCCATCCAGGAGTTCCAGGCTCACCCGCCTAGGTGTAATATAGATGGAACCCACAGCTGTCTTGCTCTCCCCTTCACAAACACTTCTGTCTCCACATACACATTCTGAAATTAAACTCCTTCACAGCCCAGTGTGCTTCTCCATAAACAAGATTTGGAGCAAATATTCTTTTCCTTTCACCCGGGGAGCAGATTCTACCTGCTCTGTTGAGGTGGTGGAGGGCGTTTCCCTCTACAAAAGCAATAAAGCTGACTTTGCTGTCATTAAGTTTTATAAGGTAACGCTGACCCTGTCGTGAAGCGTTCTCCTCCAGACTGCTTTACTCATTAACCACAGTCGAGTGTTAACCTTTCCAGACATAAATAATACAGCAGCACCTGGGCCTGAATAGAAGGGAGGAAACGGTCAGGGCTTTACTTTGTCTTTTCCCCTTGGAGATTTGCAAACTTCTTTCTCTTCTTTTGTTTGACAAAATGTCAAAACCGTATTTCTCTTTATCTGTGCTAAGAAATTCTTCATCCTCTCCTGAACCTGTGCCCTCTGCCATTTAACTTTGCCACACGGGTGGGGTGACTTGACCCTGGGCTCAGATGAGGGACATGCTCTGACCAAAGGGATATTAGCAGACCTGACAAATGGAGGCTATGAAGGGGTGTGGGCATCAGGGCTGGCTCCCCTCGTCTCTGCTCTCACCCTGAGAACGGCAAGCCAAGGCTAGCCCACAGGTCCCAGGATGGGGCCAAGGGTTGTATGAGCAGAGCCCAGTCACCCCAGTCACCCATTACCACAGATTCATCCAGATTAGCTGACATCCCCAGAGTCTCAGACAGGTGAGTCCGATCAAGGTCAGGGGAGCCACTTAGCTGACCCCCAGTATTCGTAATTTGAGCAGCTACATGCTCAATCGCTTAGTCATGTCCGACTCTTTGCCATCCCATGGACTGTAGCCCACCAGGCTCCTCTGTCCATGGGATTTTTCAGGCAAGAATACTGGGTTGGGCTGCCATTTCCTACTCTAGGGGATCTTCCTGACCCAGGGATCAAACCCACATCTCTCGCATCTCCTGCACTGGCAGGTGGATTCTTTACCATTAGCGCCCCCTGACTCCCAGTTGACCGCAAAATAGGAGCATAGACACTGATGTATGTGCCTGGGTTTCACGGTCATTTGTTAATGGGAACTTGATCTATCCTATCTAAGGCCGGTCCCTTCCACTGTACTCTGGAACCAGGCGTGCCGCCTAGGCAGGGGGCCCTCCCTAATGATCACCCCCTCTGACACCAGTTTCATGAATATTTTCTTCCTCAGCAGCTATTATTCATCAGCACTGGAATCCTCTCAAGACCCTCCCATCACGTAGTTCCTAAATAATTGTCTTCTGTCCTATTACTTTCCTTGTCCACTTATCGCCTCATCTTCCCTCTTCCTTCACAGGCAGAATCTTGAAACAGACCGGTTATACCTAGCGCTAGATTCTGCTTTTCCACCTCCCATCAACTCTTAACCCACTTTCCCATCACAGTGAAACTGTGAAACTACTCTCACCCAGGCCTCCAAGAATCTGCTTGCTGTTGAGTCTAATGGATGCTTTCCCTCCTCCTCCTCCCCGTCCTCATCCTTCTCCCTTCTCGTCCCTCCAGCACAGGCTCTCCCACGCCTCCTGCCCCACTGCTCACCCTCACACTGCCTCTGGGCTTGTCATCCTCATTCCATCCCTTTGACGTTGGTTGGTTCCCACGGGCTCTTCTAGGAACTCTTCACCCTCTGCTGCTGCTAAGTCACTTCAGTCGTGTCTGACCCTGTGCGACCCCATAGACAGCAGCCCACCAGGCTCCACTGTCCCTGGGATTCTCCAGGCAAGAACACTGGAGTGGGTTGCCATTTCCTTCTCCAATGCATGAAAGTGGAAAGTGAAAGTGAAGTCGCTCAGTCGTGTCCGACCCCATGGACTGTAGCCTACCAGGCTCCTCTGTCCATGAGATTTTCTCTCTACCTGGGATCATCTCATAGTCTCTGTTGCCAACAATAGGCTGATGCCCCCCAGATTTCTAAGTCTTCGCAGCTCCTTGTACTGAGCTCCAGATACATACATCTAAGAGTCTATTGAATAGGGCACAGACAAACCTGAAATATCTAAAAGTAACTCACTGCTGTAACTCACTGCTGTTTCCTTTAAACTCCCTCTTTCTGCAGTATTCACTGTCTCAGTGAGTAGTACCATCTCTCCCGTCCAGTAACAGGAGCTGGCATCCTCAGCACTGCTCTTAGTTTCTTTCTTCCATCTTTCATATACAGCCTATTCTCATGTCCTATTAATTCTATCTTCCTAATATATCTTCACTCTGTTTACTTGTCTCTATCCCATGTCAGCTACCTGAGCTAAGGTCACTTTTATCCTTTGACTGATTACTTTGATTACTTTACCAGGCTCTTAACTTGCCTCCTAGCCTCACCTTTCCCACCTCCAAGCCATTTCCCATACTGCTACCAATACCACCTTTCTAATATGGAAATTTGATCACATCATCCCCCTGCTTAGAAACTTTTAGTGGTTCCCATTGCCAGGAATCACAAGAAAGCTCTTTCTGATCTGGATCCCTGGTTACCTCTCCAGCTTACATCTTAACATAATTTTTCTTGAACCAGAAGAAGCCATAAAGAGCTACTTGCAGTTGTTCAAAGATATCCTATTTTCTTTATCTTTGCTGCTTTTGTACCTCTAACTCCACCTGTCTGGAACAGCTCACAATCCAGCCTTGTCCTGGCAGGTTGGGTAGGAAGCATTCTCGTTTTCCCCACATGCACTAACACATCACCCCTGCCTCCTCTCACTCATCCCAGCCCCTTGCACTCCAAGGCCTCTTTTCTGGTGTATCATCCAAATTGAAGGGCCTTGAAGCAGGGGTTGTGTCTTGTTCAACACTATCCCTGGAACCTGCCACATTTGGGAACATAGTGGGTGCTCAATGAATGTTTTTTGACTGAGCGACTGAGAAAATAAGTAAATAAATTAAGATGCACATGAATCATAGTTCTGAGAGCTTCGTCTTGTGGAGTTAAGACCTTTTAGTTCCTCAAAGATTTCCTCCTCTAGCCTATCACCTACAAATGGGTTTCTGTCCTTATTTTATTGGTACTGTCTTTAGGTCCTATAAAAATATCTCCAATTTCTTTTACTAGCTGTCTCAGAGCAATAAGCTTCTCAAGCTTCCCCTGTCTCTAATGACTGCCATATGGGGACATGATACGCTAATGGTTGTTTCAGTAAGCTGGAGTTATCGTTAAAACAAACTGAACTTCCTCCAGCTCACCTCCCATTTTAAAGGGCCCACTAAAATTGATTCTGTGAAATAGGCTTTTAAAAAATATCCTCTTCAAGGAGAAAATATAAACAGGGGAGGGTTTCTAGCTTGGAAAACACAGGCCTATTTGGAGACCCAATTTGTCTCACTTGACCGCACAGGAGGTAATAATGCCCGTTGGCACAGTGCAGTCTAAATCTGTTTCTGTCCACACTAATGGACCAGAGCTCTCAAAGATTCTTAGAAACAATGACACAAGCTTCAGCTTTGAATGACTTGGGGATTGACTTGGCTATGACATGTGCACAACTCGTGTGTACAACTCATGTGTCTATGTGATGGTGGTGATGGTATGTTGGACAAGCATTGTAACATGAAATTTTTTTTGTTTCTCTTGTTTGTTTCATGGTTCCTCCAGACTTCCCTGATGGCTCAGACAGTAAAGCGTCTGCCTACAATGTGGGAGACCCAGGTTCAGTCCCTGGGTCGGGAAGATCTCCTGGAGAAGGAAATGGCAACCCACTCCAGTATTTTTGCCTGGAAAATCCCATGGATGGAGGAGCCTGGTAGGCTACAGTCCATGGGGTGGCAAAGAGTCAGACATGCCTGAGTGACTTCACTCACTCACTCTCCTCCAAACTACTAAACCAGAATATCACAATTCTTTTCTTTGGCTGTGCTGCAAGACATGTGGGACCTTCATTCCCCTGATAAGGGATCGACCATGCATCCCCTGCAATAGAAGCCACGGAAGTGCAGAGTCTTAACCACTGGACTGCCAGGGAAGTCCCCCGGGTATCACAATTCTGAGTCTAAAAACTTTCCTATGACTGTAAGAAATCTGTGGACTACACCAATTTAGACACACACACACATACATTTTAAAATTCTCCAAGCCTTCTATTCACCATCTTCTTGGCAACCCACTCCAGTATTCTTGCCTGGTAAATGCATGGACAGAGGAGCCTGGCAGGCTACAGTCCATAGGGTTGCAAGAGTTGGACTCAACTTAGCAACTAAACCTACCTACCTACCTATGACTGTAAACAGTAAATAGCCCCAGACGGAGCACTTCCCTGCAACAGGACTCATTTGGGGTCATGTTGGGAATTGAGGCTCCTGGAATCATCATCAGAAAAGTACTTCACGGCTAGAACCCAGTTTCAAAACGGGGAAGAAAGCTCTGACTCTGTAACTCCTATTTGTAGACTACAAATGACCTGGTTTGTGTCCTTGTGAGACAGAATTTTTCCCTCTTCTGTCCTTTTACTGAGGGGGTTGTCCATAGAGGGTCATTCAGCCAGGCTGTTTCTTTGAGACCTGATCACTGTGTCCACTGCCAGGATGAAATGTGTTCTCAGGGGCTTGAGTACATAACACAGGGAAAGCAGAGAGACAGGCAGAGGAACATGCACTGGGGTGGGGGTGGGGGTGGGGTCTCAGCCCAAACACCCATGCAAGCTGCCTGGAATGCTGATTTGGGGCTATGAAGTGTCAGTTGCTTTTGTAGGTGCTGAGATACATATATACTTATGTCAATTCTATTTTTTTCCCTTTAACCAGAGAAATTAAATCTTTGTGGAATCCACAGGGTCAGTCAAAAACTTTGGAAAAGCATATTTGGCAGTAGAGAGAAATGCTGAGATAAGAAAATATGTGCTATAGCAGAAGAGCAGAAATGAGACTTGGTAGTGGATCTATTAGACAGGCAGCCACAGTCTTCCAGCCGTGGGCCTGGCAAGCACCTTACCACTCCCAGAGCCCTGGGATACCTGGACTTTTTTCATTACCCACACCAAACCTTTTGTTTCTGGTCTGAAGAAGTAGAGTTCAAATGTGTGCAAACTTCTGGATGTTTTCACTCCAGCTATAAACATCGTAAGAAAGCAGACAATGGCTTCCTATGGCTTTAAAAGGTGGTGCAGCCTCCAAACTCTTGTGATCACACACCCCTGTCAGTTTAAAAATGTGTATGTATTTATTAACACATTGTAAGCATGCGCTTCTCTACTAATATAATGTGCATGTGGTGAAGCGTATATGAAGCATAGAAGCTAAGCAGTGTATGAGCTAAATACACAAGCAGAGGTCCTAACACAATGTTTTCTTCCCACACTATAGGAGATCACCTCTGTCCCTCCTATTGTGTGAGCGAGTGTCCCAACTAAGGAAAGATGACTTCAATTATGCACACGCAAACCTAGAGAGAACAGAAGGGAGATCAAGAGAAAGAGAAGCTGGCAAATTCGTCAGAGAGGGGGTTTATCCATGTGGAGATGTGGACTTCCATTTCTGGAAATATGCTGGACTCTGATGCAAAGGACATGAACTTGGGCAAACTTCAGGAGATGGTGAGGGACAGGGAGGCCTGGTGTGCTGTAGCCCATGGGGTTGCAAAGAGTTGGACATGACTGGGAGACTGAACAACAGAAATTCTGGAAACCTTTCCACTCCAAAATAAACACATAGCAATAACTTAAAGTGCTGAATACAATGTTTCAAAAATTCAGAACCTTTAGGATAGTGGAAGTGAAGTGAAGTCGCTCAGCTGTGTCCGACTCTTTGTGGCCCCATGGCCTGTAGCCTATCAGACTCCTCTGTCCATGAGATTTTCCAGGTAAGAATACTGGAATGGGTTGCCATTTCCTTCTCCAGGGGATCTTCCTGACCCAGGGATTGGAACCTAGGTCTCCCACATTGCAGGCAGATGCTTTACCCTCTAAGCCACCAGGGAGAAAAAGACACAAATTGTAGCGATACAGTGGCTGTGAAAGACAGTGACTTTCCTCAAGGGTTTCGACTCCCACCTAGCACCCATTCTAGCGCCTTGGGTTTTACGGCCATGTTTAGGAGGTGGAAAGTTGGAAGGGCAGGGACCCCCTCCACGCTATGGCCTCAGAGAGATGATACAGTAGGGAAAAATTCTGTTTCACAAGCACACAAACTTGTCTGCCTATGCCTTGGCCCTTGGAAAAAGAAAAATCTCTCCCAAATACATGTAACCCCAAGCCTGTTCCCAGCAAGGTTTGTGGTTGGAATTCAAGCAATCTGCATGTACCAAAAAGCAAATGAGATTAATTAACAAGAAATTAGTTCAAAGCAGGCCAGTGTTGAAAGCACCCCTGGTGGATGGCAGAAGCAAATAACAGATTTTCTCTAGAGGAAGAACTTCAACTCCAGTCTCCGAGGATTTTTACAGATAAAGGTTTGAGAAATAGGAGCAATGTGGAGAAGAGGAGGCCAAACAGATCTAAGTGGAGTTCCCAAGAACAAAAAACAGAAGAAGGGAAGTGGCAATATCTGAAGAACACAGGCTGAAAATTTTCCAGATTTGGAATTGCAACAAACCCCAAGCAGGGTAGTAAAGATAAATCCACATGTTGACACACAGCTGTAGTGAAATTGATTGCATAGTTGCAATAGTTGCATAGTTGCAATCTATGCATATGCAAGGAGTTGCAGGGAGCAACCAGAGAGGAAACTCAGACCAAAGGCCCTTTACCCGTTCAGCAGTAACAGCAGGAGCCAGAATGGGAGGGGTGCTCCCTCTAAAAGGCTGAGAATCGAGAACAGTCTATCCTGTGAAAACATCTTTTGAGAACACAGGCAAAGGAAAAATATTCTCAGACAATAGTCAGGAGAGATCACCACCAACAGAACCTCCTTAAATAATCTTATCTTTGAGAGATCCATCCTCATTCTCAGAGAACAGTTCTCCATCACAACGCTGGTCCTGAGAAGCATCAGAAGTGATTTCTACAGAAGTCGGTCCCCTCCCACCTCCTCCCCTCCCACGACCCATCTCCTGCTGGTCCCCACGTGCTCTGAGCTCCCTGGATGGGTCAGGTCCTCTTCTCTCCCTTTGCTTCTCCTCTTGCTGAACTATATGAGGAGCTCCTGACAAGTTGTTCTTTGCCTTTCCCAAATGGCCCTGTGCGCCAGATGTTACAAATTAGATTTCATCCAGACATCAGCAAATTGCAGATCCGAGGCACCTCCTGGGCTCCCAGCAAGTCAAGACCAGGAGGTCCCACTCAGGTGGCACAAGAAAGAGAAGACTAATGACCTTTATTTTCCAACCAGCCTGATATTCATCCCCATTCACAGTAGGTCCATTTGCTCATCACCATTTGGTGCTTGGGTGACCCTAGGAGCACTGACAGGTAAAGAGAAGGGAAGCTGTGGGGAAAACACCAGGAGGCCTAATTAAAACAGAGCGCTAATAACTCTGCCCATCAAAGCCCCTTTCTCTGCGGCTCTGAGCACAGCGCATGAAGCAGAGCTGCCAGCTGGAGAGCAGCAGGCAGGGCTGAGCCAGAGCTGGCCTGGCCTCCAGGCCATGAGCACGGATGCAGCTCCCTGCTCTCCTCACGGCTCAACTGCTTAGGTAGCCCATGGACCAGTGTGCCAGTGTGTTAAGTGTCGCATGAAGCCAAACTCTGGGCTGGTCCTCAGTTCCCGCCCCAGGAGGTGCTGAAGGCACTCTGCGCCAAGACTGAATCCCTCAGCATCCTGGAAGGTTGTGCAGGGAGGACTGGACTTGCTTGGGGGTCTTGACCATCCTTGAAGGCAACGCTGACCTCAGGATGAAGGATGATCATCCATACGCCAACAAGGCAGGCAAACCTGAAGTGTCTGAGTGATTTTCTGATTCCTGATCACACCACCATTCCACTGTCCTTCACAGAGAGTGAAAGCTCAGGCATGATGCCTAGGCCATGTGATTCTTAGAAATGAGTTGGTGAGGTAGAGATCAGCATCTCTACTTTATAAATGAAGGATGCTCAGGGGAGAAGTCGAAGGACCAAGGCCCTGTGGCTGGTAAGCTCAGAGGCCTAGTCCTTCTGTGCACAGTCAGAGCTTTATCCCACAAAGATGATGCTCCGAGCCTGAGGTGTTATGTGTGCATACAAAATAGTATTAGTTGGTGTTTGCCAAGTACTTCCTGGGTTTACCCGCATTAACCCATCTAATCCTCACAGTCGCCCCAGGCAGTAGGTACTATTTTTATTCTGATTCTACAGAATTAGAAAGCTAATGCCCAGAGAGGTTGTTTCTTGTCCAAAGAAGTCATAGGGTTGGTAGATTGGCTGGGATCAAACCCTCCAGAGCCTTTGTTCTTAATTCCCTTTACACATATATTTTTTCACTTTCCTTTACTTTCTCCACCACTCTGCAATCCCTCTGCTCTCTCTTTCCTCTGTCTCTAAATAAGGGCCTGGTAAGTACTGAAATGATAAATCAATAGAAGGAAAAGATGAATTGCTTTTTCTTTCATATCTAGTGCGGATTCTCCATCTAGAATGGGTCTTTGGCTGGTGTTTCTGAGGAGGGAGGCACCAGCATTAAGGCAGCTGCATCTTGAAACCAACAGTCTGAGTCATCCCAGGCACTTTGTGACTGTGGACGAAGAGAACCCTTGGCTGGCCGGGACCTAACCCAGGGCTAGGCAGTGTCAGCCGGGGCTGGGACTGATGAACTGCAGTTCTACCCCTGTGACCCAACCTAGGGCACAGCGTCCCAGGCTGGCATCCACAAATATGCCCAGGTGCAGAGCCCCCGTGGACTTCCCCTGACCTGGACCAGGTTCTGCTCTGGAAAGGCCGACGGAGCAGGTCGTCCATGCTTCCCTCACCACACCTCCCCAGAAAGCAGGTGTGCAAGTCAGCGAGCCAGCAGAAGAGGTGAGAGCCCTGCTGCTGTCACACACAAGGTTTATTGCACCGCAGAGCACAGGAGCTTTGCTTGTGCCTGGCCGGTCCTCAGCAGCCTGCCTCTGTCATCCGTGTCACCGGCTGTGTTGCTGCCACCGCTTTATTAGGCTGCGGTGCCACCTTGTAATTGCTGCTTTGTTTAGGCCCATTGACTGGACCGTATGTCTTAGGAGTCTCTGCCAGTAGGTCTATCGGATAGTAATTAGCTCTGCTTTGGATTCTGCAAACACTGCCAGGCCATTCATGGGTAGGAAAGGTATATTCGGTGACAAAGACACTGAGGAAGGGACAGGTCCAGACTTAGTAGGCCCTAAAGTTTATACAATTATGAGGGCCCTCTTCAAGAAAAAAGAATACCACATTGTGAATATGAAATTTCTCGGCCCTTGCAGGCGACCACTGGAAGCGAGGGTACTGATGACTCAGGCTTATTAATTTCACAGTAAGAGTGTGTCTTGTGTCCGATGATTGACAGATGCATGCAAGCAGGGTTGCCACTTGAGCAGAATTTGCTATGGCTTGTTTGGGTTCCTACTCATGAAAATTGGCCTTCCTCTTTACCACTCAGCAAAGAAAAATGTAGGAGAACAAAGGAGATGCAACCTCCAATTCCACTTTACTAAAGAGAAGAGCCAAGGCATTCATAGATTTTTCCAGTCAACAGAACACATGGCAAAGAGATAGAGTGGAGAAAACAGAAATATCCAGAAAAGGACATGGCGGGGGGGGGGGGGGGGGTCTTGCTTCTAAAACTTATGAAGAGATGAATCAACATTGTTTTGGAGGCAGCAGGGGGACGGGTGAAGGAATGAACGAAAATGTCTTTCACTCATCCCACAAACCAGTCTCACTGCTGTAAGTAGGCAGGTAGGTTCATTCCTAAGTTGGCTATTTTCTCTTTTGTTCCCACCTCAACCCCTAATGGGCTTCCCTGGTGGCTCAGATGGTAAAGAATCTGCTTGCAATGCAGGAGACTCAGGTTCAGTTCCTGGGTTGGGAAGATACCCTGGAGAAGGAAATGGCAATATACTCCAGTATTCTTGCCTGGAGAATTCCATGGACAGAGGAGCCTGGCAGGCTATAGTCCACGGGGTTACAAAGAGTTGTACATGACTGACTAAGTCTTCAACCCCTAACACCAGTTCCAACAACTTTCTGCCATCTCTACCCTGCTGTTTGCCCAAAGACTGCCCCTCAGGCTGCAGTGCCCAGGCTCCCTTGCCCTCTGGCCTACAGTTGGTCATGGCTGATGGGAAGAACCTGTAGAAGATCAGAAGGGGAGAAGAGAGAGAGACTAGGATATTTCTTCCCTGTTCTCTCCTTGTGTCAGTCCCACAGTTCCAGCAGGGGCTGAGCAGTCATTCTTCCCTGACCACAGCTCTCATAGGCCTAGAGATGGTGAGGGCTTCCCACTATTAGTGGTTTGTGGGGCCTCAACATGCAAGGACGGTCAGCTTGTCCCACAGGCCTCTAATGAAAGGAAGGCATGAAGAAAGAAGGAAAGAGCAAGGGACACATGAACAGGGAAACAGGCAGAGAGCAAGACAGAGAAAGAGAGAAACATACTTGAAATGATGAAAGAGCGCTTTTCCTTTGCTGCCCTTTTCAGGCAGGATTTCTGAAAGATATTTGAAACAGAACCTAACATAAAAGGTTAACAGCTTGTAAAAGCAGCAGGGATTCATTCCCATGGGGAGATAGAGGGGAGGAGATGACCACATGGTCTTGGAAGGAAGCCTGTTATTTTGAAGTTGGAAGTGATGGTAAGGATGGCCCTTGGACAGGAACATTTCTGTCAAGCCTTCAGAAACTGATCAGGAGTAAATAATAAAGCAAAGGGCCCCCTTCCCTTTGGCTGCCAAGGGTCAGAACAATCTGGGCCAGAAGAGCCCATGGAAGCCTGAGATCATGACCACCTGAACCCCAGAGAGTCACAGACCTTGAAGAAGTGCAGTAACTCCATATCCTTTCCTGTGAGTTGGGACAGATGATGCCTGCACCTCCCAGGGAGGCAGCATGGATGGAAGACTCAACAAATGTCACATAAGAATGAGTGTGAAGCACCACTTCAGAGCTAGGTTTGCTTTTATTTGTAAGTTGGTGATTTATGGTCCAGAAAAAGATTAAGCATTATAATTTTACCAGCTTATAGCAGTGAGAGTCCCAGCAAGAAGCAGAATTCCATGAGGACACACTTATTAAGCGCCTTCTTAAAGATATGAACAGAGCCAAGGGAAATTGCAGGCATCCTGAGGCACCCAGAAGCCGCTACCACCTCTAGGCTTCTGACCAGAACCCTGTGAGAGATGAACCCATGGACCAAGGGCCACTCCAGGTCACTCTGAGCAAGGAACTCAGCTCTACTCCAAAAATCCCAGAGGACAGGCGGTGGAAAATGCCACCACACAACTTTCCTTGTTATTTCTCCTTAAACCCTCTTTGGAAGTAAGTGAAGATATCTCTTATAAATCAACCATTTTAATGGATAAACATTAGGATATTTATCATGAAACATAAAAAACAACAACAACAACAAAACAAAATTTGGTAAATTTTATCCCAGAATAATTTGTCCAGTCTATAAATAACCAACATTTTGGTTTATTAAATAATATACACTCAATTAAAGACTTCGGTGTCTTTTTAAATCGATGGCTAGGTAAATAAGTCTTATAAGAAGCCATGGCCCACAGCTCTCCCACTGACCAACAGCTCTTGCCTTTAGTGGTGGGTCCATCTGCCCACTGACCACTACCCTAATATCTGTTCCATATATTAGCCCTTATTCAGCTTTTAAGAAAGGAGGCCCAGTGATCCAACTAGCGGTCAGGTTGCTGAGTGAGCTAAAATATTGGGCAGAAGCTTGTGACTCACCTATTTATAAGCTTTCTTTTATCCACTTCACTCTCTTTCTCTCACTACACATGCCCTTTCGTTGTTTAGTCACTAAGTTGTGCCTAACTCTTTTGTGACCTCATGGACTGCAGCCCACCAGTCTCCTCTGTCCATGGGATTTCCAAGGCAAGAATACCGGAGTGGGTTGCTATTCCTTTCTCCAGGGGAATCTTCTTGACCCAGGGATCAAACCTGCATCTCCTGCATTGCCAGGAAGATTGCTCACTGTTGAGCCACCAGGGAAGCCCACACATGCCCTTGCTACTGCTTAAAAAAGACTCAACTGTATTTTGCCCAGGAAATTTTATGCAAGACAAAGCCCTTCTCGTTGGCCAATGGGTCCCTGGGGCCTGTCTGTGCACCAAGCTTTTTCCATAAGGAATTGATTCCCAAGAACTGCATCTAAAAAATAACTTGCTATTGATTATCTTCCTGTGTTAGAGAAGAGCCAAAAGACATCAAAATCTTATGACCAAGAGACATAAAATGAGCAGATGCTCTTTGCTCTGGGTCATTACTTTCTTCAGCCTGCTTAAGGATTCTGTAAATTACCAAAAATAAGTGGTGCAAAGACAAAGTAAGGTTGGGGAGTAAAGCTAACCATTAAAGGGCCGCTCTACCCAGCACACCCCTGATCTGTCAGTCCCTTCACAATTCCATGCCTTGAGTAGGATACCTGACCAAAAATCTTTCTCTAGGCTTAAATACTATACCTGCGTTGGAGGTCAGATGATGAAAATTAAAGGGAAAATAATTGGGTGAGCTCCGTTTGAGTTACAAAATTTCAGAGCTGGGCTTTCTCAGCCTAATCAGTATAAAAAATACAACTTTATTATGCAGCATCTTTCACTCTGTATCCAAAAATGCCTTTCAGAGCAAATTTATTTGTGATTTGGGCATTTTAAGAGTTTCATCCAGAGAAGACACTGAAGCCTTTAGTAGAGATTTGAAATAAACTAGAAGTTCAACAAGGGGCACAGATCTAGTCCTCCCAAAGAGGATCTAAACAAATCCACCTGCCTCAGCCTCAGGATGTCTTGCATGGGAACACACTCTGACTACCAGTTGGTTTCCCATCCTTTGCCAAGGCTTGGCTTATCTTCTCTCTGGCTTGTGCTACACGCATTTGAATTGCCCTCTGTCTTCCAGTGCAGGTCATTCAGACCCCATGAAAATTCAGGATAGTTAGGAACTGCCCTACTGATGTTTTTCTCAGGAAACAGAAAACCAAGACATCTGCTGCAAATGAGGGGATGAAACCGAGAAGTAGTAATGGGGTAGAGTAATTGAGGAGGGTGATAAAGTTTAAATAAGTCATTATGGAACCAAACCAAAGAGGTTCAGGGGGTGAGGGTTGACGTCTGTAATGCATGAGGATGACACCATGATGGACTTTCACAGGCATTGCTAAGCAGCAGGACTTGAAGAAGTGGGTGGTTGGATTTATCTAGAGTTGGGATTGTCAGGGTGCTAATTGTCAGTGGAGGGGTGACAGCTCAGGAGGCAGGGAGGTTAACGAGAATAGTCTTAGTGGAGTGACTGATGAAAAACATAATGGCAGCAAAGAAGAGAAACTCAGAAAGCACCGATGCCTGGAAGCCCAGCAGAGCTAGGAACTGGAGAGCTTAAAGGATGTCTGGTGGGACTGGTGGTATGGGGAGAAATAGGGAAAAGACCAAGAGCAGAAATTCCAAATTTAAGGCAGGATGAAGGGAGAGGGAGGCAGGTGACCTGGTTCAGGGTGTGGCTGTGGCAATTAGTGGACAAGGTAGAGGGGAAGAGACGAGTGAGGGGTCTGGACTGAGTTGTTAGATGACCTGTCCTTGTGGATCTTGAGGTCAATTAGCCTAATGTCAGAAAATAGATCTTGCCAGAGAACATGGAGCTGCTAACAGCAGTGCTGTAATCAGAGTCCAAGCCTGCAGGCTACATATATATGTTTTTTAAGAAGGTTTTATTTTTTTATTATATCAGATGACCCAAGTTCTAAGAATCCACCTGCCAGTGCAGGAGACTCAGGTTTGATCCCTGGGTCTAGAAGATCCTTTGAAGGAGGAAATGGCAACCCACTGTAGTATTCTTGCCAGGATAATCCCATGGACAGAGGACCCTGGTGGGCTATAGTCCATGGGGTAGCAAAGAGTCAGACATGACTGAGCACAAGCACAGAACATTTATTTATGTCTTTTGGCCTTGCGGCATGGCATGTGGGACTTCAGTTCCCCAGTTAGGAATCAAACCCATGCCCCCTGCAATGGAAGCGCAGAGTCTTAGGCAGAGACTGCCAGGGAAGTCCTTTAGCTACCATTTTTCCTTTAGTAAAAAACTTCCCACCCCTCCTGGTAACCACCACGCTGGAAAGAGCTCACGACGAAGAAAGCTTCATGAAGCCTCGCTTAGATCTCTAATTCCAAGTGTTGCGATGACAGCTCCTTCCCTGTGCAGGAAAATCCGGGGGTTGAGAATCCTGGCCCCCATCAACCTCCTCATACTGGCACTAAGTACTTAAAAGTGCCTGCCTTGAGGCTGGTATGGAAAAAAAAAAAAGGTACAGGGTGAGGTTCTCAGTTATTTTCTCCTAGTAAGTCTTGGCTCCTCTACGGGTCTGTTCTGAGCTGGAGATGTCATAAGTACCAGCCCTCAAGCAGATCAGCTCCTCTCTTTTCACCTCCTGGTCTTCTTAGTCTAGGGATGGTTCTGGTAAGGGAAGAGCTATTACTTGATGAATCAAAACTAATTTTCTTATACAACTGTTTCTCTTGCTCTTGCCTGACCTATAAACGATTCCATATGAAAATGTGCTTGCATCCTTGCCATGCCTTCCCCAAGCAATATGGGGTCAGAAACTAAGCATTCATTTTAGTTCCAAGTTAGAACTTTTGGCATCCAATCATGGTCCAAAGTTTTGGTGCATATTCAAAAGTCAATACCACCATCACAAACTAAATAAGAATAACTGGAACTTTTTTTTTTCAAAATGAAAAAGAAAAAAAAAGTTGGAAGGAAGGGAAACTGCCATCTTCATAAATTACTGTACCTCCCCAAGACTTTTGTTTTCCTATGTGTTGAAACATCTGAGGTGTCTTCCAGCTTTAAACATCTATATGTAAATAACTAAATAGCTTTTATGGACCTCGAAAGAAATTTGTTCACAGAGAAAAAGAAAAAGCCTGGTTGGGCTTGATTTTTTCCTTGGAAACACTGATAGAAATCCTGCACCAGTGTTGTTCCTCTTCATGTCATCTTTTTTTCTTTCTATTCCTTGCCTCTTATATCTCAGCAGACAGCTTATCTTTACTCTATTTCCCAAATCTTCCATATTACCCTCGTGGTGTCTTTGTAACTCTATTCACCGTATTGAAGTTTGGAATACAGTTTTCTTGAAAGATAACACCCACAGCTAAATTCTTATAAAAGACTGTTGCTGGGTTTGAAGAGTAGAAATGAGTTGGCAGTAAAGATAAGGCCCTCCTTTCAGGTTAAAACTGAAGAGTTCTGAAATCTTTAAGAAGCCCAATTATTAACTGCATACTTCACCGACAATGCCAAAATAGATCCGTTATACTTTACAGTAAAGAAATGACACCTTTAGCAAAAGGCAGGGACAAAAATTCCATTTAATCATCATTTATACAAGAACTTGGAGTCCCAGCATGACATATCCCTTATCGCTTCAAATATTACGTCATTTATTCCCAGCTCAGTTCAATCCCCTTGTGCTGAATGTCTTCCTTTACTGAAATTGATCTTTGTTAATACCAGGCATAATGTGTTCTCCATCTCTTAAAGGAAACCAATGGATTCCTGCCATGACCGGAGATAACTGGAAATCTATATACTCCGGACACCAATTCCCCATCAATACACTGAAATGTCTTTTCTTTAAAAATAACAGCCCTGCCTGAATTTGATCACTTTCCCAAATTAGTGTAATTGATGCACCCTGAGGCCTTAATGATTCAGAAAATGCATACTCGAGGGATATTTAAATAGCTATTTTGTAGGAAGATAAAATGTGTGCCAATTTCATTGAATACACATTCCCAGAGTTTAGGTAATACTCAGAGCTTGACCAAGGGCTGGTCAATGTGTCAGGAAGGTTGCCCTTAAATAACACAGAGGGCAAATGGCTTTGTATGCACATAATTATGCTTTTTCTGGCCTTCAGTGAAAGGTACGAAATTATTACAGTAGATATTATTAAACCAGTTGCTTCAAAAACTGAGAGGAACCCCAGTTTTTGAGCCTGTGAAAATAGGATGATAATAATAATTTTGGTGACTGCAACCATGAAATTAAAAGATACTTGCTCCTTGGAAGAAAAGCTCTGACAAACCTAGACAGTGTATTAAGAAAAAGAAACATCAGTTTGCTGACAAAGGTCAATATAGTCAAAGCTATGGTTTTTCTAGTAGGCATGTACTAATGTGAGAGTTGGACCATAAAGAAGGCTGAGCACCAAAGAACTGATGCTTTCAAACTGTGGTGTTATAGAAGACTCTTGAGAGTCCCTTGGACTTCAAGGAGATCAAACCTGTCAATCCTAAAGGAAATCAACCCTGAATATTCATTGGAAGGACTGATGCTGAAGCTGAAACTCTAGTACTTTAGCCATCTGATGCAAAAAGCCAACTTATTAGAAAAGACCCCGATGCTAGGAAAGATTGAGGGCAAGAGGAGAAGAGGAGGAGATAGAGGATGAGATGTTTAGGTGGCATCACAGACTCAAAGGACATGATTTTGAGCAAACTCTGGAAGATAGTGAAGGACAGAGAAGCCTGGTGTGCTGCAGTCCATGGGATCACAATCAGACATGACTTAGTGACTGAACAACAATAATGATTTCTACTTCCCAGGGGCTATTTGCTGATGTTGAATCTAAATGAGGTGCCAAGGCATTCTTAGATCTTCAAAACAGCTCCTAGGATCTCTGGATATGTCAGCAAATTTGGAAAACTCAGCAGTGGCCACAGGACTGGAAAAGGTCAGTTTTCATTCCAATCCCAAAGAAAGGCAATGCCAAAGAATGCTCAAACTACCGCACGATTGTACTCATCTCACATGCTAGTAAAGTAATGCTCAAAATTCTCCAAGCCAGGCTTCAGCAATATGTGAACCATGAACTTCCAGATATTCAAGCTGGTTTTAGAAAAGGCAGAGGAACCAGAGATCATATTGCCAACACCCACTGGATCATTAAAAAAGCAAAAGAGTTCCAGAAAAACATCTATTTCTGCTTTATTGACTAAGCCAAAGCCTTTGACTGTGAGGATCACAATAAACTGTGGAAAATTCTGAAAGAGATGGGAATACCAGACCACCTGATCTGCCTCTTGAGAAATCTATATGCAGGTCAGGGAGCAACAGTTAGAACTGGACATGGAACAACAGACTGGTTCCAAATAGGAAAAGAAGTACATCAAGGATGTATATTGTCACTCTGCTTATTTAACATATGCAAAGTACATCATGAGAAACACTGGGCTGAAAGAAGCACAAGCTGGGATCAAGATTGCCAGGAGAGATATCAGTAACCTAAGATATGCAGATGATACCATCCTTATGGCAGAAAGTGAAGAACTAAAGAGCCTCTTTATGAAAGTGAAGGAGGAGAATAAAAAAGTTGGCTTAAAGCTCAACACTCAGAAAATGAAGGTCATGGTATCTGGTCCCATCATTTCATGGGAAGTAGATGGGGAAACAGTGGAAATAGATGGAAAACAGCAGCTGACTTTATTTTTCTGGGCTCCAAAATCACTGCAGATGGTGATTGCAGCCATGAAATTAAAAGACACTTAGTCCTTGGAAGGAAAGTTATGACCAACCTAGACAGCATATTCAAAAACAGAGACGTTACTTTGCCAACAAAGGTCCGTCTAGTCAAGGCTGTGGTTTTTCCAGTGGTCATGTATGGATGTGAGAGTTGGACTGTGAAGAAAGCTGAGCACTGAAGAATTGATGCTTTTGAACTGTGGTGTTGGAGAAGACTCTTGAGAGTCCCTTGGACTGCAAGGAGATCCAACCAGTCCATTCTAAAGGAGACCAGTCCTGGGTGTTCATTGGAAGGGCTGATGTTGAATCTGAAACTCCAATACTTTGGCCACCTGATGTGAAGAGCTGACTCCTTTGAAAAGACCTGATGCTGGGAAAGATTGAGGGCAGGAGGAGAAGGGGGTGACAGAGGATGAGATGGTTGGATGGCATCACCGACTCAATGGACATAAGTTTGGGTAAACTCCGGGAGTTGGTGATGGACAGGGAGGCCTGGTGTGCTGCTGTTCATGGGGTCGCAAAGAGTCGGACACGACTGAGCGTCTGAACTGAGCTGAATCTCTGAAACTTCTCCCTACACATATCCTCACTTTCTCTAGGGCAGGAGTGCTGCTCATGGAGGCTATTCTGGGAATGTTGAACACATGAATGAATAAAATCCTCCACCAACATCTTACAGGTATGCTCCAGCTGCATATTAGCTAGTAGGAACTGGCTGCGTACTCTCAGCTAAAAGGCAGCAAGTATACTTCTACTCATCATTTCTAAGCCCTTGGCAGACATAAATAATCAGTCACAGCATTCTTCCCCAATATGACCTTCACAATATTTCTCAAGACAATGTTCCAGGCAGCCACTGTGTTTAGAGTTGACACCAGAGATGAAATCCATTTGATATCTCCAAGGCTATCCATATCATGGCCAGGGTGTAAAGTCTCCCCATGAACTTATGTTTGAATCACTGATTCATCATAGCTGGCACCATGGATAGTCAGGACTGCCATCCATTTGCCTAGTACTATGGTTAGAAAAGGCTGGGAAACCAGTCTGACTAAGGGCAGACTGTGCTTTTTGCCAAAGGGCCCTGCAGAGGGACTTCTTATTTGGTTTACTTCTGCCTGGCAGTCTTTGACCCTGCCCACCCTTTCTTCAAAAGTGAAGAAGCCTGTTGTCTTCCACCTGCAGTCTCTATCCTTTCTGATCTTGGTGCAAAACTCCTACCCCCACCCCCAGGAGGTAAGCAGGTTAATAACAAACCCCTCTCTTGTTCTTCGCTTGTGTGTCAATAACTCCTTCTGTGTAGCTTTTGACCTCATGTGGCCTCTGACACCTTGCTCTCTGCTGATCAGAATCTTGCCTGAATCCTTAATCCTCTGACATCTGCTTGTCCATTCCCAGTGTCCTGGATATTTGCCTATAGCTCTGATGACCCCTGGAAGCATCCGGCACATTGTGCTGGATGCTTCTCAAGCCTTTACTGGGGAAAGAGCCAACATTTATTGCCTGCTTTTTTTGGTGCCAGCTTCTTTAAATCCATTACCTAGTTTAATTTTCAAAACAAAGTCAAGAGGTTGATACAGCACCATTGTAACCTGTATGGGGGAGTGAGAGGGGATCGGAGATTTAGAGACATTAAATAACATGCATGAGGTCACAGAGCTGGTAGATGGCAGAGCTGGGATTTAAGATCTGACCCTAGAATCTGGACATCACCTGTTCACTTCACTGCCTCCTAAATTGATGTATACAGGGCTGGACACTTGGGGGTCCCACATTATAGGGAAGGTAACTCTCTCCTACTCTTCCTTCCCCACCACCTCTAACTCCAGCTCAACTTGCCAATACAGGCTCATGTGACTCATGTGAGGAGAGGGATAAAAAACAGACTTCTTTGGGTATAAGAAACCCAGCACAGTGATTTGTGGCATGAGGCCTGATAATTAACTAAGTAGGATCCTTTGCAATGAGACAATCTCACTTGTTTTTATTGCCACATTAAAGTGTGAATATTAAGCAAAATAAGAATATAAATCTTACTGGAGGATGCTGAAGTTTACAACAGTATACGCCCAGCTCAGTTCTCAATGGAGAACAGTCTTTATTGAAGGCCATAAACATTTCTGCACGCTGGGGGGAAATATTACCACTAAAGTAGCTCTGGTTTAGTCACTTGGTAAATGAATAGACAAGTCCCAGCAGGACTCTTGGGGGGCAGTCATTAAGACCACCATATCCATGAGCAACATCTTATATGTTTCCCACTGGAGGTGCTCTGGCATGTGGGGCAGGGTATCTTCATTTGAGGGGACTGTCCTGTGCACTGCAGGAGATTTATCTCTCTCAGAACAGACCCCTTTCCCTTGTTCAAATACTTCGATGCACTTCCTAAAGAACTCACAGAGGTGGTACTGCCGCCTATGTGGAGTACCAGGACAGGAATCAGGAATCCAAGGGTACGTTTTCCCTTGCTCAAGCCCCAGTTGTTCCCTCTGTATACAGAGGAGAGTGCCAGTTACTTCTAGCTTAACCTGTGATTGTTCAGAACCACAGAAGAAGAGAAAGCAGTTGGGAGAAGAATAGAGTGGTTAAGATTGCCGAAGGATATTTTTTCACAAAAGGTAAAATCATGACCTTACACAAATATAAAATGAACATATGTCATTATTAATGACGAAACTAGTCAGATGTTGCAACTAGTTCAGAGGAGGATTCAAGAAAACACGTATAGATCATCAAGAATGCTGAGATATAACCGAATCACTTTATAACTGAAACTAACACAACATTGTAAATCAACTATATTTCAATAAAATTTTTAAAAAGAATGCTGAAATAAATACAGAAAGATACAAAGGTATTGCAGGGCAGCGATCAATTGCCTCTCTGCTGGACACAGTTTGCATTTCTACGGGCAAGAATCACTTGCATTACTACCAGTATTCCACATCTTGACAGGGTTGTAAAATAGCTTTAGACGAAGAAAGATGAATCAGAAGGGTGGTATAAGCAGGACACCCAGCAATCAATTTTGTCTGTTTCCAAAGTCTTTCACACATTTTTCCTGACAAGATGGTTAGATGTAATGGATGGCCCTAAGCAGGCACTCTGTGTCCTGCCCCTACTCCTAACTAAGTCAAAGGTGGGCAACATAAACACCAGAAGATTTGGGGACCCGGGGTGGGTAGATAGCATATATGCTAGGATTCTCTCTTGTTCTCTGGAAGGAGACAAGGAACACCAATGTTTTCTCATAAGCTATAGCAGGAAAGATGCAAAGATGGTATAGAAATGGCTTTATAGGATCTCTTTGCACAGAATAAAATGCCAACTCCTTATCATGGCCTACCAGATCTGGTCATGCCCCACCTCTCTCCAATCTCTCTTCCTTCTGCATCCTCTAGCTAGTCTAGCCTCTTTCTGTCTATCATACAGGACAGATTCATCCCTATCTTGGAGACTTTGTGCTTTTGCTTCCTCCTATTGAAAATGGAAGGACTGATGCTGAGGCTGAAACTCCAATAAAAATTTGGCCACCTCATGAGAAGAACTGACTCATTGGAAAAGACCCTGATACTGCGAGGGATTGGGGGCAGGAGGAGAAGGGGACAATAGAGGATGAGATGGCTGGATGGCATCAACGACTTGATGGACACGAGTTTGAGTGAACTCCGGGAATTGGTGATGGACAGGGAGGCCTGGTGTGCTGTGATTCATGGTGTTGCAAAGAGTTGGACACGACTGAGTGACTGAACTGAACTGATTGAAAATCTGCTTCTCCAGATTTTTGCAAGGTTGCTTCTTTCTTATCATTCTGTTCCAACTCAAATGCCATGCTTAGAAAAACCTGCCCCCTTCCTGGCTCCCTTCACAGTACCCTCATCTCACCTCTTTTCATTTATTTTGTTTTCTTGTCTATTACCTGGCTTCCCTTTCTAGAATTATAATTTCTCAGAGCAGGACTCTCGGACTTGGGCACTGCCCTTCCTGGTACCTGGATTATGGTGATGCTCCATGAATACTCTCAGATCACCTAGGTGCTCAGGCAGCCTAGCTGAGGCAGCCTGTGGTTCTCTCTTGTGGCTGGGAGTAGCACAGGTGTGATACTTGGATCTGGCCTCCTAACTGGGACCAGATGTCCTTAATGGATTTAGGATGAATTGTAATTGCTAAGAAGCAAGAAGAGGGTGGGCATTTTAGGAACTAACAGCTTGGCTAGGCAACTCCATGGCCCAGTTTCTGATATCTCAAAATTATGTTAGCCCTTTAGGAATAGAGCTCATGCCAAGAAAAGTGAGGGAAGGAAATAACTTTGAAGTAACTGAGCTGATCTTGAATTGGTGAGATTGTGTTTTCTGATACTATGTAGAATGAAACTCAAGACAGTTAAAGAAAAATCTTAAAATTATATTTTGGACATCTGAGACGTATGGCCTGAAATTATTTCACTTTCTGCATAAACAATTCTCTAAGCTAACCATCAAATGTTGTTAGGTCATGAGTGTTGCATATTAATGTGTATAAAAGGCCACCAGGGTCAGAGGAGAAGGTTGCCATTTTGCTTTCACTAACCTACCCAGTTGTTCTCCGCCATCTTGAACTGAATATTCTGTGTCTTACCATGTTTATTTGCCTTGTCAATATAACAAGGGCCATGGAGGGAAGGAGGGCTTCCATGGTGGCTCAGTGGTAAAGAATCTGCCTGTGATGCAGGAGACACGGGTTCAGTCCCTGGGTCAGGAAGATCCCCTGGAGGAGGGCATGGCAACCCACTCCAGCAACTCACTCCAGTATTCTTGCCTGGAGAATTCCATGGGCAGAGGAGTCTGGTGGGCTGCCATCTATAGCATCGCAAAGAGTTGGACACAGCTAACGTGACTGAGCATGCATGTACGTGGAGGGAAGGAGGTGGGTGAAGGAGAGAAAAAAGGGCGTCCCTAATGATTGCTAAAGGAACTCTGAGGACATCAACTCATGCTTTCAACACAAATTAATTAAATGTTTGCATGGGTCAGGGTCTATTTCAGGTACTTGAGATACAGCAGAGAACAAATAGGTGATCAGCTCTGTCCTTGTGAATCTTATATTCTAGCAGAGGAGAGGATAATAAGTGATAAGTAAGTAATAAACAAGTAAACTGCATTGCAGGTTAGAAAGAGATGAGTGCTTAGAAAAGGAAAAAAGTAGATCAGGAGTGGGAGGCAGAGGGTAGAGCAGGCAGAGATATTAGATAAGGAGCAGGAGAGACCTTATCTGAATAAAGACTGAAGGAAGGGAGGAAAGTCCCTGAGCATCAGGGAGGGAACAACTAGATGAATAGCCTTGCATGCTGCTATTTGTTTAAAGACAAGGACAAGGAGAAGGCCAGTGTGCCCAGAGCCAGTTACTGGGGGACAGTGGGGGAAGTGGAGTCAGGGAGTTAATAGGGACTGGATCATGAAGGATTTTATAGGCTTTCACTCTGAATGAAATGGGAGATGTATTCACTTCCTGTGGCTGCTGTATAGCAAACTACCACAAACTTGATAACGGAAAAGATCAGAAATTTATTTTCTCGCAGTTCCAGTCAGTGTCAGCATGGCTGTGCTCCCCGAAGCTCTAGGGAAGGATGTGCTCCTTGCCTCATCCAGTCCTGGGGCTACATCGCTCCAGTCTTTGCCTCGTGGCCACATCACGTTCTCTTTTGCTTGCTGGTAAATCTCCCTCTGCTTCCATCTTATAAGGACACATGTGATTACATTTAGGGCTTGCCCAGATAATACAGGATCATCTCTCTGTCTCAAGATCCTTAATTATATCAACAAAGACTCTCCCTTTTTCCAAATAAGACTCTCACAGGTTGCTGAGATTAGGACATGGAAATTCTTTGGGGGACCATTTTGCAGTGAACCTCAGGGATCATTGTGGGGTTTTGAGCAAACCTAATCTGATTTCCCTTTGCAAAACACAAAGGGATCCCTTTGGTAGTGAGGGACAGTCTTGAAGCAGGAATAATATAGCAGCAGGAAGGCTGTTAGGCTAATTCAAGTGAGATGCCCTTGATAACTCAAGGGTGGTAGCAGTAGAGATAGTAAGAAACGATCAGTTTGTGAGTATATTTTAAAAAGTAGAAATAATGGAATCCACTAAGAAAATTAGAAACCAAGGATAAAAGAAAGACAGGTGTCAAAGGTGACTTCAAAGTTTGCCACCTGGTTAGCTAGAAAAATGGAGTTGCTGTTGACTGAGATGGTTCAGGGCTTCCAGTGGAGCAGGCTTGAGTGAGAAGAATGACTGCATTTGGACAAGTTAAGTCTGAGGCAGAGATGAAGAGTAGGCTGTTGCGTATGATAGTGTGGGGTTCAGAACTGAGGACTGGGATGGAGATCTGTAGATGGTATTTAAAGCCAAAAGGCATGATGAGATCATCAAGGAAATGAAGTCAGAGAGAAAAGAAAAGAAGTTGGAGCCCCAGGGCCTACTAACCCTGAAAAGGTGGGGAGAAGAGGATGAATCAGAAAAGACTGAGGAAGAAACGCAAGAGCACGGGATCCTGGAGGCCACGGGAAGAAAGCATAGCAAGGAGAGAGGGTTCACTCAAGCCAAATGATGCTCATAGGTCAAGTAAAGTAAGGACTGTGGTTTTCTTCAGATTCAGCCATTTGGAGGTCATCTGTGATCTTAACAAGATGAATTTGATGGCATGAGTTTAGGAGAGACAGGAGGAAAGGAACTGAGGATAGCTAGTAGTACATCTCTCCAGGGAATTTTGTTGCAGAGAAATGGGATGGTTGCTGGTGGGGGAAAGAAGAGCACAGAAAAAGGTGAAGTGCTATTTGTGTTGTTTGGGACTTTTAAATTTTTATATGGGAGCCATAACTGCATGCTTACACACTCAGGGGAATAACTCAATAGAGAGGGAACATTGATGACACAGGAGAGAAAAAGAGAGATTGTTAGAAGAGTGTCCTTGGAAAGAAAAAAGGAGATGGATGTTCATCTGAGCTAATGTACACAGAGGCAGAGTATATATGAGATGCTGGTCCGGGTAGATGTGGTGGTGGGGATCTGTAGAAATTCTCTTCTGATGACTTCACTTTCTCAGAAAATTGCAAATGAGGTTATCTGTCAAGAGCAAGGATGGAGAAGGGGCTGTGGGGAGTTTGAGAGTCATTTCGGAGGATGAAAGAGTGTATGGGGGTGGAAGTGGTCTCATTTTTAGTGAGCATGTGCTGTATGGATCTCTGTTAATGAATTTGGTGTCTGGAGAAGACTAATATTACCAAATACCACAGCCATAGCTTTGTTGAGGATGATGGAACATGAGGCTTTAGGGAAGGCAGTTTGAGACACTTAGACTTGGTAGGGCCAAGTTATACAAGTCCTTTTTGCATAAAACTTTAAAGTCTGGTGGGAGATGTGGCAGAGGAGAGCTTAAGGCTAGAATGGCATCTGGAACAAAGATCTGCTCTGATCTCAGAAGCTGGGGGAAAAGGAGCAGTGGTAAAAAGAAATGAGGCCATGGATGCACCCGAGGTCAAAGAGAGTCAGCACATGCTGTGGCCTTTTTGGATAGATGGCCTAGACCACAGGCCAGGATAGCTGCTTAGCCTCAAATGCTCTCTGACCCAGTACTGGGGGCTTCCTTCTAAATCACCTGACAGAAATAACCATGAACTGAAAGGTCCAAGCCAACATCTGGGAGCTCAAAAGGGCTATTACCACTTAGGGGCTGGGACAAACATTCAGAGCCATAGTCTCCCCAGTGAGGGGAAGCAAGAGAAGAGAGCAATGCAGTGGAACAGAGACGATGGCAGTGAGTCACGTGACTCATCGAGGGTGAGGCTGCTCACCCCCCGACTAGCTGGGTCACTAGCCTTCTGACAAGGAGGCAAGCAGCCCAGGTCCCAGACTTTCATCCTGTAGCTTGTTCTTTAGAGAAGAGACTTCTGCCAAGCTGCCTAGCCTCGAGCAAGTTGGCCAACTTTATTCAGGGTTTTGGCTAGCCCTTCCCAGCACTGAGAGGAAATGGGAGAGACTGAAGAATGTGGATTAAGCACCTCCAGCTGCTGACATGTTGCTGACAGTGGCAGATAAGATGGGATGAGTGGCATGCGCTGAATGCCAGCTCCACTAGCACTCGACTCGACTGCATTCAGCAAGCTGGAGTTCAGAGTACTTGAAATTATTTATTTAGATCCATCGGCCCTGTTTGGGAAGCCTGATTAGTGTCAGCAGACACCTGTGAGGAGCCCAGGGAACCACAGAGTAAATGTGTCAGGGCTCACAGTTGCCTAGCCCACACGCTGCCGCCCCTGCTCCAGGCAGTTCTGAATGCACTTCCTCCTTATTGTGGGAGAGTGAAAGGGGACTGTCATAGTGACCCAGGCAACTCTCAAACAATCCAAGGGCCAGGTTTGTGTGTTAATTCCTGAACTTCCCAAGGGAGGGAAATACATAATTCTTTCTGAACATCTAAAATGGAGGCTGGAGGGACTTTCCTGGTGGTCCAGTGTTTAAGACTTCACCTTCCAGTGCAAGGAGTGTGGGTTTGATCCCTGGTTGGGGAGCTAAGATCCTACATGTCTCTCTGCTGAAAAGCCAGAACATAAACGATAGAAGCAATATTGTAATAAATTCAATAAAGACTTTAAAAATGGGCCACATTGATTTAAAATAAAACGGAGGTCAGAGCAAAGAACAGTAGCACTCTGACACAGCAGAGCCTCGCTGAGTAGGGAAAGTGATCATGATGCTGGGAGTGGGCCACTAGCCCTCAGACCTTGGGCAGGACCCATTACCTCTCTGATCCTTATGTTCTCATGTGTAAATTAAGAGATCAGATCTAATCAGTGTCTTTTCTTTCCCCTTTCCTTTCTTTTTTTCTCCCTTCCTTCTTTCCTTTTTCGTTTCCTTCATTTCATTATGGAACTGTTTTCTCAAATAAAGAAGATAATTTCAGTGGCTTTACACTTTTCCTTGGTTCTTGTTTCTGGCTGTTTATGGTGAAATTATCATTCACATAGTGATGGATGGATAATCCATGGTATAGTCCAGGGGTCAGTTACCTTTTCCTATAAAGGTTTAGATGATTTGGGCTTTGTGGGCCATTTGGCCAAGTGAAAAAGCAGCAATAGACAATAGGACGGCTGGGAGGAGCTACCCCATGTCCAAGGAGTGGTGTCTGCGCGGGCGCAGGAGGGCCAAGAGGAGCGACTCCATGTTCAAGGTCAGGAGGGGCAGCGGTGAGGAAATACCCCTCGTCCAAGGTAAGGAGCAGTGGCTGCACTTTGCTGGAGCAGCCGTGAAGAGATATCCCACGTCCAAGGTAAGAGAAACCCAAGTAAGACGGTAGGTGTTGCGAGAGGGCATCAAAGGGCAGACACACTGAAACCATACTCACAGAAAACTAGTCAATCTAATCACACTAGGACCACAGCCTTGTCTAACTCAATGAAATTAAGCCATGCTGTGTGGGGCCACCCAAGATAGGCAGGTCTTGGTGGAGAGGTCTGACAGAATGTGGTCCACTAGAGAAGGGAAACCACTTCAGTATTCTTGCCCTGAGAACCCCATGAACAGTAGGATGCTGAAAGAGGAACTCCCCAGGTCAGTAGGTGCCCAATATGCTACTGGAGATCAGTGGAGAAATAACTCCAGAAAGAATGAAGGGATGGAGCCAAAGCAAAAACAATACCCAGCTGTGGATGTGACTGCTGATAGAAGCAAGATCCAATGCTGTAAAGAGCAATATTGCATAGGAACCTGGAATGTTAGGTCCATGAATCAAGGCAAATTGGAAGTGGTCAAACAGGAGATGGCAAGAGTGAACATTGACATCCTAGGAATTAGTGAACTAAAATGGACTGGGATGGGTGAATTTAACTCAGATGACCATTATATCTATTACTGCGGGCAGGAATCCCTTAGAAGAAATGAACTAGCCATCATGGTCAACAAGAGAGTCCGAAATGCAGTACGTGGATGCAATCTCAAAAACGACAGAATGATCTCTGTTCATTTCCAAGGCAAACCATTCAATATCACAGTAATCCAAGTCTATGCCTCAACCAGTAATGCTGAAGAAGCTGAAGTTGAACGGTTCTATGAAGATCTACAAGACCTTTTAGAACTAACACCCCAAAAAGATGTCCTTTTCATTATAGGGGACTGGAATGCAATAGTAGGAAGTCAAGAAACACCTGGAATAACAGGCAAATTTGGCCTTGGAATACAGAATGAAGCAGGGCAAAGGCTAATAGAGTTTTGCCAAGAGAATGCACTGGTCATAGCAATCACCCTCTTCCAACAACACAAGAGAAGACTCTACACATGGACATCACCAGATGGCCAACACCAATATCAGATGATTATATTCTTTGCAGCCAAAAATGGAGAAGCTCTATACAGTCAGCAAAAACAAGACCGGGAGCTGACTGTGGCTCAGATCATGAACTCCTTATTGCCAAATTCAGACTTAAATTGAAGAAAGTAGGGAAAACCACTAGACCATTCAGGTATGACCTAAATCAAATCCCTTATGATTATACAGTGGAAGTGAAAAATAGATTTAAGGGACTAGATCTGATAGATAGAGTGCCTGATGAACTATGGACAGACGTTCATGACATCGTACAGGAGACAGAGATCAAGACCATCCCAGTGGAAAAGAAAGGCAAAAAAGCAAAATGGCTGTCTGGGGTGGCCTTACAGTTCAGTTCAGTTCAGTTCAGTCACTCATTCGTGTCCGACTCTTTGTGACCCCATGAATCACAGCATGCCAGGCCTCCCTGTCCATCATCAACTCCTGAAGGTCACTCAGACTCACGTCCATTGAGTCGGTGATGCTATCCAGCCATCTCATCCTCTGTCATCCCTTTCTCCTCCTGCCCCCAATCCCTCCCAGCATCAGAGTCTTTTCCAATGAATCAACTCTTCACATGAGGTGGCCAAAGACCTGGAGTTTCAGCTTCAGCATCATTCCCTCCAAAGTAATCCCAGGGCTGATCTCCTTCAGAATGGACTGGTTGGATCTCCTTGCAGTCCAAGGGACTCTCAAGAGTCTTCTCCTCAGTTCAAAAGCATCAGTTCTTTGGCACTCAGCCTTCTTCACAGTCCAACTCTCACATCCATACAAGACCACTGGAAAAACCATAGCCTTGACAAGACAGACCTTTGTTGGCAAAGTAATGTCTCTGCTTTTGAATATGTTATCTAGGTTGGTCATAACTTTTCTTCCAAGGAGTAAGTATCTTTTAATTTCATGGCTGCAATCACCATCTGCAGTGATTTTGGAGCCCCCCAAAATAAAATCTGACACTGTTTCCACTGTTTCCCCATTTATTTCCTATGAAGTGATGGGACCAGATGCCATGATCTTCGTTTTCTGAATGTTGAGCTTTAAGCCGACTTTTAAATAGCTGTGAAAAGAAGAGAAGCGAAAAGCAAAGGAGAAAAGGAAAGATATAAGCATCTGAATGCAGAGTTCCAAAGAATAGCAAGAAGAGATAAGAAAGCCTTCCTCAGCAATCAATGCAAAGAAATAGAGGAAAACAACAGAATGGGAAAGACTAGAGATCTCTGCAAGAAAATTAGAGATACCAGGGGAACATTTCATGCAAAGATGGACTTGATAAAGGACAGAAATGGTATGGACCTAACAGAAGCAGAAGATATTAAGAAGAGGTGGCAAGAATACACAGAAGAACTATACAAAAAAGATCTTCACGACCAAGATAATCATGATGGTGTGATCACTCACCTAGAGCCAGACATCCTGGAATGTGAAGTCAAGTGGGCCTTAGAAAGCATCACTACGAATAAAGCTAGTGGAGGTGACGGAATTCCAGTTGAGCTATTTCAGATCCTGAAAGATGATGCCATGAAAGTGCTGCACTCAATATGCCAACAAATTTGGAAAACTCAGCAGTGGCCACAGGACTGGAAAAGGTCAGTTTTCATTCCAATCCCAAAGAAAGGCAATGCCAAAGAATGCTCAAATTACTGCACAATTGCATTAATCTCACACGCTAGTAAAGTAATGCTCAAAATTCTCCTAGCCAGGCTTCAGCAATATGTTAGCCGTGAACTTCCAGATGTTCAAGCTGGTTTTAAAAAAGGCAGAGGAACCAGAGATGAAATTGCCAAATCAAAAAAGGAAGAGAGTTCCAGAAAAACATCTATTTTGCTTTATTGACTATGCCAAAGCCTTTGGCTGTGTGGATCACAATAAACTGGAAAATTCTGAAAGAGATGGGAATACCAGACCACCTGACCTGCCTCTTGAGAATCCTATATGCAGGTCAGGAAGTAACAGTTAGAACTGGACATGGAAGAACAGACTGGTTTCAAATAGGAAAAGGAGTATGTGAAGGCTGTATATTCTCACCTTGCTTATTTAACCTATATGCAGAGTATATCATGAGAAACACTGGGCTGGAAGAAGCACAAGCTGGAATGAAGGTTGCTGGGAGAAATCTCAATAACCTCAGATATGCAGATGACACCACCCTTATGGCAGAAAGTGAAGAGGAACTAAAAAGTCTCTTGATGAAAGTGAAAGAGGAGAGTGAAAAAATTGGCTTAAAGCTCAACATTCAGAAAACGAAGATCATGGCATCTGGTCCCATCACTTCATGGGAAATAGATGGGGAAACAGTGGAAACAGTGTCAGATTTTATTTTGGGGGGCTCCAAAATCACTGCAGATGGTGATTGCAGCCATGAAATTAAAAGATGCTTACTCCTTGGAAGGAAAGTTATGACCAACCTAGACAGCATATTGAAAAGCAGAGACACTACTTTGCCGACTAAGGTCCGTCTAGTCAAGGCTATGGTTTTTCCAGTAGTCATGTATGGATGTGAGAGTTGGACTGCGAAGAAGGCTGAGCGCCGAAGAATTGATGCTTTTGATCTGTGGTGTTGGAGAAGACTCTTGAGAGTCCCTTGGACTGCAAGGAGATCCAACCAGTCCATTCTGAAGGAGATCAGCCCTGGGATTTCTTTGGAAGGAATGATGCTAAAGCTGAAACTCCAGTACTTTGGCCACCTCATGTGAAGAGTTGACTCATTGGAAAAGACTCTGATGCTGGGAGGGATTGGGGGCAGGAGGAGAAGGGGATGACAGAGGATGAGATGGCTGGATAGCATCACGGACTCGATGGACGTGAGTTTGAGTGAACTCCGGGAATTGGTGATGGACAGGGAGGCCTGGCGTGCTGCGGTTCATGGTGTCGCAAAGAGTCGGACACGACTGAGTGACTGAACTGAACTGAACTGAAACCAGTAGATATGACTGTGCTCCAATAAAGCTTTATTTACAAGAACAGGTGGCAGGTCAGATTTGGCCCATGGGCTATTGCTTGCCCACCCTTGGGATAGCTCTGTCAGCAGTCTCCTCCACTCTATAGTCCTGTATGAGAACTCCGAATCGAGTGAGGAAGAAACTGAGAGAAAAGAACTGGATCACGTGAATTCTCTACCCCTAACTCTCAAGACATTCACCTCACATCCCAGATTAATAGCAGATTTTCACAAATATATATGCTCTAGAGTGAATGTTTTTTATTTAGAAACAAATTGCTCTACATTCATGATGGAAAGAAAGGGGAAAGACCAAAAACCAAATTGTGGTGAACTCACCTGATGAGCAAATTGGCAACCACTCACCTCTGTCCTACAGGGCCCGTGATGAGTCCAGAGCTGAGTCCTGGAATCTACAGATCCTTCCATCTTCTCCCACCACAGCAGAACCCCACACAGTGACCCTCTCCATTTACACAGGGCTTATTGAATAATATGTCAGGTTGTTAATTACATAATGAGTCTGCCTATGTGAGAGTAGAGATTCTAATGGAATCCTCATGCATACAGTATTTTATAGAAATAAAAAATACCTACTGGACTATTTGTTCAATCCTCATTTTCTGAGCATTAATCCTCCCCACTTCTAGGAATTACATCCTGAATGACAGGAGCTCAAGGAGGGCCCACACCCACCCCTTTCCTGCCTCAGGACATTTACACATGAGCCCCAAGTATTTGCTGCTTTCTGGACCTAAGTGTCTCTTCCTCCCTCTCCCTTGTTAATTCCTCTTTATCTCCCAGATCTCAGTTTACATAGCATTTCCTAAGAAGTACATTCCTGTGTCCTCCAATATAAACTAGTTCCCTCTATTATCCTCTCAGAATTCTATGCTTCTCCTTCATCATATTTATCATAAGTGCATTACATTTTTATTTGTTGCTTTTGGTTTAATGTACATCTTCTCTAGAAGAATTTAGGGTAAGAATAGGGGGACCTTATGCATTTTGTACAAACTCTATCCCTGACATCACACACTGTGGAGGGAGTTGGCACTTAGTTGATATTTGTTGAATGAATGACTATCCTTTGTGCTGCTGGTTAAAGAAAAGGCTGAAATCTTTCCAGTGGGCCCACGTCCAAGCACACTCTCCACCCTGCAACTTGAACTGAACTCCTGTTATGGACTAAATGTTTGTGCTTCTTTAAAATTCTTTTGTTGAAACCCTAACCCCCTCAGGGTGATGGTATAAAGAGGCAGACCTTTGGGAAGTGATTAGGTCATGAGCAGGGAGCCCTCATGAACAGGATTCATGCCCTTATGAAGGAAACTCCAGAGATACCCCTTACTGCCTACTGCCTAGTGAAGGCACAGTGAGAGCTGCAGTCTGCAACCCAGAGGAGGGCTCTCACCAGAACACAACAGAGCTGATGCCGTGATCTTTAACTTCCAATCTCCAGGATGGTGAGAAATAAACTTTGTTGTTTATAAGTTACCTCATTTGTGGTATTTTGTTACAGCAGCCTGAGCTAAGACAAGTTTTTAGTAACCGCACAGAGGTCTATTCACAGTATATAAGTGGGCACTTATATAAGTAGTACTTATACAAGTACTTATATAAGTAGTACTCTGGGCACTACACTGGCAAGGAAAAAAGAAAAAAGAGGTGGGAAAGGGGGAAGTGGGATGAAAGATCAACAGAGCACAGCATCCAGATTTCTGAAGTCTTAAAAGAAGCTTTAGAACTCCGGGCCAGTGGGGGCTTGTGCTGTCTTTCATCTCATGCAAGTTTTCTTCTCCATTAAGGAGAACTATCTATACCTTGACACTTCCCAAACTCCTGGTAACCCTACTGCTGTCTCCACTGCTCAGCATCCCCAAAACATCAAGTTACTTGGTCCACACTTGACTGTGACCAAATCAAATCCCTTCCCTGAGACACCCAATAGAAACCAAGAGAGAGATTCAGCACCTCCTACACACAAATTGGATGACCGTGATCTATGGGCAAGAAAAGCAGAAGAAATCTGTCTTCAGATAAAGAAGGGGAGGCCTAAGGAGAGGTGGATAGACAGCCCTGATGGTTCCAGTCTTTGATTACAGCCCTTTTAAGAAGGGTGTGCCTGCTCAGTCACTCGATCATGTACAACTCTTTAAGACCCCATGGACTGTAGCCCGTCAGGTTCCTCTGTCCACGGGCTTTTCCAGGCAAGAATACTGGAGTGGGTTGCTGTGACTTCCTCCAGGGGATCATCCTGACCCAAAGATGGAACCCCACATCTCTTTCGTCTCCTGCCTTGGCAGGCAGATTCTTTACCACTGTGCCACCTGGGAAGCCCTTTCATGAAGTCCAACTGGAAATCCACCTTCGGGTGGTTTGAGATATCTACCTTTTTGATTAGGCAAGTTACCTCCTGAAAAATGAACTCTAGGTAAATATAATGATTTCGCATAATCCATCCTGTTGGACCCTCATGAGAGAACAGCAGGGGAAGCACTATGACTCCCACTTTACATGTGCTTTTTGACTACAAGAAATTACGTTTCATTGCTCTCTTGTGAGTTCTAGTCTTAATTCTATCATGACTACATTGTCTGAAGCAAATGGATTTCTTTCAGCCCTTCTTTCTCAAGAACCTGGAAAGGGTCAAGAAACCTGTTTGTAATTTATGGAACTGATGACCATGATCTAGAAGATTTTGAACAGGCAGGAACTGTCAATAAGCCTGGCCACAGCCTCCTCATTTCTAAATGCATGGATTGGATTATATGGTATCCAAGATCCCTTCTAGGTCTAACACTCAACAGATTATTTTCTGGCTTCAATTACCTAGATGTTTACTCTTAGTCATGAAAGAGCTGAAAATGGCTAATAAATTTGGTGGGATATTTGGACAACACAGTTATAGACCCACTTGTATCTGCAATAATTCTTTCTGGCTCTGAAAACCTTTGAAAATTTTCCCTTTTATTATGACTCCATGGATCATTACTTGGCAAAGAAATTTCCCCTAATATTGATCTATGAACATAAAGAATTATGTGCCAGGATAAAAGGATATAAAAATAAAATCTATTAACTTATTGACAATAAAAGTCAGAGCTGAGTTTTCATGAAAATGAACAAACAAAAGCTACCATCACAACTGGATGAGTTGAGAAAATACAAGCTTAACTGACTTACCGAGTAAGTGATTTTCAACTTAATGTTTCCTAGTTCTGAATCTCCAAGACTTTCTTGAAATTGTTTAATGGAGAAAATTATTCCCCAAATTTCCAGTCGATTGTAAGCTCACTGAGAGCTTTGACCTTAATTGCCGTTTTCACCATGCTATCCAGGGACCTCATCTTCACTCATTAGCATTTCTCGAATGATTGAAATTCCAGAAAACCACGATCATATAACCTCACTGCCTTAAAGGGGAAATACATGAACAGAGCCTACTAGCCTGGATATCACTAAGTTCCAAAGAAAACCCACTAAAATAGATTCTGAGGATGATAATCTACCAATTCTATTGGCAAGCACTTTCCAAAACTGTCACAAAACTTGTAATCAAGTGAAATTAGGAAACTACTTATGTTTTTCAAACATCCTCGATGGAGAAAAACCAGACCTATTCATAGAATAATTTCTGGCACATAACAGGTGTTCAATAAGTGATTAATGAGTAAATTAGCTTTACATTTTTGTACAGCTACCAAAGGTTTAAAGTGCACATACATAATATATTTATACTTTACTACACATAAAAGGACAAAATATTTTCTTATTTTGCATTCTTTGTCTATTAATTCTTCACCTCAGTTTGAGTGTATACCACCATTCCAAGGTATGTTCCTCTGGATTGCTTTCTGAGGCTCATTGTTGACCTTTAGTGACCTCATCATCTGAAGAATGAGAATGGGGAAAACTCTATTAACTGGGCCACTTAAGAAGAGTCCTTTGCCGGTCAAGGAATTTAAATGTTGTTTTTTCCCCTTGCCACACAGATATATAGATAGATACAGATAAAGACATGCAAACATAGAGACACAGATGTAGCTACAGGTAAATAGATATTAACAGAAATAGAGATATATATTTCAATTTTACTAGGCTTTGTACAGCGCAGTAAAAATCCCGAATTCACCTCGTCCTGCTCCAAGCAGCACGTGATGCAGTGGCGTCCTCTACCTGTAACTGAATCATTTATCTTCATTAGGTCGCCAGGTCACTGGTCTTCATTAGCCTGCGGCAGCCTCTCATTTGACTTGCATTGCAGGCTCCCATATAGGCAATGATTCTAATTTTGAAAATCTCCAGCAGTTATGGCTTAGAAGCTGAGGTGGAAAGATGGACGGAAAGGGCAGGAGTGGTGCTGCCGCTCATTGCGGCCTCACTCTGCATCCTCGAGAGACACCGGCTGCAGGCTGATCGGGGCTGTGGAACGTGGGGACCTGAGACTTGTTCTCTGCTGGCTTTTCTTCAGTAAATGAGCATTCATAGTTATTGCATCAGAAAGCTTGACAAAGGGAAGCCAAAACTTTAGTCTGAAACCATCAAAGGCATTGAAAGCTCACCAGCTCCTCTTGTGCCCTCTCTCTTTCACATACTGCACAATTGCTACAGTAACCTGCCCCTGCCTTCTGGCCTCAGGGCCTTTGCACATGATGCACCTTGGGCCTGGATTTCTCTTGCCTCAGCTCACCTCTGATAAATTCCTGCCTATCTTTTGGTCTCAGTCTATAGTCTCTCTTGACTCCCTGATCTAAATTAGTTTCCTCTTTTATTACTTTTTAGTATCCTAGTCTCCTTTTCCACACTTATCATAAATGTCACTATATACTTATTTGTTTTCTTTTGGTTTAATGTCCATCTTCCCCAGATGAATTTAGGGGGCTACTGTGAACTGAATGTTAGTGTCCCCCCTCAAATTCTCCTGTTTTATTTAATTCAATTAATTAATTAATTTTATTTTGCTGTGTCAGGTCTTAGTTGGGGCACATGGGATCTTTTGTTGAGGTGCCAGGGCTTCAGTCTGGCTGTGGTGCTTAGGCTCCAGAGCCCAGGCTCAGTGGTTGCAGCACTGGGGCTTAGCTGCCCCATGGCATATAGGATCCTAGCTCCAGACCAGAGATCAAACCCATATCTCCTGCATTTGAAGGTGGACTCTTAACCACTGGACCATCAGAGAAATTCCACCCTACTCCCACTCCTACCCCCCACCTCCAATTCTTATGTTGAAGCCTGGTTCCCAGTGTGATGGCATTTGGAGGTGGGATCTTTGGGAAGTAATTAAGTTTTGGGTGAGGTCATGGGGATGGAGGCTCCATGAGGGAATCACTGTCCTTGTAAGGAATGAAATGATCAGGGCTCTCTCCCTTTGCTGCATAGGGACACAGGAGAAGGAGGCTGTCTACAAGTTAGAAACAGGGTCCTCCCCAGAACCTGATCATTTCAGCACCCTGACCTTGGACTTCCAGCCTCTAGAACTGTAAGAAATAAATATTTGTGGGTCTAAACTAGCCAGTCTATGGTATTTTTGTTAAAGCAGCCCAAGCTGACTACGACAGGGGAGAATATGAAGGCTGTATTTATTTTGTATAACATGGCGCCCCCAACATCTTACATCATGCAGTGAATGGGCAGTTAATTCATATTTGCTGAAGGAATGACCTATCATTTGCTGCTGTTGATAAAAACAAAAGACTATATCTTTCCAGGGGGCCAGAATCTGAGCACACTCTCTGTTCCACAACCTGGGCTGAAGGTCTTACTATCAGCAGGAGTGCTCACAGGATGAGTAGCCCAAGGTGTTATTCCCAATCTCAAGAAACAGGTAAAGAGTTAGCAGCTTTAGCCTGCCAGTTCCTTTGAAGAGTCAAGGAATATGACAAGAAAGAACTGGGGATTGGAACACTGATTAATAAACAAAAGGAGTGGCAGAATCCTGATGGCAATGAGTCTCATTCTCTAGCACGTCAGCCACCAGTCAATAAGTCACCCGTGAAAACACTTCAGGCCCTGAGAAAACGATGTTGAATAACATATGCAGTCTCTGATAGCTGCTAACAACAAATTTGGGGAATTCAGGAGTAAATTTCAAAGCCAGTTGTGTCAGGAATTGTTTCCACTGCGAACAACAGAATAACCATATATCAGGCTAAAGCAATAAAGACATTTAATTCTTTCACGTTACAGAAAGCTTAGAGGTGGGTGGTTCTAACAGAGGGGCAGCAGAAGAGGGTCACCAAGGACCCAGGCTCTGTCCATCTTTCTCCTCTGGATTTATTGTAGATCAGCACTGTCTTCCCACATGGTGGTAAGATGGCTGCCACATTCCAAGAATCATGTCTTCCCAAAATATCATCCCAAGAACCAAGGGCAAGCATGTGGAGGAGGACGGTTTCTCCTCTTGGTACTCTCTCTTTTAAGAGACAGAAACCTTTCCCAGGATTTCACCTCAGATATCATTGGCCATTCAGGTCACCGGTATTCCCTGGAAAAAAGGAATGGGATTCTATAACTGGCATGGATCAATCAGAGGTTGTCCTCTGGGGGTGGAGGGTGGGGAGCCCCTTGACACTCCGAGTAGAGTTGGGGTTTTGCTAAAAGAGAAGAAAGGGAATGGCTATCGGGTAGGCAATCAAAAGTGTCTCACATAAAGTGTTATCTGTTTTTAAACATGTTAATGCATAAATAGGTAGATCTCCAGTCAAAATATGGGAGGCTGTATGCTCAGATCAGAGATATTTATCAGACTAATCTCATTGACTGAATCAGAACAATTTTGGTTCATATATACAGTTACCCTAAATTAATCTGATTTTATGTTAGAAGAGGAGGGTGTTAAAATTTGTATTCATGGACAGATTCCCATGAAATAGTCATCCATTAAAAAGTTATTTATTGAGTGCTACCATATCTCTGGCACAGTGGCTAAGCATCAGGACTAAGATATAGTCCCTCTCCTTGGGTGACTATAATTAGGATGATTAAGTATTATTACAGGTACAAGTACATGAGGCCAGGGAATGTGTCTAGGGAGAGCCCTCTCTTGGGGTTAGGGAGAGTTTTGGAAGATGTGACATTTAAAGAGACCTGAAAGGGACTTCTCTGGTGGTCCAGTGGCTAAGACTCCACGCTCCCAATGCGCGGGGCCCAGGTTCAGTCCCTGGTCAGCGAACTAGCTCTCACGTGCCGCAACTTAAAAAAAATGATCCCACATGCCTCAGTGAAGATTGAAGATCCTGAGCCCCACAACTAAGACCCAGTGCAGCCAAATAAATAAATTTTAAAAGATGAGAGAGAGATCCGAAGGACAAGTGATGTGGCTTGATGATGCATGGGATGGGGACTAGGCTGTGGGTGAGAAGAAGATGAGGGAGTGTTCCAGGCAAAGGAACTAGCTGTGCAAAGATTTGGAGGCAAGAGCACGCAGGCAAAATTTGAAAATAAATATTATTCACTATGGCAGGAGTAGAGTGTGATTGGTGGTGTGAGAAGATGGGCTGGGGTCGCATCATGAATTTAGACTCTACCTCAAGGACAATGGGGAGAAACATCATCAGATTCGCTTGTTAGAAATCCAGTTACCAGGTGGAAAATGGATCAGAGAGAATGAGTGGTGATTTGCATTGCTGGCCCCAGTGCTCACCATCCCCTCCATCCACACCCTTGCCATGGCCTCCCAGTGAACTGAGGACACTTTCTACCGCTTGGCTTTGGGCCAGGCCATCCAATCTGTTCTGGCCAGTGGCAGGTGGCAGAAGCAGCCATGTGCCATTTCGAAGCCCAGGCATTAAGAAGCCTTGGGTGTTTCCATTGCCCTCTGGTATCTCTGCCTTTGCCAGGTCCATGCGGCCCAGGAGGAAGATGGGAGACAAATGGAGCACAGCCACCCAGCTGCTGCAGCCTGAAGCACAGCCTGCCAGCTGCCCCACAAACTCCTAAGAGAGGAATGACTGTCTTTGTTTTGATGAGATGCTGAAATTTTTAGTATGCAGTGTTATTGTGACTATTGCTAGGAATGGGCCACGCTAGAAGCAGAGTGATGTATTAGGAGATGATTGTAACTGTCAGGTGAAGGCTAATGGTCACCTGAACCAAGCTGATGAGGAAAGAGATGGAGAAAAACAGATTCAAAAGACACTTAGAAAAATGAATTGCCATGACACAGTAGCTTATAGAAGAATGAGTTTAGAATGTCTCCTGTGGTTCTTCCTTGGATAACTGTTCACTAAGATGGGGACACAGGGGGAAAATGATGTGCTTGTTTATGTGGAATCTGAGACATCTGGAAGATGTGCAAGGAGAGTAGTCCAGGAGACATGGGTCTAGAACTTGAGCTAGGTCTCAGCTGGGCCAACGCACACATGTGGGTCTGGAGAGGGACCCTTAGAGTTTAGAGCAAGAAGAATGTGGAGGGTAGAACTCTGAAGAGGCCAGCATTTGAGGACAAATGAGCAGGAGCCCTCAGAGAGCAGCAACCAAGAGAAGAAGAAATACCCAGGGAGGGTAATGTCTTAGGCACAAAGAATGAGTGGGCTCTGCGAAGGAGAGTGGTTGATTGTGCAGAGAGTGGTGAGGAAAGAGGCAAAGAGTTTATGAGGAATATCAAAGAATTTAACTAATTTACAAACAAAAAAAGAAAAGAGATGTTTGCCCAAGAAATTTCAGACAGTTCCACAGTAGATGAGTCAATAAAGCCTTAAGCACAAGAACAGATGCTGAGATTCACAGAGATGTTCAGAAAAGGAGCAAATTCATGATTCAGGGCATGCTGAGTCACAGTTTGTCCCAGTCCCTCTGGGAGAGTGCCACCTTTGAGCAGAAACTTGCCTTACCTGCAGCAGATCACTGTCATCCAAGTCACTCCCCCGCCGTCCCCACCAGCCCTGGCCACCCCAACAAGTCCATGACAAATTGTCAGTGGCAGGACTGGCCAAGTACCTCTGACTCATTTCCCATCGATCTGGGTGAACTTTCTGAGTTCCCTGGGGGCCAGGATCAATCCAGTCTGGCTTCTGCTGGAATTTAGGTTGGCTCCTGCTTTCAACAACACAGTGGGCTCTTTTCCTTTGTATCTGCATTCTGTAGACCAGCTGCAGGCTGAAATATCAATACACCAAAGAGTCCCTGGTGGTTCAGAGCATAAAGAATCTGCCTGCAACGCAGGAGACCTGGATTAGATCCCTGAGTCGGGAAGATTCCCTGGAGAAGGGAATGGCCACCCATTCCAGTATTCTTGTCTGGAGAATTCCATGGACAGAGTAGCCTGGAGGGCTACAGTCCAAGAGGTTGCAAAGAGTTGGACAGGACTGAGCCACTAACACTTCCACTTTCCACAATGTTCCGGGAGGGGGTGCTGAAGAAGAGGTGATATAGGAGCCTGAGGAGGCGTGGGACCGCTCACACAATGGCCACCCCTCCCAGCACAGGACTTGCAAGCTCTAGAGCAGCAATTACCACATTTACGGCCCCAGCGATTGCTCAGGTTGGGGAACACTAGGCACTTGAAGTTTGTTTTCCTGTTCAATTGGAACTGACATTTCCCCAAGATTGGATTACTTTGAAATCCAGAAATTGCAGCTTGGATAGTTCATAAATTTATTTCTGTTTCACCTTGTACAGTTATTACAAAGACTGATCAGCCAAAGAATATGGGCTTTCTGCTTTTTATTTCCTGTTTTTATTGCAGTCACCTTTTAAGATAGGGTGGTGTGGTTAGCAGCGTGGGAGTGGCTCACAGTCTGCAGGTAAGGGTGTAACTGAACATAGAGAGGTATCTTCTTGTTCTCATGGACTCCATTTGCTGTCTACCCATCCAGACCCCTGGAGGAAGGGTCTGGGAAAAGATATCAAGTGCCCTGAGAGAAATGTGGAGAAGAGTTCATAGGTGCCAGAAACTTCCCGCTACACTGGAAGTAAACCCAAATTTGAGTGGGCAGCTACTCTCTCGACCTCTGCCCCCTGCAGCCACCTTTGGGGCAGGTATAGAGAGGGCTGTTGATCAGAGGAAAGGGATTATAACCCAGAAGGTCTGGAGAGGCCTTCTGGGACTTCAGATAACCAAAAGTCATCAGTCTTTGTGTGGGTGTGTTGGGTGTGTGTATGAGAGAGAAAGAGCGATTTATTTGTTATAGAAATATTTTTCTACTAGAGGCAGAGGTTTCCCAGGTGGTAAAGAATCTGCCTGCCAGCGCAAGAGGCATCGCTTGCAGCCGACTTGGGTTAGATCTCTGGGTTGGGAAGATCCCCTGGAGGAGGGAATGGCAAGCCACTCCAGTATTCTCGCTTGAAAAATTGCATGAACAGTGTAGTCTGGCAGGCTACAGTCCATGGGGTCGCAAAAGAGTCAGACATGACTTTACGACAAAACAACTAGAGGCAAACCCTGGATAAGGGCCTGGAAACCCATCAAAAAATTGTCCCAGTCCTCCAGAAGCTCCTGGTCATGTAGGAGTCACTGAGCTGAGAGCCAGGACAGGGTGGGCCCAAGTGCTAGGCGAGTGCTATGGAGAGCTTCCTGGAGGAAGTGTAGGCTTCCACTTGTAAAGTCCTTCAATTGGAGACATTGTCTTCTAAGTGGTTAGACCCAGACTCCTGGTACAAGAAAGGAGGCAGGGTGCAAGGCAGAACCCCACTCCAAGAATGACAACTGTGCTTTTTTTTGTTTTTTAACATATACATGAGAATTTACTTTGTTTTTAAAGCTTAATTCCATTGCACATGTATGCCATATATTGTTTATCCATTTATATGTTGATGGACATTTGACCATTGTAATAATGCCGCTGTGAACATTGGTATACAGATATCTGTCGGTGTCCCTGTTTTGAATTTCGGGGGTAGGTATCTAGAAGTGGAATATGGGATTACTCTATTTTTAGTTTTTTGAAAAAAAAACTACCCTACTGTTTTCTATAGCCACTGCACTATTTTATATTCCCTTCAGCAACGCACAAAGGTTCCAACCATTCTACCTCTTCACCAACACTTGTTATTTTCTTCTTTTTTAAAAAATATAATAACCATTCTAATAGGTATGAAGCAGTTCTAAATTATAGTTTTGAACTGCATTTTCCTAATGATTAGTGATACAACGAAAGGACTTCAATAGACATGTTTCTCAAGAAACATGTACACTGCGCTTCTGATGCTTTAGCAGGGTGGTGAACAGTCCTCCTGGTCAATAACCTGGCTCTGTCACTTGCTAACTCTGCAACCTTACCCTTTTTGTGTGTCTGTTTCTTTATTTGTAAAAAGGGGGCAAAAATGGGTTTCCCACACAAGCTTGCTGAGAGAACAGAATGAGAGAACCCATGGAGCATTTGAGGATGGAGCCTGCACCTGGGAGCTTAGTGTGGCTTTGTTAATGGGTCAGGCCTGGATTTGTGAATTTCAGAGGGGACAGGAGAGTGAGGTGGAGAAGGCAATGGCACCCCACTCCAGTACTCTTGCCTGGGAAATCCCCTGGACGGGGGAGCCTGGTAGGCTGCTGTCCATGGGGTCGTGAACATTTGGACACAACTGAGCGACTTCACTTTCACTTTTCACTTTCATGCATTGGAAAGAACCCACTCCAGTGTTCTTGCCTGGAGAATCCCAGGGACGGGGGAGCCTGTGGGCTGCCGTCTCTGGGGTCGCACAGAGTCGGACACGACTGAAGCGACTTAGCAGCAGCAGCAGGAGAGAGAGGAACAGCCCGGGCCTGCGCCTTTCTTCCTCGGGCCCTGTTCGTGCAGAATAGAGGGCTGACCCAGTCACAATTGGCCTGAGAGTTAACTGACAACTTATTTTAAGTGAGCAAAGAAGAGCAAAGTTTCTCTTCATCTGTCACATGTCTTATTATCATCCTCACTTATTTCTTTATGAAATCAACAGCTAGGAGCAAAATCCACCTTTCCTAACTGGGAGAATGGAATCTCAAGATGCTTAAATAACTTGTCTGAAATCCTGCATTGAGATTATTTTAAAGGGAAATCAAACCAGTTAGTCCTAATGGAAATCAACCCTAAATATACATTAGAAGGACTGATGCTGAAGCTGAAGCTCCAATACTTTGGCCACTTGATGCGTAGAGCTGACTCATTGGAAAAGACCTTGATGCTGGGAAAGACTGAGGGCAGGAGGAGAAGGGGATGACAGAGGATGAGATGGCTGGATGGCTTCATTGACTCAATGGACACGAGTTTGAGCAAATTCTGGGAGATCGTGAAGGTCAGGCAAGTCTGGTGTGCTGCAGTCCATGGGGTCACAGAGTCACATGTCTTAGTGACTGAAGAGCAGCAACAGGGGTCTGAACTCTGATCTTCTAAACTCCAGGCTCAGGCCTCCTAACCAATCACATTGTTCCCTGTCATCTGATACCTGGCAAGACCTGCCCTGGATCATTGCCGAGCTGCTCACACAAGTGAAATGATTTCATCGAGCAAGCCCTGCTCAGCAACAGAAAATGTTGCCTTAGGCATTTTCTTGGATGTTTGATTTTAATATCAAAGCTAGTTCTGACCATAATGAGAAAAAAAAAAAAAAAACTAAGCGATTGATTCTCTTAGGCTTTTCTGACAGCAAATAATGGAGGCTGAGAAGCCAGGAAGGGTCAGTAGCAGAAGGGGACAGGGAGTACTGGGTGACTAATACTGGTTTGAGTAGGGACTTGACTGCATTGTAACGCTGCTTGGCTCTTCATTCAAAGGAAAACTGTGGCTTAATGATTACAGAAAATCAGTAGCTGGAATTATTAATAATAGCAAAAAAGTTGTTTGTGCAGCAAGTAATTCGCGATAATGTTTTTTAACTGATAGTCATTTCTATTACTTAAACACTAATTAATTCTTGTACTAAGCAATGTATTGACTTTACTTAGGGTATTATGGCAGCCCTCCTAGCTGAAAATAATCCCTCATTGTTTTCTTTAGATAATTAAAATGCACTGTTTATGTGTTCTATTTGTGGAAGTTGGTAGGACTGAACCTTCAGGGAGAGCTTTATGGGCAGTTTAGGCAAAAGCAACCACATGTGAGCTCTGGTCCTTCTAAGGACCCAGTCTGATGCTTTTCTTTTCAGGAAAATTCCCAGAATATCCCTTGGTACTTTCTCTGCTCAGTCCCCTTGTTTGGGGCTTTACTTGGCCCATCCGTGAAAGGAGAAGAGGCAGACCTGTGAATGCAGCTGCCATTCTGATTCTGCAGCAGTGACCCAGCAGGCATGGCTCTGAGGAGTCACAGGGGCAAGTCCCTCCACCCCTCCAGGCTCGTGGGCCTCTTCTTGAAGCCAGTAAAATGAGGGAGAGGGAAGTGGTCATCCTTACAAGTTCTCAGGGCTCTACACTGACTGCGTTAACAGAATCAGTGAATATGCTTTCCTGCAGGTGCAGAGAAGGCTCTGACTGCTGGAAAGAGAAAAAGAAAAGAGAAATGGGTCGGTGTCACTCGAGGATTCACAGGCAGCAAACACGAGCTGTCTGTTCCTGTTTAGTGTCTCTGCATCTTCCTGAAGCCTGAGTTTTACCATTTGACTCTTTCTATCCCTTTCAACAGCAGGCTGCCCATAAAATAAAATCTACTGAACCTCAGCTGAGGCTTGAGGCTGACATCTTATATGAGGTATTCTAGAATATTTTTCCAAGTTAATTTATAAGATGAGAGTCTTTACATTCATTTATTGGGCATGTTAATTTTGTTTTTGTTTTCATCTCAGGAAGAGAAACAAAAGCTGTTTTATAAGCTGTCAGTTCTCACCTCACAAGGTCAGAGCTGAAAGTCCCATGTAGAAAAACAACAACTCCAGAATGCAAATACATTGTATTGCTGCTGTCAGCTTGTGGTTGTGCGGATCCGTTGGTTTCAGCAACCTTGAGAGATCAAGAGTATGGATTAGCATTTCTGTAATTCCATTAGCTGTGTTCTGTTCCACAGCTTCATGTCACAGTCCTGGCTCTACCCAGTTATATTGTAAATGTTTGTTGCTGGTTGTAAGAAGCATTTCCCCTGAGCTGAAGCTTACTTCTTTGTCACCTGTGAATGACTCTTCTTCTTCATCTTGGACTGACCAATGCTGAGTATGTTCCTAAATCATGGCTAGAAAGGTTAAGTTTCTTGGCCTATGTCTTATCTGTTTGGTTAAATTTTTATTTTCAGATGGTATCCTCCAGCTCATCCTACTGAACAGGTCTGATGTCAGGCCTATGTGTGCGCTTAGTCGCTCAGTCCTGTCTGACTCTTTGCTACCCCATGGACTCAGGCTCCTCTGTCTATGGGATTTCCCAGGCAAGAATACTGAAGTGGTTTGCCATTTCTTCATCCAAGCCAGGGACTGAACCCCTGTCTCCTGTGTCTCCTGCGTTGGCAGGTGGACATTTACCACTGCACCACCTGGGAAACCCCCCAAATTCTTTTGCTCCACCTTGAATAAGCTGTCATGAGCCTTGCCAAGCTGTCCTGAGATACGATCACAGCCAGCGCCTCTTGGGATGCCACTCAATATTTGGAAGAGGTCAAACAAGGAGACATGGCTACTGTTAACCAGAAATTTGCCAGAGAAGCAAAGGCTACTACTCCCCAGCATTGACTTTAGACTTTCCCTCTGCTGGAATTCATTAAGAAATAATATGGATGAAAACAGCTAAAAATTTTTTTATAAAAAATATAGTGAGAAGAGATATGCCCTAGACATTAAAAATAAAATATTAAGCTGTAATAAATAAACCTTTTGGTATAATCATAGAAACAGATATAACAAGAAAAGATAAGATTAATATAGACTTTGATATTTACAATTGAGTTATAATAAAGCAATATAAATTCAATAAATGGATTTGGAGGAGAAAAATAAGTAACTTGGATCTTCCTCTCATAGCACTTTAGAAAATAATTTTCAAATGGATGATATGGATAAGACAGATATACATACAAAATGAAACTTCAAGATATCATTAGAAATTGTAAAAATATTTTTATCTCACATTGAGTCAGCAAAGGACTTTTTAAGCACAAAAACCATGGGTGAAGATAGAATAGATTTAACTGAATAAAAACTGAATCTACCTGTATATTTTAAAAGTATTCATATTCAAACTATGAGAAAATGGTTATTAAGGAAGGATTCTGGGAATTTAACAGTGAAAACAGCATGGTTTTTAAATCTCCCAGAATTCCCACAAATAGAGTAGCTAGCTATATAGCAAAAAATTAAAAATCTGTCAGCAATATTTACAACAAGATTAAAGGTAGAGGTGTCCCCAGTATAGAATCAGGGGGTCAAAATACCAGTAGCTTCAGGACACCAGCATGTGTGGTAGAGGAAGCTGAGGATGGAGGAAGAACGTGACAGAAGCATGGTAGGTTGACTCGGTGGACAGCAGATGAATCCAGGAGGGAGTCTGCCTGATGCAATAGTGGCGAATGAGTCCAGGTAGCTCTGCGAGGAGGCCTTGAGGGGCCCCAGAGCAGTCTTTATCCTGACAGCTCTTTATTTTGTTTTTTATATTTATTTATTCGTGGCTGCACTTGGTGTTCGTTGCTGTGCTTGGGCTTTCTCTAATTAAAGAGAGCGGGGGCTACTCTTCGTGCAGAGCATGGGCTTCCCATTGCGCTGGCTTCTCATATCGCAGCTCACCAGCCCTAGAGAGTGGGCTCAGCAGTTGTGGCACACAAGCTTTGTTGCTTCGAGGCATGTGGGAATCTTCCTGGAGCATGGATCGAACCCGTGTACCTTGCATTGGCAGGCAGATTCTTAACACTGGATTACCAGTGAAGTCTGTATCCTGCCAACTCTTAAAAGTGACCAGTCGTGGGTTCTTCTCTGGGAGAGTCCTCAGTCATTTTACAGGTGATAGTGGCTTTGTACTGTGATTCTGTTGTGTGTATAAGACGGGATGAAATAAATGAGTAATTATGCACATTCTGTCATCTCCTAATTCCTTGAGAACCAGGACTTTAAGCATGGAAGAAAGGAGATACAGATGTACTATAGATGAGGTTAAGTGAGTAAAAACCTTATAGTCCTGCAACTAAATTGGAGGTATCAGTATGAATGCACAAGGTGGGTGCGTGTATATGTTCAGTTCTGCTAAAATATGACATAGGCTTTCCTAAAAATCACCGCAATGGGCAATAAAAAGACCGCAGGGCTATGGTAAAAATACAGATAAGAGTATAACCCTCAAAAATTTCATTAGTGACACATTTTTTAAAAGTATAGAAATTTAGCAAAAGTGGTAGTTCAGTTCTATAATATAAATACCACAATAAATATGGCATATTGCCTTGAAAAAGAGTTGAAGTTTGCTTGTGGAAGTAGGCATTTGAAGGCTAGTTAGTTACTGTGAAGTAATAGAAGGAGGCTTACTGAAATTGGATGGTAAATTGTATCAGACATGGGTGTCTGGCTCATTGTCTTCTGTTGGGCATTGGTGCTAAACACCTGAGTTAGGAGCTCTTTTGCAGCCTTAAATCCCGGGTCATGTTTTTCTGCCTTTGAGATGGAGACCCTGACGGCAAGTATTTATAATACATAGCTATATCATCACAACTGAAAATATTATCCAATGTATAGCATTCTTCTCCAGTTAAGTTCTGTGTCTCTGCTGGAAATTCTTTTGCTTCTTTCTCATCTGCAGTTACAGCCTCACTTGACAGCTGAAAATTCTGGAAATCGTAGTGATGTTTGAAACCACCAGACCAGCCACCCATAGCCATAAAATGTGCCATTTCTGCAGGATTTGCAATTTCTGTTTAAAGTCTTTGCATACAGATTGTGCTTTCTCTTTGATTGTGGAAAAGGTTATTCCTGATTTTCTTTCCTTTTTTTCTGCTTCATGTGTTCTTATACAGCTTGGTTCAGCTGGGTGCAGTTTTCTGCCTTCCTCTAATATTTCTCCAGTATAAAATCACCCACAGTCAAATGCAAAATTTGTTTTATGTTCCTATTTCTCCTTAATATACCAATTGTACTCGAACAAATTAGCATTTTCAAAACAAGCATTATAGTAAAATTGACTGTACACAAATATTTTTCCCTGGTTAATTCTACTGTCCACTAAAAGAACTAAAAACAATGACTAATACTGTAGTAAAGTAGCAATAAGCATCTGTAGCACCATATCCCACTAAAAGCAGTCAGGGATGTTTGGATGAAAGACTGATTTCAGGTCTGGTGCAGGAGATGTATCAGGTGAGCCCGAAACATATTGTCAACAGATAGCAGGGAAGGGTATCACGGACCACTAGGGTCATGTCAGCAGGATCAGAACAAACTGAGGAAGACAATTTGCATTTTTGATGGCTCAGCAGTAAAGAATCTGCCTGCAACACAGGAGACATGGATTCAATCTCTGGGTCAGGAAGATCCCTTGGAGAAGGGAACGGAAACCCACTCCAGAATTCTTGCCTGGAGAATCCCATGGACAGAGGAGCCTGGCGGGCTACAGTCCATGGGGTTCCAAAGAGTCAGGATACGACTGAGTGACTAACACTTTCACTTTCAATAATTGCATGCTGCTGCTGCTGCTGCTAAGTCGCTTGAGTCGTGTCCAACTCTGTGCAGCCCGATAGATGGCAGCCCAGCAGGCTCCCCATCCCTGGGATTTTCCAGGCAAGAACACTGGAGTGGGTTGCCATTTCCTTCTCCAATGCATGAAAATGAAAAGTGAAAGTGAAGTCACTCAGTCATGTCCCGTGACCCCATGGACTGCAGCCCAGCAGGCTCTTCCGTCCATGGGATGCTCCAGGCAAGAGTACTGGAGTGAGGTGCCATTGCCTTCTCCACAATAATTGCATAAATACATTTAAATCCATCAAATATGTTTACATCTATGAATTTCTAAGGCTATTTGAACAAACTGGTCACTGTTGGAGAAGGAAAGGCCTCTTGAAGACTGACAAATAAAACAAAGAATCAAGCATTTGTCCCGCCTTTCCTTCAGGAGCTGTACCACTGGTAACCAAGTCATCAACATGAGGAAACATCTCTTTGTGGAAGTATTCCAACTAATAAATGAAAAAAGAAATGGTGGAATGAGAAAATCACCATTTGCAACCCCCAATGAATTAATGGATCCAGGCATTGAACGTCAACAGCTGCTCACATCACAAAAAGGGATACATGCAAACATTATGTGCCTGCTGATGAAAAACACACCACCAGCTATAGTCTTGCCAAAGGGATCAAACTTAAGTCTAATCAAGCCTTTGGATCCAGCTACCAATTTGCAGGAAATACGGAGCTCAGAGGAACACACTGAACCCTTCCTTGAATATGCAATCAGCAAAATCCAGACTGTGGGAGACATTACAGGGTAAAAGTCTCAGATTCTTAGAAAGAAAATTTATAAAAATAAGAGGGAATCTACAAGGTGGAATTTGTAGCTAAAAAATTATTTAAAAGACATCTCAAAATTTTAAAAATTGACAAGGCTAAATTATAGTGTTCTAAGGGTTGTACTTTATAGTGATAAAGCTACTAAAAAAAAAAAAAAAACAAGAACGTGGTTATTGTAACACTCAGAGTAGTTGAGAATTGTGGCTCAGACAGTAAAGAATCTGCCTGCAATGCAAGGAAACCCAGATTTGATCCCTAGGTTGGGAAGATCCGCTGGAGAAGGGAATGGCTACCCACTCTTGTATTCTTGTCTGGAGAATTCCATGGACAGAAGAGTTTGGTGGGCTACATTCCACGGGGTCGCAAAGAGTCAGACCTCACTGCACGGCTAACATACACATACATACCCTGAGAAAATAAAACTATGTTGCCTGTGCAACTGTGAGGGCGGAGCTCTCCCCACCACATACACGCATTATGGCCTTGCTTTTCCTCCTAACCTGCCTTGTCTCAGGTTATGCATAGGTTTGCCTCCAGCCAGTCGTACATCCCAAGGGTAACAGCGTCTGCCCTGGGCCCTCACCCACCACAGGGCTTGACCGGCTATCCCCAGGCAGACTCTGCCATCCTCCGGTGGGCTAAGGCAGTTTCCTGGGAGGAGCAGAGCTGTTCCTTTATTCCCAGATCTTCTCTCTAAGGTTGTAAATTCTGTATTTGTTTCCCCCCCCCTCCATCCATCCAGGAAAACAAAAGAACCAAAAACAAATGCTGGGCCTGTCTGAGTCATTTTCTTCGCCATCCCTGCCAGAGCCCAGGAGTCCTATTTGGCTGCTTCCTGACAAGCCAATTAGATAAAGACTGTTAATCAGAGTAATGGAGAGAGAAGGGACTGAGGAAAGGGAAGGAGAGAAGGAAAGTGGCAGAGGCGGTAATGGAAGACCGAGAGCACTGCCCCTCCCTCCTGCTCTGATGTTTTATTCAGGCTATTTGCAAATGAGCCAGTGGAAACAGCATTAACAATAAATGAGATGCATTAGACTGCAGAGAGTGGGGGAGGGAGCTCGCAGTGCTGGTCCTTGCCAGCCAGGCTCGCTGGCTCCCTATCTCATCAAACAAGGTGAGCCCTGCTCAGGTGGCTTTACCTGCTTGCCCCCTGGTACTCAGACCTTCTGAAGAGGCTCAGATTCCATTTAGCAAATAAAGTTCAGGCTTCCCTGGTGGTTCAGATGGTAAAGAATCTGCCTGCAATTCAGGAGACCTGGGTTCAATCCCTGGGTTGGGAAGATCCCCTGGAGGAGGGCATGTATTCTTGCCTGGAGAATCCCCATGGACAGAAGAGCCTGGCGGGCTACAGTTCATGGGGTCACAGAGAGTTGGACACGACTTAGCGACTAAGCACACAGCACACAGAAAGCTCAGTTTTCTAGCTCACGACAGCCAACATCAAATGCAAAGCCAATACATAAAAACCCAAAGGTTAGAAACTCGCACTCTCAGCCTCAACACTGAGGTTGTCACACCCCAAAGGGTCTGCTACGCAGTATTTCCACTTTATTAAAGTAGCTAATACTCAATTTACCCGTCACTCTTCACCAAGAACTTTCATATGCATTGTCAAATGTTTCTCATAAAAACCTGGTAGTAATCGATTTTATAAGCAGAGAAGATGAACAAAGTTAGCCAGGGTCTGAAAGTTTTCACTTTCAAGAATTCAGGTGTTTCTGTAATTCTTTTTGTTCGAAAAATTTACATAAGCTCAAATTCTCCCATGTACAAATTCACCTTGTTGTTGTTTGGTCACTAAATTGTGTCCAGCTCTTTTTTGACTCTATAGACTGTAGTCCATCAGAGTCCTCTGTCAATGGAATTCTCCAGGCAAGAATACTGGTTGCCATTCCCTTCTCCAGGGGATCTTTCCGACCCAGGGATTGAACCCGTGTCTCCTGCATTGGCAGGTGAATTCCTTACCATAAAGCTACCAGGGAAGACACTCATTTACCTAAACTTATGTAATTACTTCCTTCCATTCAACAAACAGGTGTTTCATGGGCCAGGCACTGAACAAGGTGGAGAATAGGAAATTTCAGTGGCCAAACAATCCTTCTGTTTTGTTTTATGGGCTATCAAGTTGCTCATACTCCTCTTACTGTGGGTTCTGATTGGACAAGAATTAACACTTCCCATTAAAAAATTAACAATAGCTGTAATTCATTAGACATTCACTTAGTGCCAAGCACTGTGATAACCAGTTTATGAATGCTATTTAAAGCTTTGGGTCCATATCTAAGCCCAGAGCTCATGTTTTCACAATGGTATGCTATAATACACAGTTCTATTCTAAAAGCGAAAGCTTTACTTTTCCACATTGACTCCCTGTCCTTTTACAGCCTCAGGGAGGCCCAACTCCCAACAAACACACGCTTTCCACCTATGTGACCTGCCAGCATAATTCTGCCAGTATTATTTCTCCCACGTCTTTCCTCTTCACACCTGTCAGCATTCTGGGTAAGGGTCTCTTCAGGAAAGGGGGACAAAGGAAGGCTAGGTTTCCTTCTGAAGCTGCGACAAAAGCTGCCTCCAGCATACAGATGCTGCTTCCTGGTGGCCAGGCCAATGTGACCTTGGGAAATTTAGATTATAGTGACACTCTCTGGGACTACTGCATTCTAAGGTCAACCAAAATATCCCCTGATGTCCCAAGAAGGCATAAAGGAAGGAAGAGGCCTCTATCAAGAGGACCAGGACGCGAGAAGACAATGGCTTACTTCTGAGCACGTGGTCCTCATTGCCATGGGATGGGCACTGAGCTCCACTCCAACTTACTCAGAGTCTGTGCTTCAACAAGATCCTGGATGACTGGAATACACACTAAATTTGAGTACATGGGAGAGGAGTAGAGTGTAGCCCAGTGATTCACCAAGTGCGGTCTCCAGAGACCAGCCCCATCAGCATCACCCGGGAATTTGTTAGTAAGAGAATTCTTAGGCTTCACCCTAGTTACACGGAATCAGAAACTCTAGGGGTGGGGCCCAGCCAGCTGGGTTTAATCAGCCTTCCAAGTGACCCTGATGCTTGCCAAGTTTGAGAACCACTGGTATAGACAATTACCTCTCCAAGCTCCGAGTCCCTTACTTCTGATCCATCAGTTAGGCTGCAGTCTTGGCTGATACTCTTGGAAAAACAGAAGGAAAGTCTCTTGTGTTCAGTTTCCCCCTTTCCATTTTATTACCCGGGGGATGGTTCTGAAAACTCAAGCTTCTAAACAAAACCTCTCTTGCTTGTAATTTAATCCTTCATTTGCATTGCCAATAAGAGCGGGAAGAAGGAAGTTCCAGGAGACCAACTGGCTTTTAAGTGCTTTATTGTATCTGCTCAGAAGCAGGCCTGGGAATGGAAGGCCCAGCTTTCCTAGCATAAGAATAAACAGGGACACAAGCCACCAGGAAGCGGGACTCTGGGGGGCGGTCACAGGCAGGGGGTGGGGGAGATGGGGGGATGGGCACGGGCAAAACAACCGTGGTACAAAACAGAAGCAGATTGGGAGTGTCTACATAGACAGACACTCTTTGTGACCCCATGGACTATAGCCCACCAGGCTCTTCTGTTCATGAAATTCTCCAGGCGAGAATACTGGAATGGGTAGCCATTTCCTTCTCCAGGGGATCTTCCCGACCCAGGGATGGAACCCAGGTCTCCTGCATTACAGGCAGATTCTTTACGGTCTGAGCCACCAAGGAAGCCCCCAATAACTAACAGAATAAGGATATGAACATTCTCCAAATCCGAGAATCGCTGGCCCTCAGAAGACAATCCAGCCTACCCCCAACTCTGGTCGGTCTCGGCTTACAGCTCTCTAGACCCAGGACTCCATGTGTGCAGTCTGTGTCGACACCAGCCACTGTATTAAGGAAAAGGCCTGATAGTGTCCGTTTGTGTCTTCAGCAAGCCTTTATTTAGTTATCTCATATGCCAGACATAATGCCGTGAACATGTCAGGCGAGTGTATGCTCCTCGGTTCTTTGTCTCGTCACAACAGAGATTTGGAGTGATGGACATTAAAGCCCCCTTGGCATGTCACAGCTCTCGGGTCTTGGATAGACTGTGTTATAGCTCTCAGGTCTCAAAAGGACCGTGTTGTAGCTCTTAGGCAAATCAGTGTTACAGCTCAGTGTTACAGCTCTATTTTATTTAGAAGAGAGCAGGAAAATTCATCTTCGAGGCGTCAGGGCATGTCGATCCAAAGACTCGAAGAATGCCCCAGTGTGCAGGAGAGAGAGAGAGAGAGCTAGCTTTGGCTCCTCTTTTTATATGTTTCTCTCTCCCTGGGCCTGTCCTATGTAAACTGGGCCAGCCAGGAGTGTTGTTTGTTTTACCTGAGGTCCTCACTCCGGTCCTCGGACCTTCCTTTGTTCTATTTTTGGGGCTTTTCCCTTCCTTGGCTTTTAGCCACCGCCATTTTGGACTCTTTTCCCCTACCTACGTAACAAACACAAAGACAGACACTACTTCCAACCTCACAAGGTGTACATTCTAGTGGAAGAGACAGGCATCGATCTCTCAATTAAGTGTATCCTTACAGCCTGTGATCATGGCAGGGGAGGTTGTACCAGGGAACCTGGCCTGGTGGCAGGACAAGGAAGGTTCCCCGGGGAAGGTGGTTGGGTCCGGGTCTTGAGGAGTTAACCAGGCAAAGGCAGGTGTTGATGGTGGTGAGAAAACTGCAACAAAGGGAAAGGTCCTGAGTCATGAGACAGAGCTCGGCAAGCTTAAGGGTCAGAAAGAAGAACCAAGGAAGGGCCCTGGACCACGGCGCCATTAGACAGCACGGGAGTGGAGGGTAGAGACCAGGCCATGCAGGCTGATCAAGTTTCATTGAGTCTTTGTTGTAAAAGCAATGCAGAGCCTTTGAAGGGTTTTGAGCAGAACATACTGGGAAAGCTTCATGTGTTGTAAAGCTCACTCTGGCTGCCCTGAGGACAGGGAAATACAGATGGCAGGAAGATAAGGCAGCTGTGAAGCTAGGGAGTTATCCAGGGGATTCTGACCAAGTGCTGGCAGTGGAGGTGGGAAAAGAACACAGATCAGAGAGAGAGACATAGATGAAACCCCCAGATCTCAGGTATAGACTGGCTCTGTCAGCCAGGAGAAGAACAGGCACCAAGGGCATCTCTGAGGTGTCTGCACAAGGGCTGAAAATGGGTGGAGGGCTGGATTCCAAAAGAGTGAGAGTGGGTTAGCCACAAATGGAGGAGAGGTGCACTCAGGGAGGACAAGTGATGAAATTAGGGCAGTCCGTGGTGAATAAGGCTCACTTGATATTTATCTAGGGCTTTCCTGACGGCTCAGCTGGTAAAGAATCCGTCTGCAATGCAGGAGACCTGGGTTTGATCCCAGGGTTGGGAAGATCCCCTGGAGGAGGGCATGGCTACCCACTCCAGTATTCTTGCCTGGAGAATCCCCATGGACAGAGGTGCCTGGTGGGCTACAGACCATGGGGAAGCACAGCACAGTATTTTAGTAAAATAGGTGTCCAAACAGTTACTCACGGTCATCTGATGTGTTGATTAGAGTCCTGTTGCAATCTTTTGGCTTTGTACATTCTTGCTTTTACTAGCAGGGGAAAGAAAGAAAAGAGAGGGGTTGGGGGACCAGGTCACTTGTCATGTACATCTGGTGGGAGATGAAAACCAAATGAACTCACCTACTTGGAGTGCCAGCCTATTGTGACTATTTAGCTGCATATAAATGCATTTGTATCTCTGGCAACTTTCTACAACCACCCCTTAATGAATTAGACCGTCAAGGCATCCAAATTGGTCCCTGAGATCCTATCATCTTCCAGGTTGTTTGCCTTTAACATTTAGAATGCAATCGAAGAGTATTAATAGCAATGGGATGTTTTTCTGAACCTGGTGGAAGGGGTCTGTGATAAATAAACACTCAGTTCAGTTCAGTCGCTCAGTCATGTCCGACTCCTTGCGACCCCATGAATTGCAGCACGCCAGGCCTCCCTGTCTATCACCAACTCTCGGAGTTCACTCAGACTCATGTCCATCGATTCAGTGATACCATCCAGCCATCTCATCCTCTGTCATCTGTCGACCCCTTCTCCTCTTGCCCCCAATCCCTCCCAGCATCAGTCTTTTCCAATGAGTCAACTCTTCACATGAGGTGGCCAAAGTACTGGAGTTTCAGCTTTAGCATCATTCCTTCCAAAGAAATCCCAGGGTTGATCTCCTTCAGAATGGACAGGTTGGATCTCCTTGCAGTCCAAGGGACCCTCAAGAGTCTTCTCCAACACCACAGTTTAAAAACATCAATTCTTCGGCGCTCAGCCTTCTTCACAGTCCAACTCTCACATCCATACATGACCACTGGAAAAACCATAGCCTTGACTAGACAGACCTTAGTCAGCAAAGTAACGTCTCTGCTTTTGAATATACTATCTAGGTTGGTCGTAACTTTCCTTCCAAGGAGTAAGCGTCTTTTAATTTCATGGCTGCAGTCACCATCTGAGTGATTTTGGAGCCCAGAAAAATAAAGTCTGACACTGTTTCCACTGTTTCCCCATCTATTTTCCATGAAGTGATGGGACCGGATGCCATGATCTTTGTTTTCTGAATGTTGAGCTTTAAGCCGACGTTTTCACTCTCCTCTTTCACTTTCATCAAGAAGCTTTTTAGTTCCTCTTCACTTTCTGCCGTAAGGGTGGTGCCATCTGCATATCTGAGGTTATTGATATTTCTCCCAGCAATCTTGATTCCAGCTTGTTTCTTCCAATCCAGCGTTTCTCATGATGTACTCTGTATATAAGTTAAATAAGCAGGGTGACAATATACAGCCTTGACGTACTCCTTTTCCTATTTCGAACCAGTCTGTTGTTCCATGTCCAGTTCTAACTGTTGCTTCCTGACCTGCATACGGATTTCTCAAGAGGCAGATCAGGTGGTCTGGTATTCCCATCTCTCTCAGAATTTTCCACAATTTATTGTGATCCACACAGTCAAAGGCTTTGGCATAGTCAATAAAGCAGAAATAGATGTTTTTCTGGAACTCTCTTGCCTTTTCCATGATCCAGCAGATGTTGGCTATTTGATCTCTGGTTCCTCTGCCTTTTCTAAAACCAGCTTGAATATCAGGAAGTTCACGGTTCACATGATACTGAAGCCTGGCTTGGAGAATTTTGAGCATTACTTTACTAGCGTGTGAGATGAGTGCAATTGTGCGGTAGTTTGAGCATTCTTTGGCATTGCCTTTCTTTGGGATTGGAATGCAATACTTGGATGCAAATAAACACTAGAGAACTGTAGAAAATGAAGCTAGTCAGTGGGCTCTTCTAGGCAGGTTTACAATAACTGGTTGCTCTGTCCCTTGGAAAGTCATGCAGGCAGCAGCCACCACTGGGCTTGGAGACAGCGTGGAAAAGGGAGTCCAAAACTATGATAAAATTTTAATTGTATATTTGATCTGTTTCAGATGAACAATCCATATATATTTAGGTTTCTGTAGTAGTCAGGGTAAGGACAGGGATCAATCAGTACACTCAGAACGGATAACTGAAGATAAATTAATGAAGGGACTATTTCCAAGGATGTAAGAGGGATTAAAGGCAGTGAAGTAGCCAGGCTCTCCAGAAATCTCTAACTTCCCATGTCATAAAAAGGGAAGAAGAGAGAGTGGTTATTTATTTCTGCAACTATGGGATGACTCAGAATCTGCAGAGGAATGAAGACTCTGCTAACTACAGGCAAGGAGGGAGCCCGGGGAAGAGATACTCAGTTCTCTCTTCTTACAGGCGCTTCTCACTGGTCCATCCAATCTAGAAACGGATTGTCAGGGTAGCATGTGGCCTTGTTTCACCCAGGCAGCTTCCTCAGCACAAAGGAGGGCAGGAAATGGTGGAGGTGAATGAATAGGGGCAAGCTGAGAGAGCTTAGCACGGGAGCTGAGAGACTGACTCAGATTCCAGTTGTCTGTGGACTGGTATGTTTGTGCAGATCTGTGGATTTCACTGTCAGTGCTCCTCTGGTTTCATAATGATATTGTTAATCCCACGTGGATGGGATTCAACAAAGCGACAATGGGAACCAGGCTTGCCAGCCCAGATGGGTCTGGGGTGAGAGGAAGAGGGAGCTACGCCCAGCAGCACTGTCTGTTGTGTACTGGGTTTCCTCTCTAAAGGCAGCTGTGTCTCTGGCACCTGGACTTTCTTTCTCCCCAAAAGGAGACAGGGCTTGAATGATTGATGAAATCGAAAGGATAAGTTTGGGGACTGCATGTTTCCAACCTGCCTGTTGTTTTGTCCAGTAAATAACATTTCCTCTGTGAAACTTGAGCTTTCATCTCAAGCGTGTGGACCAGACTTAAGCAGACATCGACGCTTGCCTTGGAGAAAACCCTCTGTGTTCCCGGCTTACTTTGATCAGTTCTCTCCGCCTATGCAGTCAAAACACAGACTCCAAAAGGATACTTTCTCCTTGGCTTTGTTTTCTTTCCCACTGGGCAGCACAGTCTGCAACAGGCTTTGCTCCTGGTCTTTCCTCTGACTGGACAGACTCTCCCCTCACTGGAATTTGACCAGGGAAGCCCTTGCTAATTTCAGAGCAATTTAAAGATTCCTTTTGGTGAGGCAGCGAACCCCCGAGGGCCCGATAGAGAGACGCAGACCCGCTCCGACACTGCCCTCTGCTGGAAACTGTTGGGACTGCTCCAGTCCTCAGTGCAGTCTGCACTAGAGTTGTGCAGTCGATTCCTCTCTCTTACTGAGCTTTAGATGCACAAAAGTGGAGATAACCTTACTTAGAAAACCTCTCATTACCAACTCAGATGTGAAAAAAAAATTAGAATATGATGCAGGAAATTTTTTCCCATGAGTTGATATAGAAACTTGTTTTTAAGCAAGTTACAAAAACCATGAGTTGATACAGAAACCTATTTCTAAACAAGTTACAAAAACCAAAACTTATAGAAAACTGATAAATCTGACTGCCTCAAAAACAAGAGCTTCTATGTGAAAGAAGACACCATAAGCAAAGTTAAAGGACAACAGGAAAAAATACTTGCAACAAAGGATTAGTATATAGAATACATAAAGAACTTCTACAGATCAAAAATTAAGTGAAAAACAATTCAGTAGAAAAATATTCTGAAGATACAAAGTGCTAATTCACAGAAATACAAATATAAAAATGCAAAATTGTTTTGCATAATAAAAATGTGAGATACAAATATAAAAGAAATATAAATAGCCCCAAGGTGAAGTCGCTCAGTTGTGTCCGACTCTTTGCGACCCCGTGGACTATAACCTACTAGGCTTCTCTGTCCATGGGATTCTCCAGGCAAGAATACTGGAGTGGATTGCCATTTCCTTCTCCAAATGAATGGCAAAAACCTCAGTTTTACTAGCAGTCAGGAAATTCAAATATGAGTGAGGTTTTTTTCTAGTAAATTAGAAAAATTAAAAAGGATATAGGAGAAAAGATATTTCTATACACTACAGATAAGACTGTAAGCTGGTATGACCACATTTTGCAGGGTAATTTGGCATTATCTGTTATAGCAAAAAATATTCATATACTATGATCTATGATTCTGTTTATCCATATCTTCCCCAGAGAAATTCTTTTTTTTTTTTTTTCCAGAGAAATTCTTATTCATGTGCTCAGAAGCCAGGTCTGAGGATGTTTGTGGCAGCTTTGTTTGCAATAGCAACATGTCAGAAATAACTTAAATGACCATCAGAATGGCTAAATAAAATGTGGTTTATCCATACCACACACACATGTATATACAGCAGATTTCTTTTTAAAGTGCCATATATACTGACATGGGAAACTCTTCAAGACCTATTGTTAAGTGAAAAATAATCAAGCTGAAGAATGACACACAGTATCAAAACATATATAAAAACACCCATGCACACAAAGCAATATAATTTTTTTTCCTATTTAGATACTATGTGTTGTGTTTTTTTTTAATGCATGGTAAATGTGTAAAAGAAGACACATCAAACTGATGGTGAAAGTTACCTCTGGGGTGGAGATGAGGACTGGAGATGGTGGTCAGAGAAGACCTTGAACTTATCTATAATGTTTAACTTTTTTATAAAGAGAAGATATTCATGTATTGCTTATCTATTTAGTTAAAACTAATGAAAACTATTCTTATTTGAAAGGAGTAGATTCTTAATCTTTATTTATAAAGCACCTGGAAATCCAGGGAATCACTGAGCTATAAGCAAAATGGGTGATTTGTCAGGGGACCGGCTAAGCAGAGGGCACTGTGGTTGTCATGGAGATGCCTGTCTTGTGCATCCATCTACATGTCAGACAGTCTCCCATACAGTGTCATGCTGTTAAATCTTGGTTCACAAACTCAGTATTAATAATATAGTCCTTAATGCTTAGTGAGGTTATTTGATGTTAAAATAGAACACCTTATTTACTCTCTTATTCGCTCCCTCTATGTCTCTTTCTCTGTACCACCCACCCCTACCCGCCTCCCCGCCCCCACCAGCCTCCTCTCTCCCTTTCTCCAGATAAGCTTAGCTTTAGAGATACTATATAATTTGTCCAAAGTCAGTTAACCAATATGTGGTAGAGTTGTCCTATCGCCAGCAGCCATACTTTCAACTATTTAAACTGTATTACGGAATCATAAACATCCTGATAGGTTTTTAGCTTCAGAATATCGACTTCCTGTCAAGAGACTTCCTAGGTTTCTCTGCCACTCACGCCATACCCATCCGACATGTTGCTCTGAACCGAAATGGCAGCCGCTTCATCCTGGGAGAAAGATATACCGCAGAATGAGGAGTTACTCAAATCAGTACAACTAAGAAGCTCAAAAGTAAGAACACACTAAAGAAACAACTAAGAGATTAGGGATAATCCTCAACTCAGAAGACTGCTTTCAAGTATTTTTAAAGTTAATTTTAGGAACAAAACTAATCAATGATAACAAAGGTTAAAGTCTGAGAATAATGCAAACCTTCTTAAGACTCTCATAGGACACGATGTGCTCCTTTTTCCAAATTCTAGGAATTTTTTGTACCGATATTAAATGCCTCCCACTGATGCAGGCATGCTTTCACTGCTGAATCATTACTTACAAGCAGAGAACACAACTGGGTAACGTCAGGGATTATAGAGTTGTGTCTCTGAGCAGAGGCCCCCCCAGTAGGACTCTTGGGGTCCCCTTTGGAAAGGAGGCAGGCCTCCTCTTATTGAAGAGAAGAGAGCTTTTGAGGGACGTTTCCAGAATAACTTATGAGTAGAGGGGGGAGCAGGTTTACAAATCAGAGCTGTGATTCCTTCTCTCCCAATTTAAAAAAAAAATAGAATTACTCTCTAGCCGGTTTCTTATTTGAGAGCAGGTGTGTCTATGAATAATACATAGATGGGCAGGCTACACATGGACCTGAAGACGTAGAAGTCTACAAGCAAATGAGACCCAGACAGAGTGTGAAGATTACACAGTGGATTTTAAGTAGCATCACGCAGGCAAGGAAAAACCTGGAAGAATGTGCGCGCGTGCATACACACACACACACACACAGAAACGATATGCAAATAATAAGCACATCCAAGCCCCTGGCTATGCACATAAACACATCTCCTCTCAGATAATGGTAATTGAAAGTCACTAGGTTTCCATTTGAGGAGGGGGAGATAAATCAAGAAACACAGTCTAAGAAAAAGATTAGAACATTAGGGTTTTAATGAACAATGTTTCAGCGCAGGGAATTAAGGATATTTAAATCTTCTTTTCTGGGCTGCTACTCTAATGTTTTAAACTCAGCAGGGACTGAAACAAGAGGGACAATGGTTAGGGTAGCAGATAAGGGCAGATGGCTGCCAGACTCCTGGGCACGTTCTGGGATTCCACTCCTGGCTCCCAACAGGAACTCTGGTCTGCCCATGGAGGCCAAAAGGGGCTTTCCCATTTGTTAAACATGAGATAACACTGGAGCACTACAGATTAGGGAGATTAAATGTCAGCAAAAGCCTAGCAATGTAGGATCATTAACAGCAGGGTCTTAGCCTGGAGCTCTTTGGGGGAGGCAGGAAGAGGTTGAAAAATGCAAACAGGAAGATGTTGAAAAATGTGCCCGTGACAGGCCTCAAGAGCCAAGGAAGGATCTCCTACTGCTCGACTTGGTCTTCTGAAAACCTGTGGTGTCCCTAGATAAAAAGGAAGCCTTGAGCATCACTGAGGATGCTCATCTCTCCAGAGAGGAAGTGCAGCTGCCTCAAGGAGGGTAGCTGGGGATCACAACAGCTTTAGCATGCAGGCATGCGTGCTCAAAAGCACACACACAAATACATATGCTGCTTATCAGCTCTGCCAAGCAAAGTATTCTCAAGGATAAAGGATTTTGATTTTTATCTTGTCCAAATCCCTTCAAGGTGTTGTCTCGAGACAGGACAAGTTATGTTAACCTTGCCCCGTTTGAAAATGTAACTATGGAAATAATACTTCCCCACCCCTCTCCACCCCTCAAGCAAAATGGCCCACATTTAGGAGCAGAAGGTATCTGGAAGGTAGAAGGAAGCAGATTAATATGTGAACCGAAAGCACACAGACCCTTTAAAAGTCTTCCCACATTGCAGAATTGGAAAGAGATGAGCCTCTTTCCCATTATAAAAACAGTACCACAAGGCAGGATTTGTTTGCAAGGGAATAAACAGGCAACAAGCCAAGACTAGAAGGTGGCTCTCCCCTCATTGGCCTGAGCAGGGCTGAAGAGGAAGAGAAAACCCAGGGGGTGCAGGCTCCCAGTGAAGGCAGGGCAAGGGGCCACCTAGAACACCGCCACCCTAATATCTCTCTCCTGGTGGCTGGAGTCACTCATGGATGGAGCCAGGTAGGGTTGGTCAGCAGGTGGCTGGCCCTTTGTTCTCCCCCTGATGGTGATGGAAATATTTTCTGTCTTGACTAGGGAGTTGACGACCGTTTTTCAAAACTCTCCCCGGTGACTCAGATGATAAAGAATCTGCCTGCAATGCAGAAGACCTGGGTTCCATCCCTGGGTTGGGAGGATCCCCTGGAGAGGGGAATGGAAACCCACCCCAGTATTCTTGCCTGGAGAATTCCATGGACAGAGGAGCCTGGTGGGCTCCTTGAAAAGAGTCAGATGGCTGAGTGACTATCACAGTGGTCGGGTGGTTCCTCATGGTGGCAGAGGCACTGTAGTAGAGAGACAAAGAACACGTACTCCACGTCCACAACCTGACTCTGCATTCTGAATCCACCTTGTATGAATTCTGTGACCTTTAGACAAGGTCACACCCAGCAGGTGGAGGAATAGGGAAGAGATAGGAAGGAGGCCTGGCAAGGGCTTCCGAGCCTTCTAGACCAGCCAGGCGGGTGGTGCCTTCATCGTGGGACACATACCATGGGTGCTGACTCAGAAATCCTCACTCTGGCTCCCTCACCCCAGCCTGCGGGTCTCTGTTCCCTGTGGCTGTGGCTCACATTCCAACACCTCTCCTGACACTGGTCCAGCCCCTCCCACACACCCATTTAGCACCACTTGAAGCACACCACCCCATCACACAGACCTTTAATAGCAAGTGAAACAGTAGCAGGTGTCAGAGCTGAGAGAGGAAAAAAAATCGCAATCCCCACTGGAGGGCGAAGATCATTTTCTGCATTTCCATTTAAAGGGAGAAGTGAAAAGCATGAAATCACATGCCAACAGAGAGAAAGAGTCTAAACCAGAATACCCTCGACAGGAGCAGTCACCAGCAGCTTCCAGGTCATGGGTTCTCAAACCCATCTCCTGGGACCCGCAAGCAGGGACGTGCAGGGAGAAGCCAGCTAACCTTCTATCCGGAGCGCCGCCGCCACTCTATGGCCTACTTGACATTTCCACTTGGACATGCCCCAGGCTCTCAGGCTCATCCACTCCAAGCTTGGCTTGTCATCTTTCTTCCAAATCTGCTCCTCTTCTAGGTCCCTTCCCACATCATGACTCCTACCCGAGCCAGAGGTCTGAGAGCCTCCCGGGACTGCGGTGTCTTCCTCGTATATTACCCCCACCTGACTGCACCAGCCAGCTTCCCGGGTGATGCTAGTAGTAAAGAACCCACAAGCCAGTGTAGGAGATGTAAGAGAGGCTGGTTCAATCCCTGGTTGGGAAGATCCCCTGGAGAAGGAAATGGCAACCCACTCAAGTACTTGTGCCTGGAGAATCCCATAGATAGAGGAATCTGGCTGGCTACCATCCATGGGGCCGCAAAAAAGTCAAACACAACTGAAGCGACGTAGCACGCATGCACTGCACCAGCCAGAGCTCCTCTGCATCTTAGCTCAGTCTGTTCCGTCCCAGCCTCCCCCATCCTCACTGCCAATGGCCTTCCTCTGGCTCCGTTATCTCTTGCACGGGCAGTTGCCGTAGCCTCCCGGCCAGCCTCCCGGCCAGCCTCCACTACAACTCTCTCTTTAATCCAGCTTCTATTTTGCTCCCAGTATGTTCCCCCGCTCCAAATGCAAATCTGATGATGGAAACTCCCTTCTTAAAATGCTCGAGCATTTCTCCTCTGCTATCAGGATAAATTCCAAACTCAGGCTGGTGAACAGGCATTCCAAGCCTTGCCCCTTCCTAGCTATCCAACTTGGTCTGCTCGTTTACTCACCAACACCCCCACCCTCCCAACTGCCCCATTTTCAATTCTTTCCCTCAGGATTTCAGGCTCTTTCACACACTTAAGACTTTGAAAAGCCTGTCTCTTTCTTTGCCCAGTCTCCCTGTTGAAATCTTGCGTATCCCTGCAGACCCAGCTCCTGCATCTCCCTTTCAGCCCTTCCACCCGTGTACATCTCCTGCGTCACACTAGTGTTGTACCTGCTCGGTCACCTTTCTGCCTCCTCTCCCAGCTCTTTGAGAGCAGGGACTCTGCTGTGTTCATCTTCACATGCTCAGGCTCAGGACAGAACCTGATACAAAAGTCTGAACAAATGTTCATGGAATGTACAATCTGGAAGTGGTTCTCTCCTGGGGCTGGGAGAGGCTGTGGACAACTCAGGGGATGTGGCAGAAGGCCACCAGGGACAAGCCCTGGACTTCCTGATCAAGGAGGACTATGAGCACAGACACTTAAATCCATCAGAATAGCAGATTCAATATAAAAATACAAATGTCTTTAAAAATATCACAGGAAAGGAGTTATTGCCTGCTCCTGAGATTAGAGATTTGCATTCTGTCTGCTCCTAAAAGAGTGTCTTACACTAGACCAAGAATTTCCAGACTTCAGGCTCTACAAGATACAAGGACAGGATACAAGGACATCAGAAATGTCACTCTACAAGAGAAAACACTTCTTCTTCTTCATTTTTTTTTTTTGGTAATTATGTACAGTGACTGATGTTAACTAGACTTATTGTGGTAATCTTGCAATATATAAAAATATTTAATCATTTTGTTTTATATTGAAAACTAACAATGTTAAATGTCAACTAAAATCTCAATTTTTTAAAAATATTTTTTTAAAGAAAGGAAAGAAAAGAAACATTACTGCTCCACCAGGAAGCTGAAAACTGACTTCATTCACTTTTTTAAAAATTGAGGTAAAATTCATATAATATCAAATTCACCATTGTGACTATTTTTAAAGTGTAAAACTTAGTGACTTTCAGTACATTCACAATATTTTGTAACTATCACCACTAATTCCAGAATGTGTTCACCACCCCAAAGGAAACTACATATCCATTAAGCAATCACTTCCATTCTTCCCTTCACCCAACCCTGGCAGCCACTAACTACTTACTGTCTATGAATTTGTCTGGGCTTCCCAGGTGGCTCAGTAGCAAAGAATCTGCCTGCCAGTGCAGAAGACACAAGAGATGCAGATTCAATCCTGGGTAGGGAAGATCCCCTGGAGGAAGAAATGGCAACCCACTCCAGTATTCTTGCTTGGAAAATCCCATGGACAGAGGAGCCTGGAGGGTTGCAGTCCATGGGGTCACAAAGAGACACTACTCACACATGGATTTGCCTGTTCTGTTTCATATAAATTGAATCACATAATATGTGGTCTTTTGCATCTGGCTTCATTCACCTAGTGTGATGTTTTCAGTTCTGTTCAGTCAGTCAGTCGTGTCCAACTCTTTGCGACCCCCATGGACTGCAGCACACCAGGCCTCCCTGTCCATCACCAACTCCTGGAGTTTACCCAAACTCATGTCCATTGAATCAGTGATGCCATCCAACCATCTCACCCTTTGTCCCCTTCTCGTCCCACCTTCAATCTTTCCCAACATCAGGGTCTTTTCAAATGAGTTAGTTCTTCATATCAGTTCTTCATTCCTTTTTGTAACTGAATAATATTCCATTGTACGGACTCATCGCATGTGTTTATCCATTCACCAGTTGCTGAACATTTAGGTTGGTTCCACTTTTTAGCTATTGTGAATACTTGGCTGCTCTGAAGATTTGTGTACAAGTGCTTATGTGAACATATGTTTTCATTTCTCTTGGGTATGCAATTGGGAGTGAAATTGATTTGTCAAATGTTTAACATTTTTTGAGGAACTGCCAATATGCTTTCCTCAGCAGATGTACCATTTTACATTCCCAACAGCAATGTATAAGGCTTCCAATTCACTCCATCTTTAAAGATCTTAGTTGTTGAATTCCTAGTACTGGGATCTTTCCTATCAACTGTGCAAAAGTACAACCAGTTGGATAGCAATTGACTTGGAATCTAAAATCTGCCATGGGGAAACAGCCTTAAGCAGGATCTAAGCTGATCCCTAATGTCTCCACCCATGAATCTCACAAGATGGGCTCCTGCAGCCCCCACTCAAGTTCTGCGCAGCTCAGAATCACAAAGATGTCACATGCCCTGTCTCCCAGACCTGTTAGGTAAGGCATCTCCACTGTCCCCCACTTACAAATCACATGAGGAGGAAAAGAAGTGTGCCCACATCTCATCAGCAGGTAGAAAGGAGAGGAAACAGTCCAAATCCATTTAGTCATCATAAATTAGGGTTCCCCCCAACCCCGTGGAAGCCAGAACACTGGGGAATCCTCTGGGTGGGGTGAGTGGACCTCCAGCAGGGCTCAGGATGGCTGACTTCCAGGCAAGCACAGAGCAACCTGGGGGCAGGGGGTCTGCAGAAGTCCAGGCAGGTGTGGGATGGCTGAAAGTACATCACAGCCTCAAGGCACGACTGTGAGGGGCAGGATGGGGCCTGCGGGTAACAGGTAAGAAGAAGGCAGGGTCCTGGTCTGCCCCCAGGGCCCACCTGCTAGCGTACCACCACACCTCCCCAAACTACATCTCGGCAATAAAAGCACCAATCACTGCCAGGTCCCTGAACACACTCTGCCCCCTCGTCTTACCCCCATCATGCATACTGTGTGCACAGTATGTTTTCAGCTTCCTGAAAATGTGGTTGCTGGAAAACTCTGACGTACTCTTCGGGTCTCAGCTCAGGGATATTGCTTCTAGGAATTCTTCATGCCAGATGCTCTCCGAGGGCCTGCGGGCTCCTTGTCTCCCACCCACTGCTCTCTGCCATGGTGGCCTTTCTCTTACTATCCTGACTTCAGGCTGTCTCTATCGCCACCCCCGTGGTGAGCAGCACCCAGGTAGGGACAGAGACTTTCCCGTGTATGTTCCCAACCCAAGGAGACGAAAGACTATTTTGCAACATCTGTTCCCAGGGAACTGGGCCAGGAATGGCCAGAGTTAGCGAACTAGGTTAGGGGTTCAAGGAGGGGACACTGAAATGACGATGCTCCAAGTCAGGATTTTGGCAGACTATGGACCATGGGTCAAGAGTGGACCACGGGTCAAGAGTGGACCACCACCTGTTTTTTGTATGATTCAAGAGTTAGAAATAAATTTCACATTAAAAAAAATTATTCTCATTCCGAAGTAGTTCTCCAGTAGAATAATTCTCCATACCTTAGTGTGGAACTCTCTGCTTCCATTATTCTAAATTACTCCATTTCTTGTCCATTGTTGTTGTCGTGTCTGACTCTTTGCAGCCCCATGGACTGTAACCCACCAGGTTCCTCTGTCCATAGCATTTCCCAGGCAAGGATACTGGACTGGGTTGCCATTTCCCTCTCCAGGGGATCTTCCCAACTCAGGGATTGAACCAACATCCCCTGCTTTGGCAGACGGATTCTTTACCACTGAGCCACCAGTGAAGCCCCTAGATTTCACGTTTTAAAATGCCTGAACAAAATTTTAAAAACAAGCACTATTTCATGAAGTGAAAATAATATCAGATTCCAATTTGAGTCCATAAATAAAGTTTTGAATGTTCTCAAATGTTTATGGAAAGTTGTTTTCCCTTTTGTTGCTTTTTCTTTTGTTATGTAATTCAGTTCAGTTCAGTTGCTCAGTCGTGTCTGACTCTTTGTGACCCCATGGACTGCAGCACGCCAGGCCTCCCTGTCCATCACCAACTCCTGGAGTTTACCCCAAACTCATGTCCACTGAGTCGATGATGCCATTAAACCATCTCATCCTCTGTCATCCCCTTCTCTTCCTGCCTTCAATCTTTCCCAGCATCAGGGTCGTTGCAAATGAGTCAGCTCTTCGCATCAGGTGGCCAAAGTATTGGAGTTTTAGCTTCAATATCAGTCCTTCCAATGAACATCCAGGACTGATTTCCTTTAGGATGGACTGGTTGGATCTCCTTGCAGTCCAAGGGACTCTCAAGAGTCTTCTCCAACACCACAGTTTAAAAGCATCAATTATTCGGTGCTCAGCTTTATAGTCCAACTCTCACATCCATACATGACTACTGGAAAAACCATAGCCTTGACTAGATGGACCTCTGTTGGCAGTTATATAATTACCTCCTTAATATTCTTGATTTGCTTCTTGGCCCACAAAGTGTAAACTATTTACTATGGGCTCTTTACAGAAACAATTTGCTGCTTGCTGCTCTCAGTGGTTGGAAACAGGATGCTTCAGTCCTCACCCCCACCCCACCCCCATGACCCCTGGAGACTAAGCCCGCCAGCTCCTCCTATGGAATGGCAGCATTCTCAGCAGAGAAGAATTCAGTGACACCCTCGCCCAATGCTTAACTCAGTACTCTATCTCCAGCATGTACCCCCATTCACACACATCTTCTATTCTCTTACCAAAAGGCTTTGGGGGAAATGTAAAGCAACCCTAATTCACAAAGATGATTAAAAATCTTCACTGTGATCACTGACAAAGGTGGAATAGTGCTAAAGTCTCTCATTTCCTGAGCACCTCCCACATGCCAGGCACTAGGCTAAACATTTTAAAGATGCCTTCTTGAATACCTGCAACCCTCCTAAAAGTTTCGTTATTATGCCCTTCATGTATGTGCAGAACAGAGATGCAGGTCCCCTTTCTCCCTGTTATACTTGTTTATCTTCACTCTGAGTGGAGAGGGAATCTTTAACATAATGTGTCAAAATCACAGTAACTCATAAAACATTTGTCATGAGCAAGGCATTGTTTTAAATCAGGGTTTCTCAACCATATCATTAGTAACATTCAGTTCAGTTCAGTTGCTCAGTAGTGGCCGACTCTGCGACCCCATGAATCACAGCACGCCAGGCCTCCCCGTCCATCACCAACTCCCGGAGTTCACTCAGACTCATGTCCATCGAGTCCGTGATGCCATCCAGCCATCTCATCCTCTGTCGTCCCCTTCTCCTCCTGCCCCCAAGCCCTCCCAGCATCAGAGTCTTTTCCAATGAGTCAACTCTTCTCATGAGGTGGCCAAAGTACTGGAGCTTCAGCTTTAGCATCATTCCTTCCAAAGAAATCCCAGGGTTGATCTCCTTCAGAATGGACTGGTTGGATCTCCTTAAGTCCAAGGGACTCTCAAGAGTCTTCTCCAACACCACAGTTCAAACACATCAATTCTTCAGCGTTCAGCCTTCTTCACAGTCCAACTCTCACATCCATACATTACCACAGGAAAAACCATAGCCTTGACTAGACTCTTGGGGGGACAAAATTGACCTCAGTTTAGAGAGGTCTATTCTAAATGCTTTACAAATAAATTCAGAAAAACTCTGTGAAATAAGTCCTGTTATTATCTTCATTTATGAGCTAAGTAATCTGTAGCATGGAGAAGTTAACTTCTCCAGGGTCACACAGCTGGTGAGTGATGAGTGGAATTTGAACCCATGTAGTCTTAGGTCCTGTACCCATGCTCTTACTATTATCAATTTTAGCAAATCTCAGAATCTACCGAGCTGACCCCACAGAAGTAATAGGAGGGGAACCCCCCCCCCCACCCCACACACACACATACTTTGCCCTGTAGGATAGAATGAAAATTGAAGGTCACCTTGGCTTGACCATGGGATTCCTTAGTGCCTCAGATGGTAAAGAATCTGCCCGCTATGGGGGAGACCGGGGTTTGATCCCTGGGTAAGGAAGATCCCCTGGAGAAGGCAATGGCCAACCACTCTAGTATTCTTGCCTAGAGAATCCCATGGACAGAGGAACCTGGTGGGTTGCAGTCTCTGGAGTCGCAAAAAGTCAGACAAGTAACAACTGAATAAGTAACACTTGGTTTGACAACAGGGAACACCAACTGGCAAGATAAAACAGAGATTGGAAGACAGGAAAGGCCTAGAGAAAAGGAAATGGAAACAAGGCCAGAGGAACACGGAACTGTCAGGCATCCAGAGGCTGATGCCCTGCAGCCTGATGGGAAAAGAGGCAAGTCCCGTCTGTGCCATCCTCTGCACTGCGGGCGCTCATGTCACCCGGCTGTAATGCCCCCCTGCCCCTTTCCTCCCTTCTCCCACTGTCCTTCCCTTCCGTCCTCTTTCTCTCCCTCTCTCCTTCTTCCCCTCTTCCTTCCTTCCTCTTCCTTTCTTTTTTGCTGGTCATCTGGATGTCTGCCTTTCCGGATATTGTGGGGTGTAATGTGATGAATGAGACTAAGTAAACTGAGGTTCTGAGCTTGATGGGATCTACCCTACACACGCCCCTCACCTGAGGGACCTACCTACCAGTAGAGCTGGGATTTTGTGCGCTATAATTGCTTTTGACTACGGGCAACAGAAACCAGACATAGAGTGGCTTCACTACAAAGGGGATGATTTTCCCTGAAGGATCAGATGCAAGCACTCCAGGACTGCTGGCTGGTTTCACAGTGCTGTTGACATCCCAGGCTCCCCCTGTCTTTCTTCTTGGCATGTGGCTTTCATCCTTTTGCTCACAAGATGGCTTCTAGATGCTTCCAGGCATCACGATTGTGATCAGGCAGCAAATGAGGGAGGGGAGTGCCAGCTGAACCTGCCCAGTGGCTTATATTTCAGTGGCCAGGACTGTGTTACATGTCCCCCTTGCCTGCCAGGGAGTCTGGGTGGTGTTTATTTTTACTTGGGCTATCATGACTCTGCAAAAATATTGGGGTTCAATAAGGAAGAAACAGGAGAAAATGGATGTTGAGGAGGCATTTCACAGTGTCTACTGTAGAATTCAAAGGCAGCCTGCACTTCCCTAGGAAACATTGTTTCGTGAGAACCAGTCCTGGCTCTGGAGATGGATGGCTAACCTTGAACCCCCTTCCTTCCCCTGACTATCTGTGTGACCTTGGGCCGATTGATTTATCTTGTTGTGCCTCATTTTCCTCATCAGTAAACCTGAGAAAACAATAACATCCAATTTTCCTCATCTGTAAAACTGAGGAAAAAGTAACAGTGTTGTCATGGGGATAAAATCAGTTAGTATATGTAAAATATCTAACCTAGTGCCTGGTACATAAAAGCCCACCATAAATATTAGCTACTTTCAGCTGCTATTATTTACTGAATGTCTACATGCCAAATACTCTACATAATCTCCAATCCTCACAACAAAAGAGTGAGGGAAATAAACGAGTTCAGGAGGGGTCCCCAGCCCCACTGCCTGTCATTTCACCATTTCCTTGAAGTCTTCTAGGAGTTTCTTTAATGAAAACTCCTTTAATAAGAAAGGTCTCTATGCCCTTTCAGCAAGCAGCTGAGCAGCTGACAGGGAGCAGAGATTAGTAGCATGAGCGCACCAGGGTGTCAGACATAGCCTCTCCCTGGCACTTTCTAGTAGGTCTTGCCCTGGGTTTAGTTCCAAGTTTTGAGCAAAGATTTAATCTAATTTCTCTTCTTTCTTGCTTGATCTTCAAATTGGCTCACCCATTCCAGATTTTAGAAACATATGTTAATTACACTCTGGGGATAAAGCAGGAGCTGACACACTCAGGGCTTCCAGCGCTCAATTAGGACACGGTGGTGGAATGGACAGAAATTCTGGGGGTGTCGGGGGGAGGTGGCATGCTTAATTAGGACAGGGCTTCCCAAGTGGCACCAGTGGTAAAGAACCTACCTGCCAATGCAGGCGTAAGAGACGTAAGAGATGAGGGTTCGATCCCTGGGTCAGGAAGATTCCCTGGAAGAGAGCATGGCAACCCACTCCAGTATTCTTGCCTGGAGAATCCCATGGACAGAGGAAACTGGTGGGCTACAGTCCATAGGGTCGCAAAGAGTCGGACACAACTGAGCAACTGAGCACGCACATGTGTGGGGAGCAGGGGAAGCCACAGATCACAAGAGACTTCAGCAACTGGCACCTGGGTAAGGCCAGACCAGGCCAGAGGACAATCAAGCTCAATGCCCCAGACCCAGATACTGGCTGAATTTCAGGGCAGTGATGTCCAAGGCAGCCAGGAGGGGAGAAGGCATCATTTCCATTGCAAAGGTGGAAACAGACACGCATCTCCACTACAGTCCCTCCATGCTCACCAAGCCCCCAAACAAACCATCAGATTCAGCGAGGGGGTTCACTCCTGGAAGTTCCGTCTAAATGCAATTATATAGTCCCAAAAGAGCCATGAAAAGTTTAAAGAATCTTATCCCTATAGGATAAATTGCACTTGTAAGAATATTTCCTACAGAGACAATGTGCAGAAGGATTTTGCATGATAGCACTGTTTGTAATGCTGACCAGTTTGGGAACAACCAGAGCATTCATGAATAAGGGGCTAGTAATTTGTGGAATACAGACAGTTAAAACAAATTTGTACATCAGAATTTACTAGCATGATAAGATGTTGCTGACAAGTAGGCAAAAAATACATTTTGAGGTAACAAGTAAGATATGTACCACTTAAATGAAAATAAATATTCATATTTAATATATGTACTATGCTTATTCATATATATATAGCAGAAAAGGGCTTCCCAGGTGGCACAGTGATAAAGAATCTGCCTGACAAGGCAGGAGACGAAAGAGAGGTGAGTTCAGTCCCTGGTTGGGGAAAGTCCCCTGGAGGAGGAAATGGCAACCACTCCAGTATTCTTGCCTGGAAAATTCCATGGACAGAGGAGCATAGTGGGCTACAGTCCATGGGCCTGCAAGGAGTCAGATATGATTGGTGCCCGTGCGTGTGTGCACACACACACACACGCACACACACACACATACACACAAAGCAAAAAGGCAGGAACATGGATAGAGACAAAGAGATGTCTAAAAATTTTCTACCAAAATGTTAGTGATTTGTCTGCATAAACATTTCCTGCAGAGCCAGGAATCTCGCTATTGGAGTGGGACTTTACAGTAAGGGGAGGAGCTAAAGTAATCCATGTGGTAATGGATTAGAATCCGAAGCATCAATGGGAACTCATGTTTAGCTTAATACAGATACAGATGGTTACATATAAAAATATTTACACACATGTATATACATACACATATCTATTTCTTAGGGAACTAGAAGAATGATGCTCCAGTAACAAGGGGCACATATAGTACCCAGATCTTTACTTCTAATGCTAGTTTCCAATAAAGGGAATCAGGGATCCTTGAAGAAACAGCTGATTTGAGGACTAGGGCAAGAAACATACACAATGAACCTGAAGGATCTTGTAAGAGCAGCAAGTAAGAAAGCACTAATAAAGTAAAATAAAATCACCCATATTGACGGATACGATAGAGGAGCACAGGAATCAACTGACAGAACTCTCAAGTGGCTAATACTGGAATAACTTAAGTGAAAAATAAAGCAAGTATTACTGGAGTATAATCCAAATGCAAAATAAATATATATGAGTCCCTACCAATACAAATAAATTATTGAATAAATTAATAAATGGGGAAAAGAGACAAAATAAATCTTTCATGCAGAAGAATTCCAAATAATTTACATAGATTTTCTGCCCTCAAAGAAGGGGAGCCTAACTTCCTATTCTGCAGTGTGGCTGTGCACAGTGACTTCCTTCCAAAGAGCACAGTGTGAAAACAGAAATAAAAACAAGCAGCTTCTCAGTGGAGGAAACTGACAAACTCGTCTCAGTCCTATGATCAAGGTCAACATCAACAGTCATAAATCATGTTGATAGCAAGCAACCCTGATACGATGGGGAAAAAATGACTGTTTGCCTCAATGATCTTCCTCCTCAAAATCCACAACCCCAGGCTCATCTTGAGAAAACCATCAGACAAATTCCAATAGAGGGGCATCAGGCAAACTATTATACATAAGATGGATAAACAGCAAGTTCCCACTGTATCCACTGTATAGCACAGGGAACTGTATTCAATATCCTGTAATAAACCATCATGGAAAAGAATATGAAAAAAAGGAATGTTTATATGTGTATAGCTGAATCACTTTGCTATACAGCAGGGATTGGCACAACTTTGTAAATCAATTATACTTCCATTGAAACACACACACACACACACACACACACACACAAGCCTGGCTAATACTCCTCAAAAATGCCACAGTCACCAAAAAACAAACTATCACAACCAAGGCTATCAAACTATCACCAAGATAAATCTAAGAGACGGGTAAACCTAAAATTGTTTTTTAAAAAAAGATCTTTTTTTTTTTAAGTTCCCACAGAACAATTTTTCCCTAAGCAAGAATCAAAGTGAATTTTTATATCAACCTTTAACAATACAGAAAAGCAGTAAAAGATTTACAATTAAAAAGCTTTAAAGCTTTTTCTTAAAAGTTTTGTAATATCCTGGATCAAATTCTTACATGGGGCTTAAACTCAAAATTCTTGGGCTTTCTCCAGGAAGCAGAATGATTTTCCTAAATATTGATATGACAGCGGCAGACACCACCCTTACTGAAGGGAGGGGTTCAAGATGGTTGAGACTTCCTCTTCTGAGATGTTGGTGTTTTCCTTATTACACACTTGTAGGTTAAGTATGTGCATCTCAGCATAGCTCTTATGAGATGGTAAAGCCAAAAGTGTCCAGCTCACTTGCAATATTGTTATCAGGCCCTGGTTCATCTCCATAGTTCACTTCTCAAGCCACTATCTGCCCACAGAAAAGACCCACTGGAGCTTTTCAGAGAGTCTGTGGAGTCTCCAGATAGAGGCACACAGGCAATGGCCCAATGGCGGTGGTCACATAACTTCACATAACTTCTAACGGGGTGGTTAGATGCTTCACTGTGATGATATCAAGTCTGTTATAGACTGATTTATGAGACATCCCAAAGGTTCCCCTGGAACCCCAATTCAAGCCAGAAAAGAAGTATCTTGAAAGGCTACACTTCTATGAATCAAGTTGAAAGGAGTGAGCCATGGAATTGTTTTATTCCTTCTTACTGATTTTTTATGTTTGCAACTTGATGGAGCAGAATTACAGCAAGTTGGTGTTCCTGATGACCCAGGAAATATGCTACAAAATAATTCTTTTAAATAGTCAGAGAGGTCCCTAAGGTTAGCACTAGGATTTAGAAATAAAGTCAGAAAATGACATCTTTGAAAACTAGAAATGGCAAAAATCAATATGAAATGAATGGAATTAGTTCCCCAGGTATTCATTCTCTCTAAGTCATTCATCCTCAGAGATGTTTGGAAAACATATTACAGATAAGACTGGAGTGTCTCCCAAATCCTGCTGAGGGCCCCAGGACTCTTCTGTGTTTCCACAGAAAACTACTAATCTCAAAGGGACTTTAGTTTATGGAGACAAGCTACAGTTGGGAAAATTGTGACATGCTAATGAAAAAGGCAATAGAAAGCTCCACCTGCAATCTAGAGACAGGAGGGAAACAGAAACATCCTGGTAAGGGGTTAAAAGTAGGTCTAACCAGTAGTCTGACCAAGTTGTGCTTTCTGGTTGCTAGAAAAGTATCTTTTCCTGGGACAATGAGGGCAACTTTTAAGTTTCTACCAGAGCCGGTGCTGTGAGAGTAGGTGATCCTTTCTCTGACTGTGAGTTTTCCAAGGAGACTTAAGATCTTGAAGGAAGACACTGGGAAGGAGGTAATCCAGATAAGCAGATGCAAGAAGTATCCGATTACTAGAAGTCCTGCATTAATACATTTATAAGCCAGTGTCTTATAAGTTTGGGAAATGTCCTTCCATACTCTGGATCTAAAGCAGTACTTAATGTATTGACACAGTGGGTTCCAAACCTCAAGGCCAAGAACTCAGATGCTGCAGGAAGATGTCCTCACTAGAGGCTGCCCCATGGACAGCCAGCTAGCTTCATTAATGCTTCCTCACACTAATCTCGATCTTGATTCTTAAAATAACATCTTACATCTTAAATATTACAAGGCTGTCTCTTTACTTAAGATGCGTATTAGATTCATTTCCTTTTGGGACTGTCTAATGTTACAGTCAGTGAACATGGATTCACCTGACTTACCAAGATCTTTCTCTTATTGTATTTGAGTTTTCAAATTCATCTAAGGGCAGCAGGGTCAGATTCTTTCCTAAATTCATTGAACCGTTTGATGACACCTACCCAGAGGTTGGATATCAGTGAAAGAACTCTGACAAGACGTGTTGAAACCATAAAGCCCAAAGCCCAAAGCCCAAATTCTTTACTTATGCTGTACAGACTTTGCCCCCACTTGCACCAAAATCACCTTCTATGACTTGAAAATAGCACTACTTAGTAGACTGCAAGATTTTTCACTTATAATCTAAAAAGTAACACCCACAAGAGGCAAAATTGTGCTAGTCACCCAGTTGCCGTGATTAGACCTTTAGTTTCCTTGAAGAAGTTTTATCCATGGGATAGAAAGGAGAATGTGTATTTTAAATTTTGGTATACGAATGAGTAAAAACAATCAATTCTCAGGATATGCTCTTTAAAAAGTTATTCAGACTCTTCTGGCTTCTTAGGCAACAACCATTGCTTCTTCAGCCCCACTTTGTCCTCTTCTCTTTGTCAAATATTTTCTACCACAAAGAAATTGCAAGGCTTCCGGTCATACTCAGCATCCCCCTTGATTTCTGCAGGGCTCAACACACACCCTGTTATGATTAAAAACATTTGCCAGCTATAAAATGTCTTCTCCAAGTTCCCCTATAAAAGAATATTAAAATCAAAGCTCCTACTGTTATGAGTTTCTGGAACAACAGTCCTGGAGGCAACAGCTGCTTTTTTTTATTGTTATAACAGCAGCTCTCTTGGCAGCAATGAGATGGGCTCTTATAACTTCCCTGGAGGGAACCCACTGAAGTTCAAAGCAGGTTCCCATCAATTCCCGACCTCTGAGTGATCCAGGAGAGCTCTGCACGAGATGAGGTTCGTGACTCCCACCTTCTAGGAACTACAAGAAGGAAAAGACAAGGAAGAAAGCAACCTCTCCATCCAAGACCTTAGATAACCTTCCAACCGCCTCTAATTGCCCCACTCAGAAGTGGTTTCCCAGACCAGATATTCAACTGCTTTCTTCAGGCATGATTTCCCACCTGGAGTAGCAGGAAGGCCTTGGGTCAGGTGTCAGAACTTTGTACCAAAGATATGCATGGGCTTTAACTTCCAGGGGAACAAGGCAAGAATCCTCTTTGCTGAACAAACTCCAAAGGAGAACAAAAACGAAGCTTTTTAGCAAGAAGCCTGATCTGACAGGTCTCCGGTTTGCTACAGAGACAGCAGCATCATTGGCAGGTCAGAACACAGAAGGGAAGGTGACTCCTGCTGCTTGAATGGCTCAGACATCAAAACCAAATCAGAGAATTTACAAGAGTGTAGCAATAGGTCCATGCTTTCTGCTCAGTTCCAAGCGACAAGATAACCATAGCCTAGCTTTCGAATGAGCACAAGACTATTTTTTCCTACTATCTGCTTCTGTCATCTTTGGAAGCCCCAAAGATAAACTATTTTAATGGGCTATAGTAATAATATTAGGTACCATTTATGTTATATACATTATAACATTAAATCCTCACAATGAACCAATGGAAACAAGTAGTATTATATCCATTTTATATGTGAATAACTTGAAGATATTAAGAGAGAAATAACTTACTCAAGATTATGCAGAAAGCAAATGGTTGAAAGGGAATTTGAATCCTGATCACCAGGGCTTCAAAGCACATGCTCTTCATCACTTTCTCTTCCTTCTCCACTTGTTACTTCCTCCTTGCCCAGAGTGGCGGCACCTCAAGTCTCAGTCAAGTGACTTGGTGTATGCCAAACCTCAGAAGAAAATGACTTCTACAATGCACCTTCAGGCCTATTGTCCGAATATATTAGACACTGTTTGCTGTGTGAAAGCCTACATTGGTCTATATCACACAAATAGAAAGAAGGCCTTTTAAAATACCAATATCTCAGGGTTGCCAGAGTCCAAAAGAGGCACCTAACTTTCATTTATCTCAGGAATTCTGAAAGTTGCCATGTCAACCCAAATCCATTTTGCATGAGGATCAGACGAACAGGTTCAGAAACTGGCATAAAACATTTCGAGGACTTCCAGTAAAGCCCAGAAATTAAAAGCATGTATTAACCTTTGCTTCCCACAGAAATGTCTCTAAATGAGAGTATAGAAATTTAAAGGAATAAACCATATGGACACACAGAATGGGAGAGGAGATGACAGAAAGCAAAATGATGGAAAGTGAATGGATGAGTGATAACTGCGCACCAGAAAACCTTGGAGCTGAACTGCCTTCAGGGAAATGGCTGATGAGAAGCAAACTGATTTGTGCTGTGGTGCCCCTAGAAGGCTTAGGGTTGAAACCTCTAAAAGGGCCTGAAGGTAGGGATGAGGCGTATGGCTGGAAATAACTGATAGGCAACAGGCTTCATGAAAAGCATGTACCCTGCAGTCTGGTCCTTTCCCACACCCCATGCCATGAGATGGCCGGCCCCTCTTTATCTACTATAGGAGACTATTAGAGGTATAGCCCAAGGAGAAAGTGAGTCAATGGAGAAAATGAACAACATCAGAGAAAGACTTGGCTATGATGAAATTTCAGGGCAGCTTAACAGAAAGGCACTGCTCCTAACTTATCCTGTTAAAAAAGTTTAAGCTTCTCATTTTGAAATAATCTGGCTTACCAAACAAGTTGCAAAGACAGTATATAGAGTTATCATAGACTCTACCCATATTTCCCAAATGTTACCATTTTGTGTAACCTTAGTACATCAATCAAAACCAGGAAATTAACGCTGATACACTGCTATTAATTAATATATAGACCTCATTCGCTTCAGGGCTTTTCCTTCCCTGGTCTAGGACCTAATCCAAGACCACACACTACATTTAGGTATCATGTCTCTTTAGACCTCAGAAATTTAGAACAATAATTATTATTACCATTTGTCTTGAATGACCTTGACACTTTTAAAGAGCACTGGTCAGCTGCTTATAGAATATTGTGATGCACTGTGTGGATCTCAGGGCATCATATCAGGTTGCACATGATATCAATATGACTCATTACTGGTGATGCTAACTTTGATCATTTGGTTAAAGTGGTGTCTGCCAGGCTTCTCCACTCCAATGTTACCTTTGTAATTAATAGCTATATTGTGAAGAAGAAAGCATCCTGATTCCCAAAACATTTTGACCCATTAATTTTAGCATCCACTGATGCCTTTTCCTGTAACAGTTATTACTGTGGTGTTTATCAGAAGATGATTTTTGAAAATTTCCATCAATACACCTACATTTTTTAAAAATTTCATCTTATTTTTAATTGGAAGATAATTACAATATTGTGATGATTTCTGCCATACATCAACATGAATCAGCCATGCTGCTGCTAAGTCACTTCAGTCGTGTCCGACTCTGTGCGACCCCATAGACAGCAGCCCACCAGGCTCCCCCATCCCTGGGATTCTCTAGGCAAGAACACTGGCGTGGACTGCCATTTCCTTCTCCAATGCATGAAAGTGAAAAGTCAAAGTGAAGTCGCTCAGTCGTGTCCGACTCTTAGCGACCCCTTGGACTGCAGCCTACCAGGCTCCTCCGTCCATGGGATTTTCCAGGCAAGAGTGGGGTGGAGTGCCATTAGCCATAGGTACACATATATCCCCTCCCTCTTAAACCTCCTTCCGCATTCCACCCCAAGATGGTACTGATGAACTTTCTACATCTTTAACTGAAATTCTAGTCAGAGTTTTCTCTTCTTCTCCAATGATTTGTTTATTTATAAAAGTATTTTATACTGTTATGGACTCTGGGATATTTATCTTATTCTGTTCTGTCTTGTCTATCTTGTTCTACTCTCATTATTTATTTTGTTGTTCAGACTGTCCCAGATCTGGCCAGTGAAAGCTTTTAAAATTGACTTCTCTGTCCTTTTAACATGTCCTCATCATTCCTTTTGAGGTATTTCCTTACTTTCTGGTGGTATAAGATAATCTAGGCTAATCCAGTAGTATTCCTAACCTAGTCTACTTCTTTTCATTGACTACAGTAAAGGCTTTGACTGTGTGGATCATAACAAAATGGAAAATCCTTAAAGAAATGAGAATATCAGAACACCTTACCTTTCTCCTGAGAAACCAGTATGTGAGTCAAAAAGCAACAGTCAGAAGCAGACATGGAACAGCAGACTGGTTCAACATTGGGAAAGGAGTATGTCAAGGCTGTATATTGCCACCCTGCTGATTTAAGTTATATGCAGAGTATATCATATGAAATGCTGGGCTGGATGAATCACAAACTGATTGCTGGGAGAAAGATCAACAATCTCAGATATGCAGATGATACCACTCTAAAGGCAGAAAGTGAAGAGGAACTAAAGAGCCTCTTGATGAGGGTGAAAGAAGAGAGTGATAAAGCTGGCTTGAAGCTCAACATTCAAAAAACTATGATCATGGTATCTGGTACCATCACTTCATGGCAAATAGAAGGAGGAAAAAGTGGAAGCAGTGACAGACTTTATTTTCTTAGGCTCCAAAATCATTGTGGATGGTGACTACAGCCTTGAAATTAAAAGATACTTGCTCCTTGGAAGGAAAGCTATGATAAACCTAGACAGCATATTGAAAAGCAAAGACATAAGTCCACATAGTCAAAGCTTTGGTTTTTCCAGTAGTCATGTACAGATTTGAAAGTTGGACCATAAAGAAGGCTGAGCCCTGAAGAACTGATGCTTTCAAATTGTGGTGCTGGAGAAGACTCCTGAGAGTCCCTTGGACAGCAAGGAGATCAAACCAGTCAATCCTAAAGGAAATCAACTCTGAATATTCACTGAAAGAACTGTTACTGAAATTGAACTCCAGTACTTTGGCCACCAGCTGCAAAGAGCTGACTCATTGAAAAAGACCCTGATGCTGGGAAAGACTGAAAACAAAAGAAGAAGGGGAGACAGAGGATGAGATGGTTGGATGGCATCACTGACTCAATGGACATGAATTTCAGCCAACTCCAGAGACAGTGGAGGACAGAGGAACTTGGCCTCCTGCAGTCCATGGATTCACAAAGAGTTGGACATGACTTTGTGACTGAACAATAACAACAAGACCTAGAAGGAGCATTTCTCCAGACAGCATTGGTTGCTTTTACTAGAGAACGATATTTAAAAACCAAGATTGGCACTAGCCTGCTTATTGCTATTAGGGTACATTTCTTCTGGACCCTCTCAGTGACAAAGTAGAAAATAAGTATATGGACACACATACACATGCACAATCTATATCTTACAGTTGTTTTAAAAGTAGAGACTCAAATTTTAGAATAAGATTGACATTTACTAAAACCTGCTTATAAAAGGAAGAGATGGAGAAGCCCAATACAGCAATGGCTCAACTCCTCAGCCTCTTCAATACTATGAAGTTATAAAGGTTATTTGATATACCTTTACATGGAACACATTTGCAGAAAAGGATCAGTGACTTGAGCCAGCTGTCGGCTATTCTTCCTTATAGCTATTTTTCTTCATAGTTTCTATTTATATCATTTATACAGTTCATGGAATATTTATATAGGTTCAAAATTCCTTCTCATAAAATACTTACTAATTACAAAGGCAAAAAAGGAAAGCTTTCCACAGGAGAAGCCTTGCAGATACCTTCTTAATCAAGTGATCAATGAGAATGTTACTAGTATTAGGATAAGTCAAAGTTATGCACACCTGATAGGATGCAGTGGACTCACACAGCGCCCATTCTGCACTAGTCCTACCAAGAACGCATGACCCGAACTTAATCAAGAGGAAACACCAGACAAACTTAAGTTCAGGAAAGATCTACAAAATATCTCATTTCTATCCTTCAAAAGTATCAAGATTACAAATGAAAAATGGAGAAACTGCCCTGGATTTAAAGAGACTAAAGAGAAATAACTGAAGGTAACACAAGATTCAGAACTGGATCTTTTCCTTATTAAGGAAACTGGAAAAACTTGATTGAAGTCTGAGAATTAGATGGAAGTAAACTGTCAATGCTAATTTTCTGATTTTGGTGCTAGTATGATGGTTATGTAGGAAATACACAAGGATTTGGTTATCACAGTATCATCACATCAACTATTAGCTTTCAAATGATTTAGGAAAAAAGTTCTTAATGTATCTGCATGGCAGAAAGTGAAGAGGAACTAAAAAGCCTCTTGATCAAAGTGAAAGAGGAGAGCGAAAAAGTTGGCTTAAAGCTCAACATTCAGAAAACGAAGATCATAGCATCTGGTCCCATCACTTCATGGGAAATAGATGGGGAAACAGTAGAAACAGTGTCAGACTTCATTGTTTCGGGCTCCAAAATCACTGCAGATGGTGACTGCAGCCATGAAATTAAAAGACGCTTACTCCTTGGAAGAAAAGTTATGACCAGCCTAGATAGTATATTCAAAAGCAGAGACATTACTTTGCCAACTAAGGTCTGTCTAGTCAAGGCTATGGTTTTTCCTGTGGTCATGTATGGATGTGAGAGTTGGACTGTGAAGAAGGCTGAGCACCAAAGAATTGATGCTTTTGAACTGTGGTGTTGGAGAAGACTCTTGAGAGTCCCTTGGACTGCAAGGAGATCCAACCAGTCCATTCTGAAGGAGATCAGCCCTGGTATTTCTTTGGAAGGAATGATGCTAAAGCTGAAGCTCCAGTACTTTGGCCACCTCATGCGAAGAGTTGACTCATTGGAAAAGACTCTGATGCTGGGAGGGATTGGGGGCAGGAGAAGAAGGGGACGACCAAGGATGAGATGGCTGGATGGCATCACGGACTCGATGGACATGAGTCTGAATGAACTCCGGGAGTTGGTGATGGACAGGGAGGCCTGGCGTGCTGCAATTCATGGGGTCGCAAAGAGTCGGACACGACTGGGCAACTGAACTGAACTGAACTTTTCTCTAGTTTGGATTTGCTTTAAGATTTTAAAAATTAATCAAAAGAGAAATCATCAGAGAAAACTTTTTTAAGTTAGAACTCTAGTCCAAGAAACTCCACATCTAAGTACTTATGAACTCCGGAAACACAAAACAAAATAAGCAGAGGGAGACAAAATTATCAAAGAAGCATAATGAAAATGTTGCATTTTCCCACACAGGCCACAATTTCTTAGATTAAAGGCCCCATTAATTGTTTAGCACAATAAATGGAGACAACCAAGGCATGAGTGTGTGCTCACCTAACTTGTGTCTGACTCTTCTGCAACCCTAGGGACTATAGCCCAACAGGCTCCTCTGTCCATGGGATTTCCCAGGCAAGAATAGTAGAGTGGTTTGCCATTTTCTCCTCCAGGGGATCTTCCTGATCTGGGATGAAACCATGTCTCTTCCATCTTCTGCACTGGCAGGTGGATTCTTTACCACTGAGCCATCAGAGAGGACCAGACCAAGAAATAGCACCATGAAATTTTAGAGCACTGGAGATAAGAGAGGATACAAAGAACTTCTGGAAAGAAAAAAAAAAAAGACACACTCTTTATAAGGCAATCTTTGACTGGAGAGGAGATCATTTCTCTTTGCCAAGGCCTCAAATCAGTAAAATTCTTCTTTTATAAGACAATGACTGAAATGTTCAGAACTAGAAAAGACACACATCAGTCAAAAGTGGTTTTTCCCCCACAAAATCCTGCCATTTCTACTCAAGACAATGGTAAATTATAATCAGAAAATGCTCAAACTAGTTTCATGGCCCTTTTCTTTAATGAGATCACTCTTGAATGGTGTCAAATATCAGAGCAGAGATTCAAGACCCACCTGCCATTTGTCCTGGGAAGAAGGCTGCACAGAAGAGGATAAGAATAAGGCTATTTTCATATCCTTACATAGGATTTATATATATAGATCTATCTATCTATCTATCTAGGCTTCCCTGGTGGTTCAGACGATAAAAGAATCTGCCCGCCAATGCAGAAGACGCCTAAGCCATGGGTTTTATCCCTGGGTAGGGAAGGTCCCCTGGAGAAGGGAATGGCTACCAACTCTAGTATTCTTGCCTGGAGAATTCCACGGACAGAAGATCTGGCAAGCTATAAGATGATATAAAGGATAAAGGTCCAAGGATAAGGTGTGTGGACACCATCTATTCTCTGTTGCTCTCCTGGAGGGGACCTGCCTCTTTCATTTACACTTAAAGATTTTTAACAGGGATGCCATCCAATTATAACATTTTCTTGGCAGTGTGGGGCTCTGAGAGGTGGATGACTTCTATTTTCCCACAGAGATTCTACAATGTATTGATCATGCAGAAGCTCCCATGACATAATGTACGGCAGAAAGAATGAAGTCCCACATGCATCCCTGTTTAATTCTATCCCTCTATGCCTAGGCTTTCTTCTGGGAATGAAACAACATAGGCCTTGCTCTCCTAGAGCCTCCTAGAATCAAATCCATACATTCCCCGGTAAAGGAAGCCACTGAGTGTCTCTGTCACACACATGAGGTAAGAGTATCAGAATCAACCTAATGACTGACATGTATTGTATTCCAGTCCCCAAGATTTTGCTCTCTCAGCCCAATACCTTTGTGCCCCCAATGCACAAAATTTCAAATACACATGGTAGCCCTTGGCATTTAGCCTAACCTGGTCCTCAGCTGGGGAGAAGGCAATGGCACCCCACTCCAGTACTTCTGCCTGGAAAATCCCATGGACAGAGGAGCCTGGTAGGCTGTAGTCCATAGTGTCACTAAGAGTTGGACATGACTGAGTGACTTCACTTTCACTTTTCACTTTCCTGCATTGGAGAAGGAAATGGCAACCCACTCCAGAGTTCTTGCCTGGAGAATCCCAGGGACGGGGGAGCCTGACGGGCTGCTGTCTATGGGGTCGCACAGAGTCGGACACGACTGAAGTGACCTAGCAGCAGCAGCAGCTCCTCAGCTGGTGACCTGGGCTGGAAGCAGGTCAAGTGGCTCTGCGGGCTTCTTTCCCAAGGCTTGCATCCTGCTAGAGGCTTCATCCTGGCTGCTTGGTTGGTGAGGAGAAGCACAGAGAGACCCAGGGAAAGGGGGCATTTCTTTCTCTAGCTTTGAACAGCTGGTCCAAACCTATCCCTCCGTGCTTCCCTCCTGCCTTCTGTTCTATTCTTGTCCCTGCTTACCGTATACAGGCAGAGCAGCCTACTGCCAAGCAAGAGGCTGCCTGGGCCCACTTAGCAGAGCTTAGCACAGCCTGGGGCTTGAGGCTGGCAGTGGAGACTCTGCCTTCTAGACGCACAAATGGTACTCCCACAGAGTCCCAGAGCTGAGCTGCGTTGGTGGCTGAAGGAGAACTTGGGTCTCAGCAGTTTTACTGTCAAATGCGGTTTCTGTTATCCTTCGAATTATTACTCTTTGAATGTGCTTCTTAAGGTTAGTGTGGCCTGAGGAAGCACAGCTTGCAATAGAGAAGACTCTAGCCACATTAGTCCCATCTAGGTGGAAATCCTTCGAGTCACATCCCCAGTAGTTCCCCAGGGCCATGGAAAGTGCATGAGACTTGTTAACAGAGTGTTACTCCCTTTGGACAGCTCCAAAGGCCTTCTCCCCGTTAATGTGATTCAGAAGAATATCCATTACAGCTATCTGTACACCACAAAAATTTAAACTCAGCGTTCATGATGCCTCAGCTCTTTCTTTCTGCCCTCAAACAAGCGGCATCATTGAAAGGAAAGAGGAATCCTTCCTAATCCCAACAAGTGGGTTTTAACATTTTCTATCCATCCTCAAATATTTTTTGCTGTGTGACCTGACTGAGAGCAGCCTTGAGGCCCACACTCCCACACATCCCACCAGCCATCAGGGATACATATTAAAGTTTGTCTTGACCTAATTCCATTCCAAATGTGAGAACCTTTTGCTACCTTAGGTGGTTCTGAGTTACCTATAAAAAGTCTCAAGTTTAGATTCTCATTGCAGAGAAGTTACTCCTTCCTTAGTTATGATAAAACTCTTTCACTTGGGCCAGTGTCAAATTAGTCACTAACTAGAGTAACTTCTCACCTACCAAATATAGAAATCAATCAGATCTCCTTCCTTCATGCCTGTGAGCAACGCAGCCAGACTGCTTGTTCAGATCTTGACTCTACTACTTATTATTAATAGCTGACACCTTGGACAAACCTCTCTAAGCCTCAGTTTCCATATATGTAAGATAAATATAATAATGATTCATAGGGTTATTATGAGGAGTAAATGAGTGAATATCTGCAAAATGCTTAGGACAGTATACTATAAAGTACTCAATAAGTAATATCAGCTGTTATTATCATTACACAACCTTGGCTCAATTTGGTAAAAAGTCTTCATATCTCAAAGTGCTGTAAGAAAGCTTGTATCATCCTTAAAGGGCAGTAACAAAATCACATTCCCCCTCTCCATGAATGCTGGTGACTCAGCTGGTAAAGAATCCTCCTGCAATGAGGGAGATCTGGGTTCGATCCCTGGGTTGGGAAGATCTCCTGGAGAAGGGAACAGCTACCCACTCCAATATTCTGTCCTGGAGAATTCTATGGACTATATAGTCCATGGGGTCGCAAAGAGCTGGACATGAATGAGCAACTTTCACTTCCAATATTGATACTTGTAGGCAAGTTACTTCAATAAACATTTCCCCAGAGCTTATTGGTCCTTATGAGCCCAATGAAGCTTCTTGAGGTAACAGTGCATTCAGGCTTAGTTGTGTCCAACTCTTTGTGATCCCATGGAGTGTAGCCTGCCAGGTTCCTCTGTCCATGGAAGTTTGCATGCAAAGAATACTGGATAGATTGCCATTTCTTCCTCCAGGGGAATCTTCCCAACCCAGGGATTGAACCCATGTTCCCTGTGTCTCCTGCACTGGCAGGCGGATTCTTTACTACTGTACCACCTGAGGTAATAGTAACATTTAGAAATAAAGAATTTTTTTTCCTTTCTTTGGATGTTCTTTTCCAGTTCTTTCCCTCTCCCTGACATCTCCATCTGAGTTCAGCTTCCAGGAAAACAAGCTTAGTCTGACCTGGCCAAGGGCTGACAGCTGGAAACAGGTCTCAGGTGTGGGAAGAATGACATGGGGTTTTAGTCCTGGACTGTGGTATATCCTTCCCTAGGATGCCAAGCCCAGTCCTATCTAAGTCCCGCCGCCCCCCCCCCCCCCCCCATGCTGGCTATTTGCAGCTCCTGAAAACAGACAGCTGGCCACACAAGAGGTTCTGACTGAGTCAAAGTCTTCTGTGGCCTTGCTTTCCAAGAGTTTGAGGGCACATGGTGAGAAACTGAGCCAGGCTTGGTCTCAATTAAAGGATCAACTTCAGATCCAGCCTTAGCATTAGTTCCAGACAGGGTGGCTTCCCTGTCCTGTCAAACTAGGTAGAAGAGAAATAAAGAAAATGATGCGCTAGGAGAGCAAATATGCCATTTCACTGTGAGGCTAACTAGAAAAGAATGGATGTGAAGACAGGGAGATGGTCCAGAAGGGAGAAAAATAGGACCAAACTGGGTGGCACCAGTTATAAAAATGAAATGAAAAAAATAGATATGTCTTAGTACATTCAGTCTGAAATAAGGAAATACCACACCAGGTGGCTTATAAACAACAAAAACTCCATTGCTCACTGTTCTGGAGGCTGGAAGGCTGAGATCATGGTGACACCATGGTCCAGTGAGGGGCCCTCTTCCAGGCCTCAGCCTTCTCATTGCATCCTCAGGTGGTGGAAGGGGCTTAGAAGCTCTGTGGGGTCTCTTTTGTAAGATCACTAATTCCATTACTGAGGACCTCACCCTCATGATTTAATCACTTCCCAAAGCCCCCCATCTACTAATACCATCACCCTTGGGGGTCAGGATTTTAACACATAAATTTTGTGGGGACACAAACATTCAGAGCATAGCAAGATGAAAGAAGGCCCCAAGGAAAAGCAAGCTGAAACACTGGTTGACCAGGCTGTTTGTGAGGCAGGGGGGAGAAGGAAGGCTGAAGAAAGCCCAGGGCTTAAAATCTGGGTGGTTAAAAGAATCTGTGATTAGAAGGAAGGCCCAGTGACAAAGTTGAATGGTAAACTGCTGGCTTGACAACATCCTCCTGTAAAGATCTAGTCAGTAGTAAATTTGGGGTGAAGAAAACAGAGCTGAGAACTCAGATTCTGGAGTAATTCTCATCTATTGTGAAGATATAAGAATGGGTGTGTCCTCTGAGGGAAAGAACACAAAGAGTAAAGAATGAGAAATTGCCATCCAACATTGAAGAAGCCTCTTGTCTGGGCAGAAGGAGGAATGAAAACTAAAAGGAGACAGAGAAGGAGAAGTTCAATAAAGAAAAAGTATTACTCAGGGTTTTCCAGAGAAGTGAAACCGATAGGATGCATACCTATAGAAAGAGAGATCCATTTTAAGGAAATGGCTCTCATCATTATGAATGCTGGTAAATCCAAAATCTGCAGAGTAAGATGCAGGCTAGAGACTTAGGGAAGAGCTACAGTTCAAGTTCAAAGGCCATCTGAGGGCAGAATTTCTTGCTCAGACCTCAGCCTTTGTTTTCTTAAGGCCTTCAACTGACTGAGTGAGTTCCATCCATATCACAGAGGGCAATCTGCTTTATTCAATTGTCCACCAATTTAAATGTGAATCTGATTTTAAAAACATCCTTATGAAAATATCCAGAATAGTGTTTGACCAAATATATGGGCCCAGCCAAGTTGACACATAAAATTAATGATGACCGAAGATGAAGCTGTGTCTTTAAGCAGACTGGGGATAGAGTTCTAAGATAGATAATGATGATCAAACACGAGGACTTTCTAAGAGGCTGAAGATTGATGAAGGAAAAGTCCAGTGTATTCTGCATCTGTGGATGAAAGATAACCACCTTTCTCCTCCTATTAAGTGTAAGATACTGGTTAAGAGCATGGTTTTGCAGTTAAAAAAGAATTCTAGGAGCCCATAATGACTCAACTGTTACATTCTATGACCCAAATCCCTTTTCCTCTTTGAGCCTCAGTTTTTCAATGTCTAAAACAGGGATAATTATATGTATTTCTTAAGATTATTCTGAGTGTTAAATGAGATAATACTCTTCAGTGTCTAGTACATATTAAGTACTTGATGAAGATTAGAGTATCTCATACTTAAATTAAATCAATTAATTAGATTATTAATAGATTAGTATTGTCATCATGGGGTTTCCCTGGTGGTTCAGCAGTAAAGAATCCACCTGCCAATGCAGGAGACTCAGGTTTGATCCCTGGGTCAGGAAGATCTCCTGGAGAAGGAAATGGCAACCCACTCTAATATTCTTGCCTGGGAAATCCCATGGACAGAGGAGCCTGGTGGGCTACAGTCCATGGGGTCTCAAAGAGTCAGCACAACTTAGCAACTAAACAACAGATTGCTAACATCTTGGTCATTATTATCTTCATCTCTGGGGACACAATTGTGTCCCCACATTCTAAGGACACAATTTAGAGTAGAAGGACTAAAGACGAAATGGATTAAAGACTGAAGGAAGCATTAAAGAGAGAATAAGTAAGGAGAAATGTGCACATGCCCTGGATTGCAGTCCCGGCACTACACATCAAAACCCTGTCCTGAGACCTGAACTCTTCTGATTCCTTCCCTTGACTCTACAAGCAAGGAAACATCTTCGGTAGTAGCGTACTGACTTCTTCCACCCCTTAGTGTCGTAACAGTCAGAACTAGAGAACAGACATTGTTCCTCCACTTTGTGCCTTTGTCACCAGGTGAGCTAGTTTCCGACAAGTTAGCCCTTGATACTGACGCATTTCCTAGAAAGCTGTGAATGCGGGTCATAGCGGACCACACCACCCCTTCTGGATGAGGAGGGAGCAGGTATGGCACTCGACACAGCACAAGGCAGGCATGGATTCTGACTCCTAACATGTAGCTCAGAGTTTGCTCTCTGACAGTCAAAATGTATTTCCTTCCTTCTTTCAGCCCAGTGGAACAGGGGTTAATGACTTAGTCCGAAAAGAAAAAAAGAAAAACAAAGGACTTAAATCCAATTAAAAAGATCTCAGAAACAAGTCAGGCATAAAGAGTGTTCCAGAAACTCTACAATTGAAATTTTTCATTGACAAGTGATCCTGCCATCATTGTAGATAGGGAACATATCTAATTCCTATAATTCTATATCTTTAACCGAAGCCTGCAGGAGACGCTTTGATGGAAAGAAAGATCAATGGGACTGAAAGGAATATACTCCACTTCATTCCCTCTCTCTGAATTAAGTTTCTCACCGGGTACTCTGATAGCTTCCCTCTCCTACCCCTGCCTGAAGCCAATTCTCATTTATTCAACCTTAATGAAGAACACGAAGCCAACAGATTCACTAAATACCTAACCTAGTAAAGACCTCGGCCCTCTCTTGCAAGCAAACCTCTTCTTTTTGGTAGTTTTGTCTTACGTTCATCAGAAAAGAAACTGGAAAAAGACCAAAAAGAGACGAGGTAAAGAGGATTGAAAGCCCCAGAGAGTTCACAAATAAGAGAACTTGCTTCAGTGTTATAAAGTGCCAACCACACTTGTTTTGTGCTCAGATTAGACTTTATTTGGCTCTTCTGGGCAAGCACCAACACCCAGATCATTCACTTTGTGCCATAGCCACGGCCTTCTATGTGACACTCTGTGATGCTACACACTGCCAGTGTGAAGGCAAGACATCATCTTGGAACTAACATTACTTGCTCTGTGATCTTGGACAAGTAATCTAATCTCTCCGTGCCTCGGTTTTCTCATCTGTACACGGGCATAGAAATAGACTCTACCTCAAAGGCTGTGATGAGAATTAAATGAGTTATTATGTAAAAAGCAGTTTAGTGCTATTGTAGAGATATCATTAAAAGAGTCCAGGATACAGGAGGATAATTCCGCAAGGACCTTCACTAAGAAATGATACTTGGAGATTCTTTAAAAAGTTGAGTAAGGGTTCAAGGAGAATGGCATATCATTGGAAAGGCCATCCCAGAGGAGAGGCCTGCATAACCATGGCGCAGAAGTGAAAACACACACAAGGCATTGGCTGGGGAGAGGCTGGAGCAGATGAGAACTGGGAGAGTGAAGCTGTGGGTGCTTCAGGGCTTCTGTCTCAGGCTCTGCTGGACCAGTGTGTGCTGGGGGAGGTTGCCCAGATGGTATGTGGCGCTCCTGCTACAGGGAGGAAGCAGTCCTTGACTGGGGACAGAAAAAGCATCCCTGGGAGAGGAGCAGGGATCATCTCCCACTTGCTCCCATCAGTTCCCTCAGCATCTCTTCCCTTGAAATCCCCACAAGTGGAGCACAAAGGATGGAAATGGTATTCGGCCTAGGATGGGATGCTCTCCCAGTTAAATTCAACAGCCCTAATCCTTGGAAAGTTTTTGAGTGGATGCTTCTGTTCTAGAATTTTTCTTCCTTCTGGGCACCTCCTTCATAAGCAGCCCCTACCCACAGGCTTCCCTCTGTCCCTCACTGTCCAGAGTCCCCCATCACTCTAAGGAAGGAGTAGCTAGGTGAGACAGAGCTGGGGAGATGATGGGGGGACAGGTGTGACCTCAGTCACCACAGCATCTGTCCTCTCACAGGGACAGAGAGAAGCAGAGATCAGGGAGAGAGAGACAGACATAGAGAAGCAGGAGGAAAAGGACACAGAGAGTCAAAACCACAGAGGGAAAGAGAGTCAGCGTGTATCCAACACCTTTTGTGCTCCATCTCACAGTGCCTTGGTGCTCAGCTTTTGCAAAGATGTAACCTGCGTAGAGGCTGAAGAGGTTTCTCCCTATCATCGCTGTCAGTGGTTTGCTGTGGAATGTGTGCTCCTGTCTCACGATCTTAGGCTCTGCTAGATTAGAAGCCCCAAGTCCCAAGATGGAGACATAGTTGGAGTTCAGCAAGAAGCCATGAGTGCAATTCACAGGCAGCCTTTCCTGTCACATGCTTCCCAGTCCCCACTCCTGTTCCCCAGGAATCACTTCCCCAAATCAACTGCCCACACTCAAGCTCTTGGCTCAGCTCTCCTCTGAGGGAAACCCAGCCTAGGACTCACACCTGGGGTGGGGGAGGAGGGGATGGAGAGGAGAACCACAAGGGGAGATACAGAGGGGAACAGAGCCAGCCAAATCACAGAGCAGAAAGATAGGAGAAGAGGGAGAGGGTCCACATCCCCAGACAGCAAAATCCCGGGTCAGTTTCTGGGTCAGAGGCAACATCAAGTTTAAAGTGGGAAGGAGAGGCCAGTAAGGGATGTGGGTGGAGAGGGAACACTGTTACAACTACAGAGAACACGTTAGGATCCAGACCTCTCACCTCCCCATCACCGCACTGCCCAGATTCCACAGCCGTGTCTCAGAGCATCTCTGCGGCAGAAAGGACCACACAGAGTAGCAGAGCCAAGGCTCCTCCAGGGAAAGGCATCCTCCTGGAAGGCAGTCTGAAGGGTCAGGGCATAGATGTAGGTGGAGCGAGCCACTTCCTTCAGGGAGAAACGAAACTCGAGCGTGAGAGATCAGACCAGTTTCTAGTAGCAGAGTCATAAACAGGAGACTGAGTCAGAGACTAGGAGCCAGGCAGAAACAGGAGCAGATCGGGAACTGAAGGGACACGCCCATGCACAGGTAGGGAGAGCTGCGTCTCTCTGGGGCTCCCCTCTGCCTGTGTGAGGGCTCCCTCAAGAGTACAGAGCAGGGGTGGCTCAGGGTCAGTGACAAGTCACTCCTGCCAGGGTGCCGAGGACCAACAGCTCAGGGCACTACTCCAAAGGTATCAATGCAGTTTCCCTTGAAGTATATTTATCCAACAAATACATTTATTAAGCACCTCCCAGGTGCTGAGATCTGTTCTCGGCACAGCAGGGAACAGATTCCCTGCCTTAATGGAGCGCAGTCTTGTAGGGGAGACGTGATGTTTTAGCGTATTAATAGATAAATGATTCTGAGAGAATTCCCAGAGGGGTGAGGCTTACCCCCTCTGGCTCAGCTCCTTTCCCTGCACGACGAGTCTCCAGCCATGGCAGGCTTGGTTGGGAGGGGACGCAAAGAAGCTGCAGACTCCGGGTCTCCTCGGGATCCCTTTGAGGCACCAATCCAGTCCCTCCCTGGGATGGCTCATCCCTGCCTTTCCTGAGCCCACTCAGCTCTGGTTCTGACCCCAGTCCCACAGATTTAGTCCCACAGCTTTCATATCACACAGCACACGGGCTCCGAGGCACTCCAAGCTTACCCTGCCCTTGGGGCTGGGTTCACGGGCTGCCCTGAGCTTGTAGCACAGGGATGAGTCTCAGGTGCCCCCTGTAGTCTGTAGTCTGGGCTTGTTCTTAGTTCTCGGCTAGAACCAGAGCCCTGTCCTGAGCCCCAGCTCCCTTAGCTGCATACCAAAACCATACCTGTCACTTGCACTTCAGGACCTCCAGCTGCCGGCTGGAGTCATTCCCCAAAGAGAGGGACCACTCAGAACCGCGGTGCTGCGACTGCAGGCTCCAAGTACCATCCCAGGCACCGGGCTGCTCAAGATGCCACAACTTGCCCCTCAGGGTCCCTCTGAGCGGCAAGACTGGTTCAGTTCTGTTCAGTTCAGTCGCTCAGTTGTGTCCGACTCTGCGACCCCATGAACCGCAGTACACCAGGCCACCCTGTCCATCAGCAACTGCCGGAGTCCACCCAAACCCATGTCCATTGTGTCGGTGATGCCATCCAACCATCTCATTCTCTGTTATCCCCTTCTCCTCCTGCCCTCAATCTTTCCCAGCATCAGGGTCTTATCAAATGAGTCAGCTCTTCTCATCAGGTGACCAAAGTATTCGAGTTTCAGCTTCAACATCAGTCCCTCCAATGAACACCCAGGACTGATCTCCTTTAGGATGGACTGGTTGGATCTCCTTGCAGCCCAAGGAACTCTCAAAAGTCTTCTCCAACACCACAGTTCAAAAGCATCAGTTCTTCAGTGCTCAGCTTTCTTCACAGTCCAACTCTCACATCCATACATAACTACTGGAAAAACCATAGCCTTTACTAGACGGACTTTTGTTGGCAGAGTAATGTCTCTGCTTTTTAATATGCATTTCTAGGTTGGTCATAACTTTCCTTCCAAGGAGTAAGCGTCTTTTAATTTCATGGCTGCAGTCACCATCTGCAGTGATTTTGGAGCCCAGAAATAAAAAGTCAGCCACTGTTTCCACTGCTTCCCCGTCTATTTCCCGTGAAGTGATGGGACCAGATAACATGATCTTAGTTTTCTGAAAGTTGAGCTTTAAGCCACCTTTTTCACTCTCCTCTTTCACTTTCATCAAGAGGCTCTTTAGTTCTTCTTTGCTTTCTGCCATAAGGGTGGTGTCATCTGCATATCTGAGGTTATTTATATTTCTCCCGGCCATCTTAATTCCAGCTTGTGCTTCATCCAGCCCAGCGTTTCTCATGATGTACTCTGCATAGAAGTTAAATAAGCAGGGTGACAATATACTGCTTTGACACACTCCTTTTCCTATTTGGAACCAGTCTGTTGTTCCATGTCCAGTTCTAACTGTTGCTTCCCGACCTGCATACAGGTTTCTCAAGAGGCAGGTCAGGTGGTCTGGTATTCCCATCTCTTTCAGAATTTTCCACAGTTGATTGTGATCCACACAGTCAAAGGCTTTGGCATAGTCAATAAAGCAGAAATAGATGTTTTTCTGGACCTCTCTTGCTTTTTCCATGATTCAGCGGATGTTGGCAATTTGATCTCTGGTTCCTCTGCCTTTTCTAAAACCAGCTTGAATATCTAGAAGTTCATGGTTCACATATTGCTGAAGCCTGGCTTGGATAATTTTGAGGATTACTTTACTAGCGTATGAGATGAGTGCAATTGTGCAGTATGTTGAGCATTCTTTGGCATTGCCTTTCTTTGGGATTGGGATGAAAAGTGACCTTTTCTAGTCCTGTGGCCATTGCTGAGTTTTCCAAATTTGCTGGCATATTGAGTGCATCACTTTCACGGCATCATCTTTTAGAATTTGAAATAGCTCAACTGTAATTCCATCGCCTCCACTAGCTTTGTTTGTTGTGATGCTTCCTAAGGCCCACTTGACTTCACATTCCAGGATGTCTGGCTCTAGGTGATTGGGAGTGATCACACCTTCGTGATTCTCTGGGTCATGAAGATCTTTTTTGAACAGTTCTTCTGTGTATTCTTGCCACCTCTTCTTAATATCTTCTGCTTCTTTTAGGTCCATACCATTTCTGTCCTTTACTGAACCCATCTTTGCATGAAATGTTCCTGTGGTATCTCTAATTTTCTTGAAGAGCTCTCTAGTCTTTCCCATTTTATTATTTTCCTCTACTTCTTTGCACTGATCACTGAGGAAGGCTTTCTTATCTCTCCTTGCTGTTCTTTGGAACTTTGCATTCAAATGGGTATGTCTTTTCTTTTCTCCTTTGCTTTTCACTTCTCTTCTTTTCACAGCTATTTGTAAGGCCTCTCCAGACAGCCATTTTGCTTTTTTGCATTTCTTTTTCTTGGGGATGGCCTTGCTTCCTGTCTCCTGTATAATGTCACAAACTTCTGTCCATAGTTCATCAGGCACTCTGTCTATCAGATCTAGTCCCTTAAATCTATTTCTCACTTCTACTGTATAGTCATAAGGGATTCGATTTAGGTCATTCCTGAATGGTCTAGTGGTTTTCCCCACTTTCTTCAATTTAAGTCTGAATTTGGCAATAAAGAGTTCATGATCTGAGCCACAGTCAGCTCCCTGTCTTGTTTTTGTTGACTGTATAGAGCTTCTCCATCTTTGGCTGCAAAGGATATAATCAAGCTGATTTTGGTGTTGACCATCTGGTGATGTTCATGTGTAGAGTCTTCTCCTGTGTTGTTGGAAGAGGGTGTTTGCTATGACCAGTGCGTTCTCTTGGGAAAACTATATTAGCCTTTGCCATGCTTCATTCCATATTCCAAGGCCAAATTTGCCTGTTACTTCAGGTGTTTCTTGGCTTCCTACTTTTGCATTCCAGTCCCCTATAATGAAAAGAACATCTTTTGGGGGTGTTAGTTCTAAAAGGTCTTGTAGGTCTTCATAGAACCAGTCAACTTCAGCTTCTTCAGCATTACCAGTTGGGGTATAGACTTGGATTACCGTGATATTGAATGGTTTGCCTTGGAAACAAACAGATCATTCTGTCATTTTTGAGACTGCATCCAAGTACTGCATTTTTGACTCTTTTGTTGACTATGATGGCTACTCCATTTCTTCTAAGGGATTCCTGCCCACAGTAGTAGATATAATGGTCATCTGAGTTAAATTCACCCATTCCAGTCCATCTTAGTTCACTGATTCCTAGTTCAGATGGTCTCATTTCAGGAAACTTTTCCTTGCTTTTCCCTCCAGCTGCCCCAACTTACTCCCAGCCTGACTCATGGCTGAGTATGCACACATTTGGAGAGCAGCAACACTTCTGGCCAGGAAGTGAATATATATTCAGTCCAGTCCAGTTCAGTTGCTCAGCTGTGTCCAACCCTTTGCAACCCCATGAATTGCAGCAAGCCAGGCCTCCCTGTCCATCACCAACTCCCGGAGTTCACTCAGACTCACGTCCATCAAGTCAGTGATGCCATCCAGCCATCTCATCCTCTGTCATCCTCTTCTCCTCCTGCCCCCAATCCCTCCCAGCATCAGAGTCTTTTCCAATGAGTCAATTCTTCACATGAGGTGGCCAAAGTACTGGAGTTTCAGCTTTAGCATCATTCCTTCCAAAGAAATCCCAGGGCTGATCTCCTTCAGAATGGACTGGTTGGATCTCCTTGCAGTCCAAAGGACTCTCAAGAGTCTTCTCCAACACCACAGATCAAAAGCATCAATTCTTTGGCGCTCAGCCTTCCTCACAGTCCAACTCTCACATCCATACATGGCCACTGGAAAAACCATAGTCTTGACTAGATGGACCTTAGTCGGCAAAGTAAAGTCTCTGCTTTTCAATATGCTATCTAGGTTGGTCATAACTTTTCTTCCAAGGAGTAAGCGTCTTTTAATTTCATGGCTGCAGTCACCATCTGCAGTGATTTTGGAGCCTAAAAAAATATAGTCTGACACTGTTTCCACTGTTCCCCCATCTATTTCCCATGAAGTGATGGGACCAGATGCCATGATCTTCATTTTCTGAATGTCGAGCTTTAAGCCAACCTTTTCACTCTCCTCTTTCACTTTCCTCAAGAGGCTTTTTAGCTCCTCTTCACTTTCTTCCATAAGGGTGGTGTCATCTGCATATCTGAAGTTATTGATATTTCACCTGGCAATCTTGATTCCAGCTTGTGTTTCTTCTAGTCCAGCGTTTCTCATGATGTACTCTGCATAGAAGTTAAATAAGCAGGGTGACAATATACAGCCTTGACGCACTCCTTTTCCTATTTGGAACCAGTCTGTTGTTCCATGTCCGGTTCTAACTGTTGCTTCCTGACCTGCATACAGATTTCTCAAGAGGCAGGTCAGGTGGTCTGGTATTCCCATATATGCATATGTTTGGCTGGGGGAGGGGGGTAGGGGGTAGTTGCTCAGTCATGTCTGACTCTTTGTGGACTGTAGCCCACAAGGCTCCCCTGTACATGGAATCCTCCAGGCAAGAATATTGGAGTGGGTTGCCGTTCCTTTCTCCCATGGAATCTCCCAGACCCAGGGATCGAACCCTGGTCTCCTGCATTGCAGGCAGATTCTTTACTGTCTGAGTCACCAGGAAACATTCACACACACACACACACAGGCATATATATATATGTGCCTCTGTGTGTGTGTGTGTGTGTGTGTGTATACACACAGAATTCATATGGGCTCCCTGGTGGTGCAGCAGTAAAGAATCTGCCTGCCAATAAAGTAGACCAGGGTTCAATCCCTGGGTCAGGAAGATCTCCTGGAGAAGGAAATGGCAACCCATTCCAGTATTCTTCCCCGGGATATCCCATGGACAAAGGAAGCTGGTGGGCTACAGCCCATGGAGTCTTAAGAGTCAGACACGACTTAGCAACTAAACAATAAAACAACATTATATGATGTGACATTGTACAAGAGGTAGCAATCAAAACCATCCTCAAGAAAAAGAAATGTAAAAAACAAAATGGTTGTCTGAGGAGGCCTTACAAATAGCTGAGAAAAGAAGAGAAGCTAAAGGCAAAGGAGAAAAGGAAAGATACATCCATTTGAATGCAGAGTTCCAAAGAATAACAAGCAAAGACAAGAAAGCCTTCCTCAGTGATCAATGTAAAGAAATAGAGGAAAAGAGTAGAATGGAAAAGATGAGATCTCTTCAAGAAAATTAAAGATACCAAGGGAACATTTCTTGCAAAGATGGGCTCAATAAAGGACAGAAATGGTATGGGTGTAACAGAAGCAGGAGATATTAAGAAGAGGTGGCAAGAATACACAGAAGAACTATACAAAAAAGATCTTCATGACCCAGAAAACCACGATGGTGTGACCACTCACTAGAGCCAGACATCCTGGAATGTGAAGTCGAGTGGGCCTTAAGAAGCATCACTACAAACAAAGCTAGTGGAGGTGACGGAATTCCAGTTGAACTATTTCAAATCCTGAAAGATGATGCTGTGAAAGTGCATATGCCAGCAAATTTGTAAAACTCAGCAGTGGCCACAGGACTGCAAATGGTCAGTGTTCATTCCAATCCCAGAGAAAGACAATACCAAAGAATGTTCAAACTACCACACAATTGCACTCATCTCACATGCTAGCAAAGTAATGTTCAAAATTTTCCAAGCCAGGCTTCAGCAGTACATGAACCGTGAACTTCCAGATGTTCAAGGTGGTTTTAGAAAACAGAGGAAAACAGAAAACAGAGGAAACAGAGATCAAATTGCCAACATCCGCTGGATCATCACAACAGCAAGATAATTCCAGAAAAACATCTACTTCTGCTTTATTGATTATGCCAAAGCCTTTGACTGTATAGATCACAACAAACTGTGGAAAATTCTGAAAGAGATGGAAATACCGGACCACCTGACCTGCCTCCTGAGAAATCTGTATGCAGGTCAAGAAGCAACAGTTAGAACTGGACATGGAAAAACAGACTGGTTCCAAACAGGGAAAGGAGTACGTCAAGGCTGTATATTGCCACCCTGCTTATTTAACTTACATGCAGAGTACATCATGTGAAATGCTGGGCTGGATGAAGCACAAGCTGGAATCAAGATTGCTGGGAGAGATATCGATAACCTCAGATATACAGATGATACCACCCTTATGGCAGAAAGTGAAGAACTAAAGAGCCTCTTGATGAAAGTGAAAGAGGAGAGTGAAAAAGATAGCTTAAAACTCAACGTTCAAAAAACGAATATCATGGCATCTGGTCCCATTACTTCATGGCAAATAGATGGGGAAACAACAGAAACATTGACAGAGTTTATTTTCTTGGGTTCCAAAATCACTGCAGATGATAACTGCAGCCATGAAATTAAAAGACACTTGCTCCTTGGAAGAAAAGCTATGACCAACCTAGACAGCATATTAAAAAGCAGAGACATGAGTTTGCCAACAAAGGTCCATCTAGTCAAGGCTATGGTTTTTCCAGTAGTTATGTATGGATGTGAGAGTTGGACCACAAAGAAAGCTGAGCACTGAAGAATTGATGCTTTTGAACTGTGGTTTTGCAGAAGACTCTTGAGAGTCTCTTGGGCTGCAAGTAGATCCAACCAGACCATTCTAAAGGAAATCAGTCCTAAATATTCACTGGAAGGACTGATGCTGAAACTGAAACTCCAATACTTGGCCACCTGATGCAAAGAGCTTACTCATTAGAAAAGACCCTGATGATGGGAAAGATTTAAGGCGGGAAGAGAAGGGGACGACAGAGGATGAGATGGTTGGATGGCCTCACCAACTCGATGGACATGAGTTTGAGCAAGTTCCAGTAGTTGATGATTGACAGGGAAGCTTGGCGTGCTGCAGTCCATGGGGTCACAAAGAGTCAGACACAATTGAGCGACTGAACTGATATAATTATATATATGTATATATATCTCTATCACAAGATAGAGATATAAGAAAACTTTTTCTAGTAAAGATTCAAGACTTTGTTATGGTTTAAAATTACCCTATTTTCTGTAGGAAAGTCTCTCTCTCTCTCTCTCACAGACACACACATGCCATATCTTAAACCTAAGTTGACAGGGTGTGAAACTGCATTTCATTTACTATATAATGAATCACCTTAATGATCCTATTAGAAATAATGCCTTTTCTCTGAGCCACTTTTCTTTTTAGTATTTAATGTATGTTATTACCACAATTTTCGTCTGTTTTCCAGAAATACTCTGTAAAATCCATTTTCCTTGTTGTGAAATTAAACCCGAAGAGCAGGGATCCCTGTCTGTTTTGTTAACAAGTATTTTGAGAGTTCTTTAGGAATGTGTAACCACAGAATGGAGCATACAGGCCTATGAAATGCTGAAACAATGTCACATCTATAAGAATACCTCTGGGTATAAGCTGAAATTAACACCATGGGAGGGGTGGCGTTCTACTCGCAGAAGAGTTTGTTGGTTGTCTGAGACAAAAACACTCACAAAGGTGAAACCAATAATAAAGCAAGTTCAGTTCAGTTCAGTTCAGTCGCTCAGTCGTGTCCGACTCTTTGCGACCCCATGAATCGCAGCACGCCAGGTCTCCCTGTCCATCACCAGCTCCCAGAGTTCATTCAGACTCGCGTCCATCGAGTCAGTGATGTCATCCAGCCATCTCATCCTCGGTTGCAAAGGATCAACAAAATTTTTTTACATCGACTGAGACTCTTTTTGCAACTGAATTAACCAAAAGACAACTCAAAATAACACAAGTAAAGAAATGTGTGGAGAACAGACAGTGGAGGAGTGGGTTCCAATACACACAGGTCAAGGAGCTTAGACGGAAGTTCTCTCCTCGTCAGCTCTGTTTTCTGCAGTTCGGTAGCCTCATTTTCTTTGACTGAAGAAAGATCTTGGTTCTAGAAAATTCTAATCATCATCCCAGCAACATGGACATGGACTCTGACTGGTCCTGTCTCAGTCACATGCCCACCGGTGTCCAATCACTGAGGCCTGAAGGATGGGGCACTACAATGGGCCAGAGTCTGGACACATGCCCGTAGCCATGGCTCAGTGGACCAGAACACTGTAAATAGCAGACCCACCAGAACCACATAGTATAGAAAAATGGACATTTCCCTAAGGAAAAGGAGTACCTAAAAGAGGGTGGAAGGGAAACCAGGCAGGCAAAATTATACAGACCTACCTCAAAAATTCATTGCGTTGGTTTTCCTCAGCTTACACTTAACCTCTTAACACTTTCTTCTGGTCCAATAAAAGTGGAAAAGAGGATTTATCTATATTCATGTTTAACACAGGCAGAAGAACAAAGGGAGACTCGGAAAATGCTGCAAAATCTATCAGCCAGCATTACCACACAAAAAAACTTCTGCTTCCAGAGAAGGAGCCAAGTTCAAGTCAGAGGTGGTGAATGCAAGCAGGAAAGCTCACTTCCTCCAGAAATATCCAAGGCAAGTGGAGGAAAGGTCGGTCAACATAGCAGAGTCAGGTAGGGCGCAGGGTAAATGCTGCAGTCGCCAATCCACCCCAACCAGTTCAGTGAGAATATTTACCTCATGCAGCCCAGCTTGACTGCATCCACCTGGGTGGTCCCACTCACCTTCACTGAGCACTCTGACCCCAGGGCAGAGTGTAGCTCCCCTATCCTACCTCTTCTTGTCACCTACTAATCAGGACTTAACTACCCCTTTGGAGGCTGCTTTTTGCTTCTGCTTCACCAGGCTGTGGTGGGTTTCCCATGTGGCGCTAGTGGTAAAGAACCCTCCTGTCAATGCAGGAGATGCGACAGACATGGGTTCGATCCCTGGGTGGGGAAAATCCCCTGTAAGAGGCTAGGGTAACCCACTCTAGTATCCTTGCCTGGGAAATCCCATGGACAGAGGAGGCTGGCTGGCTATAGTTCATGGGGTCACAGAGTCAGACATGATTGAAGCAACGCAGCAGTAGCAGCAGCAGCAGGCTGTGGGAGCTTAGATTTCATAATTTGGCTGAGACACGTAAAAGCAGTTATAAGGAAACTTATTCCCACTGTACTAAAATAATTACATGATTGGCTCCCAAAATTCCCAAAGTCTTAATCCTTATTCTGAAAACTCTGATCTTAATCACCCTCTCTGGTCTTATCTCCACTACTTTTCTTCGTAAACACTTCCTTCAAAACACTATAAAACAAAGTCCTTCACCTAATTTTTTATATGGCAGCCTCTGGGTTTTCCCCATCACAATTCCCATGTACTAGTGTATATCCCATAGGAATAGTGTACTATTCTCAACATTTGAGTTGGAAATAGTTCTTTCTCCCATCAAAATTACAGTCATTCTTCAAATGTTACCTCAAAAACAACTTTCTTCATGGAGCCTCCTATGGCCATTGCAGTAGGAAATGATTGCCATCACTGGTATAAAAATTTAGTGTTGGAATCAGGCTGATTTAACTAGCTTTCAAGTGTGAAATTTCTCTACTTGTCTCTATGATATACTCTGCCACTTTTAGAAAATGATTTCACTCAACACCAGTCAGAAAAATTAACACATGCTCTGAGTCTAAAGAAAGTATTGCTTTGGGAATTTTTAAAAGAATTTGGGATTAAAAGAAAACTGTGATTGTGATATGCAAAATAGTATGAGACTTACTCTCATGAACTCCGGGAAGTAAATGTATGCAAAAGTGTGACTCTCAGAACAACATATGAAATATGTGAGCATCTGATAATACAAGGGATACTCATTTGAAATTTAGAAATTTTGCTATCAGATGTCTATAAATTACAGCAACCACTGACAAATACATTCATTGAAAGTTTACCCTACAAAAAGACATAATCTGAAGGAATCCAATATACAAATAAATTTCTAGAAATTGTACTAATGTATAATAGAGCACACTAGTGGTTAGAGCTTATGAAACATAAAATCCACTTCTGAAGTATTCTTTCCCTTTAGAAAATTGCCCTAACTTAATATAGATTCATTTTTGAAACTGTCTACCCGAGAGTTTCCTACTTGTTAGTATTCTGTTCTTCATCACAGAAAGTTTTCCCAGAGATTTCCCTGTTGGGTACCTTGGATTTATAGATATCTTTAAAAAATATGTTTCAAACACCAGTAATTTCTCCTTGCAATCAGATATCTAAAAAGTGTTCTTGCCCTGTCTCACCTTGTCACCCACTGCAGTGGAGCCACTGATCTCACCACCAAGATCTCTCTTCAAGGTTATAAACATCCTCTGCTGACAAATCTAACGAGAATCTTTTGGGCCTCATACCATGACTTATCTGTGGTATTGACATTGGGGGGCCATTTTCTTGCTTTTGAAATATGTCCCTGGAGCTCAGCCTTTGCATCTCCTTTCTCTGTGTTCTCCTGAGTGATCTGACTTCATCAGTGGATTCAGATCCCACTGGACATCTTCACTTTGACACCCATTCACTCATCTTCACACATGAAACCTGCACGTCTTCCTATATTCCCATCTCAGGAAGGACATCACCCCGACTCTACCTTGTTGTTGGACGTCTTCCAAGATTCCTCTTCTCTTGGCCCTGTCATCTGATTGGCACTAGTCCTTACTACTTCTGCCTTCTAAAATTCCTCACATAACTTTAATTCAAAAAGATACATGCACCTCCATGTTCATAGCAGCATTATTTATAAGCCAAGACATGGAAGCAACCTAATGTTCATTGACAGATGAATGGATAAAGAGAATGTGATATACATGTATGTGTGTGTATGTGTGTGTGTGTATATATATATATATATATATATACACATAGCTTCTGCGTTTGAACTGTGGTGTTGGAGAAGACTCTTGAGAGTCCCTTGGACTGCAAGGAGATCCAAGCAGTCCATTCTGAAGGAGATCAACCCTGGGATTTCTTTGGAAGGAATGATGCTAAAGCTGAAGCTCCAGTACTTTGGCCACCTCATGCAAAGAGTTGACTCATTGGAAAAGACTCTGATGCTGGGAGGGACTGGGGGCAGGAGGAGAAGGGGACGACCGAGGATTAGATGGCTGGATGGTATCACGGACTCGATGGACGTGAGTCTGAGTGAACTCCAGGAGATGGTGATGGACAGGGAGGCGTGGCGTGCTGCGATTCATGGGGTCACAAAGAGTCGGACACGACTGCGTGACTGAACTGAACTGAACTGATAGCTTCTACTCAGGTTCATTCAGGAGTAAGTTATCATTATCTCATTTTTATGGATACGGACATTGAAGCTCATTAAGAATAAAGTAATTGTCCACCCCAATGCCACAGGGTAAGTGGCAAAACTGGGACTGGAATCCACATTGGTTTTAATCCAAAGTCTTTTGCTAGCACACCATGAAACTGGTGGTGTATTTGGAACTGATGATCCTATGGTGAATAGTAGGTAGTTGTGTGTACTACTCAGACCATCGATCCCAGGGATGTGGATGTCAGAGGAAGACATCTCCTGTGTGAATCCCACATTTGGTGAATTCTGGGTAAATGGCTGTCCTCTTGACCTACATTCCCTCTGTTGAAGAGGTAGTATCTAGGCTGAGCCAGAAGAGTCAGGACACAGAGTATAAAGGAGGAGGACTCCTGACCAAAAGAAGCAATAACGATTGATGTTCCAGTCTGTGGCTTCTTGGAACCCAGCTGCCCCAACAGCCTGATGGGACACACAGATAGAGCATCTCTGTGAAGCCAGCCTCTCCAGGAGTCAACCAGGTTAGGACAACTTAACAAACCAGCAGAACCAACACAGAGGCATGGGGCTGAAGAAGGCCAGATCCATAGGAATTATGCTCAAGGTCATCTTTGACAAATAACAACTGTGCTATGATTTTGCAACCCTCTAATTTCCATTACAATATATGAATATGCTTGGGGGCCAGAGAAAGGGAGATTGATAACTTCATTTAGAACAAATCAATTGGATTCCACTGATAGACTCATGAATCATCCAAGAGACAAACAAGGGGTGTCAAGGAACACTGAGTCCTCTCCCCTGGCAATTTTTATAAGCCTCATCAATTTCTGTCCAACTGAACACTTCCATTCGGGTTATTAACATAAAGTTTCTAGAATACATGAAGTTAAATTCTTTCTAAAATTCTGGCACCTTGGCCAACACCACTCTGTCATTATGCCTTTGATTTAACTAACATGAATAAAGATGTATCCCCATCCAAATGTGTGCTGGTCAATCATGACACTTAGAAAAAAGTCATAACAGCAACCATTAGCACAGACTCCAAAAATAGTGTCCTGGGAAGAGGGAGGCTTAAATGGTCCAAGTGCCCTTGTCCAAAGATTGCTAGAGCCATCTTAGCCTCACACCATTACACAAAATCAAATATTTCTTGTTCTGATCCATACATATTGACTGAGCTGGAGCTGGGGGACTTATGCTACAACCTCCCCTAATATATCCACATATTCCACAATTTACAATACATAAAATCACTGAATGAAGTCTCAGATCCTGGGGTTCAGTTATAAACAACACGGCTGGTGGACTTAGCAGATGATGGGGTTTGGTACAAGAGGAGAGTATAAGATGCCCAGAGATACCTCCATATTGTTTTCCCTAGTAGTTAAATTAATTAATATTCCATAATAGATCTACCACATGATCCAGCTTCTGGGTACATGTCCAAAGGAAATGAAAACAGGATTTTGAAGAGATATATGCACTCTCTCATTTACTGTAATATTTCACAGCAGCCAAGGTATGGAAACAATGTAACTGTCCACCAACGGATGAATGGATACCATCTCTGTGGTATACATACAAAATGGAATATTATTCTGCCAGGAGAAAGGAGGGTATCCTGCCATTTGTGACAACACGAATGGGCCTTGAGCACATCATGCAAAATGAGATGTCAGACAGAGAAAGACAAGTACTAAATGATATCATGTCAGTTTATATGTGGAATCTAAAAAAGTCAAACACAAAAAACAGAGTAAAATGCTCGTTACCAGGGCATGGGGCTGGGGGGGTAAGATTGATGTTATTTAAGGATACAAATCCCCAACAAGTAGTTAATAAGACAAAGAGATCTAATGAACAGTATAATGAATACAGACATTTTTATACTATAATTATATAATGCAATATATATTACTACAATTCTCATCATTTTATAATATATAAATATATCAAAGTAACATATATAGCTCAAATTTTCACAATGTAGTATGTCAAGTTTATTCAATCAATCAGTAAATAAAGCTTTTTTCACCAAAGACAATATAATGTGCTTGTGCCCCAACCCTCCCTATTCTCAGCTGCCACAACACTGAAGTTTGTAGTTAGTGAGTTTCAGGTGCCCAGATAGACTGTGCCTGGAGACAAAGGTCTTCCTTTTTCCCTTGCCATTTGGTGGGGAGCAAGGGAACTAGTAAAATCCGTCTTGAAGTGAAAGCGAAAGTATTAGTCAAGCGCAGTCATGTTTGACTCTTTGAGACCCCATGGATTGTAACCCACCAGGCTCCTCTATCTATGGGATTCTCTGGCAAGAATACTAGAATGGGTTTCCATTCCCTTCTCCAGGGGATCTTCCCAACACAGGGATCAAATTTGGATCTCCTTCAGGGCAGGAGAATTCTTTACCGCTGAGCCACCAGGGAAGCCCCAAATCCATCTTAATGGTGGCAATAATAGGGATGTTGAGATTTAACTGATCATAAGAGGGACAGACTTGAGCTATGAGTAGGGCTTGAAGTCAAAAAGGGTTAGTGTGGTTCTCGGTGATGTGTAGCAATTGACCCTAAAATCTGTCCAAAGCACGTGCTTGCCTGGGGAGGAAGAGGTTGTACAAGCAACTCTGCTCTGGGGACTTTACATAACCAAAAAGAAATATTTCTTCAAAGCAGGGGAAAAAAATCTTTGACTTTGGGTCCTGTAGTTTGAGTGTGTGATATTAAATTCATCTAACTGTGATAGCTATTAATAAACAGGACTTGTGTGTACAAATATAAAAAGCACCTCTGGGTTTCTAAACCTATTTGGGAAAAATAAATTTAGAAAAGGCCAAGATTTCAGCAGCAGACAGAAAGGCTCAGAGACATAAAGATTTGGATCTTATTAAAACTACATCTTTATTCTCAAGCTTACAAAGTCTGAGATATCTACCATATACATGCTTACCAATCTTGTCCGCCACAAGTATTTTCAGTCTGTAAGGCATTGATTTGGCATCACTGACTCGATGGACGTGAATCTGAGTGAACTCCAGGAGTTGGTGATGGATAGGGAGGCCTGGCGTGCTGCGGTTCATGGGGTTGCAAAGAGTCGGACGCGACTGGGTGACTGAACTGAACTGAACTGAAGGCATTGATTTCTTGAATCTTTGTTGATATCTTTTCCCCTTTTAAAGCAATTCCTCCATGTGTGATTACTTGTGACTAGATTCCAACTCTTTCACTTACCCAAAGATTTTTCTCTAGCAATCCTCTTCATTCTCTTACATCATCAGTTCTACTTTTTCTATTGGGTCATTACCACGAGCATACGGACATGCTGTTATTTCTCCATCTGTAAAACAAACAAACATATAAACATTCTCTGAGCCCTACTTTCCCCGCTAGCTCTGGCCCCATTATTTTGCTTTCTTTTGAAGTTGCTCAGTCGTGTCTGAATCTTTGCAACCCCATGGACTGTAGTCTACCAGGCTCCTCAGTCCATGGAATTTTTCAGGCAAGAGTAATGGAGTGGGTAGCCATTTCCTTTTCCAACTTTTTTTTTTTGGTATCAAATTCCTCTAAAGCATTATGTATACTTGCCACACACTATCTTCCCATTCTCTCTCTTTTAAAACTTATTTATAGAGTTTTATAAATTGGAATATAATTGCTTTAAAATGTTGTGTTAGTTTTTGCAATGGCACCCCACTCCAGTGTTCTTGCCTGGAAAATCCCATGGATGGAGGAGCCTGGTAGGCTGCAGTCCATGGGGTCGCTGAGAGTTGGACATGACTCAGTGACTTCATTTTCATGCATTGGAGAAGGAAATGGCAACCCACTCCAGTGTTCTTGCCTGGAGAATCCCAGGGACAGCGGAGCCTGGTGGGCTGCCATCTATGGGGTTGCACAGAGTCGGACACGACTGAAGCGACTTAGCAGCAGCAGTTTTTGCTGTACAACATCATGAATCAGTCATGTATATACATCTATCCCCTCCCTTTTGAGCCTCCCTCACACCCTCCTATCCCAGTGTTTGAGGTCATCACAGAGCACGCAGCTGAGCTCCCTGTAATATACAGCAGCTTCCCACTCGCTAGCTATTTTACACGTGGGAGTGTACACATGCCAGTGCTCCTCTCCTAGTTCGTCCCTCTCTTCCTTTCCCAACCGTGTCTACACATATACACGATGAACGCTACTCAGACATAAAAAGCAATGAAATTGAGCCTGTTGAAGTAATGTGGATGGACCTAAAACCTGTCATACGGAGTAAAGTAAATTAGAAGGAGAAAAACAAATATATAGAATATATATAAAACAAATATATAGAACAAATATAAAGAATATATATATAGAATGCAGAAAAATGACAGATGAAGCTATTTGTAGGGCAGGAACAGCAGCACACATGTAGAGGATGGACCTCTCATTCTCTCTTAAACACTCCAATTAGCTTCTTGCTCTCCAAACTGCTCTTCTAAAGGTTACCAGTTACCCATACATTCCTAAGTCTAATGACTTTGACTTTGTGTCTAATGTGATCTACAAGCTGCATCAACACACATACATATATGAACACACTCATGAAGCTGTACGTTATAAATTACCCCTCAACAAGACGTGATATAATTGAAATATCTACTGATTAAAAGATATTATATCTGGCATTCAGAGAGGAGTGGCAGTGAATCATGATATAGATATAAAAGACTGACAACAGACCAACAGTTATAATTATAGCCTATCTCCTTTGCATGCATGCTCAATCACTTCAGTCGTGTCCAACTCTCTGCAGCTCCACGGGCCATGGCCCGCCAGGCTCCTCTGTCCGTGGGATTCTCCAGGCAAGAATACTGGAGTTGGCTGCCATTTCCTTCTCCAGTGATAAAGTATGAAGTGAGTGAAATGAAGTCGCTCAGTCATGCCCGACTCTTTGCGACCCCATGGACTGTAGCCCACCAGGCTCCTCTGTCCATGGGATTTTCCTGGCAAGAATACTGGAGTGGGTTGCCCCATCTCCTTTAGTTTGTTTAAAATTTGCATAATAAATTTTTCAAAACAAACAAAAGATTAATTAAAAAATAAGTCAGATCATGTCATCCCTGGGCTTACAGTCTTACCTTGCCTTCCATCATATTCAGAGTAAAATGCCAAGTCTTTACAACAGCTAAAGGGCTGCACATGCCATGTTCCTATGACCTCTCTTACTCTCTGTTCTCACTCATCCCCTCCTGTGACATTGGCATTCTCTCTCCTTGGGGTCTTTGTCTAGACTTGTTCTTTCTGCTTAGAAGGCTCTTCCTTCACATACCTACACCTCCTTCAATCTTTGCTGACATGTAATCTTCTCAACTGGACCATAAAGTGAAAGTGTTAGTAGCTCCTTTGTTTCTGACTCTTTGTGACCCCATGGACTGTAGCACGCCAGGCTTCTCTCTCCACCACCATATTTAAAGCTGTAACCCATTTACCTGGTATTCTTGATCCCTTTTAACATGACATATTTCTCCCTTTTCCTCCATGGAACCAATAACATTCTAACATACTACATAATTTATTAACTTATTGTGTTTATTGTTTATTGCCTGTCTTCCCCTTACTTCTGCCCTAAAATGCAAGCTCCTCAAAAACAAGTATCATTGTCTGTTTTGTTCACCAAAGTGTCCCAAGCACATAAAACAGCACCAAGTTCCACAAAAAAGTACCTGTGACATAATATGTACTCAGTAAGTACTTGTTTAATAAACAATGAATAAACAGTAATGCAATAGAAAAACTAATTTTGACTTGATCTCCCGAGCATCGTAACTACAGGAAGAGAACGTGCCGGTCATGCCCCCATAATTGCCTTGGTCCGTATAAAGGCAGGGGTTTTATTTGTTGTTGTTTGTTTCTGTTTTGTTTTGTTTGTTAAAATAGCACGTCAGTCTTTGTTGGTATAACAAACATGTTAGGCAATGTGCCTGGTATTCTCACCATCCTGTATATCTTAATGGAAAAGATCTTCAGGGCCTTGAAAGGGGGAGATCTAGAATTCTGTCATTCACACTGCTCTTTTGAATCTTTAAAATAGACCTTCTTTACTGAAGCTTCTGTGGCTCTGTGCTCAATGAAAATGCATCTTCAGGACTTCCAAGATGGTCTCAGCGGTTAAGCATCCACCTGGGAATGCAGGGGATGCAGGTTTGATCCCTGGTAGGGGACTAAGAAACTACATGCTGCAGGACAACTAAGCCTGTGTGCCTCAACAAGATAGCCCGATTCCCGCAACTACTAAGACCATGCACTCTGGAGCCCGCACGCCACGAGAGTGTTCATGCACCGCAATGAAAGATTCACATGATGCAATGAAGACCCCCTGTGCCACAACCAACACTGGACTCAGTCAAATCAATAATTTTTTTAAGAAAATATTTCCGAAAAAAGGAAAGAAAAGAAAAGGCATACTCATATCAGATAACAAAAGTCCTAATATGCCTGGTCCTTGGGGCATTCAGGGCTTCTGGGATAGCTCAGTTGGTAAATAATACACCTGCAATGCAGGAGACTCTGGGTTGGGAGTCTCCTGGATTGGGAAGACCAGCTGGAGAAGGGATAGGCTACCCACTCCAGGATCCTTGGGCTTTCCTTATGGCTCAGCTGGTAAAGAATCCATCTGCAATGTGGGAGACCTGGGTTCAGTCCCTGGGTTGGGAAGATCCCCTGGAGAAGGGAAAGGCTATGTACTCCAGTATTCTTGCCCGGAGAATTCCATGGACTCTATAGTCCATGGGGTCCCAAAGAGTCAGACACAACTGAGCCACTTTCACTTTCACTTGGGGGCACTGGAATGGAGGCAGGTCCAGCCAGCCACCCCTTATACCCATGCTTCCAAGAACAGTGGTCCAACATGATCAATACACACTCTAGGCCAAATTCTCAGAAACATAGATTCATGTGGAAATAGTAGGACAGGAGAACATGTGGTTTTAACATCTCCCTAGAATATTCCAATTTGCAAATCAGTTTGGGAAATCACTATTTCCAGATACAGACTCTTAACTCACTTCTACTGTGCAAATGCAGCTCATTTTATAATTTGGGACAGAATTTGCATTGCAAATACAATAAGTCACATGTTATTACAGAAACTATACTATCTCCCACCTCCATTGAAGCGATACACTGAAGGTGCAAAAACCAACCTCGGTAACCCTTTGGTTTCCCTGAGAAAGGAATTCTCTTTTCTGGCAGCATTACCTTGGTCTGTATATGCAAGTTCATAGAAATGAAAAAGAACAAAGCTCTTCACTTTGTAAGCAGCCAAACCTATTCCTGTTCCCTGGAGGTCACAGAGTCCTACACCAGGGTCACACTGACATAGGGGTGGATCAGGCAGGACTCAGTAATTTTACGACCTGTTATAACAGTCCCAGTGATGCAGCAGAGATAAAAGTGCTAATCAAATTTCATGCTTCGAGGTGTGAGCTGATTACTGCTGGGCCAAGAGGGGATTTATTTTCGGTGGTTCTGACAAGCACAGGGGGCCGGGTGCTCTCTGTGCAGCTTCACACACTATTGACCACTTCCAAAAAAGAGGATCCATGAGCTGGCTGCCTGACATCCACCAGCTTGGCTTCTGGGGTTTCTCAGATCAGAGGCAAAGGGATGCTGTAAGAGAAGTTCCACAGGCAAAAGGTTCTCAGAGAAAAATGACAGGAGCTGTGTGGAATGTACCTGAGCGAGCCCTTGGTAACTTGTATGCTGGGTTCTGTTCTAAGCTAGAGAGGAGGGAGCATCCTGATGACCTCTGTTCCTTTCTATCTGGTGTCTTAACCTCTCTAAGAATCAGTTTTACCATCTATGAAATTGAACTAATAATAGTACCTGCTTCTAGAGGTGGTTGTGAAGATGAAAGTGGGCACAACTGGATTATGGGCTAGGATTACAGGCAGGGCCCCCAAAACTATTCAGCTGGCAACCTCAGAGCCATCAGAGCACAGGCTTTGGCTACAAGACAATAATTCTTATGCTTAGTATATTTGTGTAGCTAAGATCTTTGCCTTTGCATCAGAGAAGACATGAAGATAGACCGAAAGTTTAAAATGTTTTCAAAGTAACTATAAAGTCAAAGAAACTATAAATCTAGTCATTATTCAACCCCCAAGGCAATTTTCAGGTCCCAGAACTTGTATCAACAGGAAATCTGCTGCCAACACTGACACCCAAAAACTTTGTTTTCCCAGTGTTCACCTAGAATATGGCCACAGAGGACAACAATCTAGAAAGATTCTTCCAGAAGTAGACCTTGTATTCGAGTGGTAACCTAGCCATGAGGATGACAGTCACAAATCGATTCCACCTCCAGGACTTCTCCAGCCTTGAGGAGCTTCGCAGTTGGAACTCTGAAACCAAGTGCACCCCTCAAGTCCAATCTAGGATGCTAGCGATCAAGCCAGTTCCCCCTGAAGGCAGGCTCTCCCTCTTTTCTCTCCTTAACTCATCCTAGTCATTCTTTACATCTTAGATAAACTCAGTCCACTTCTACTGAAAGTCTCTAACCACTCCATGCCACAGAACGCTTTCCTTCTACAGAATTCCTTGTAACTCTTTTTACTAAGTATCAATTTTGTACATGGCTATAATCTCTCTCTTAATTAAAATGAACAAATATAAAGGTATTATATTTCAGAAGAAAGAGTTTTAGCTTTGATTCAGGTACCACCATTTGTTAACTGAGTGAACTATAGAAAGTTTCATCTCCTAAGACTCAGGATCCTTATCTGTTAAATGCAGATAATAAAATTTTGTGGGGTAATTCTGAAGAATATAATAATATGTGTGAATCACCTGGCACACATTAGGCCTTTAATATACTGAAGCTATTAGCATTTGCATAATTTAATTTTTCATACACTCCAGTTTTATCAGTTCAGTTCAGTTCAGTCGCTCAGTCATGTTCGACTCTTTGCAACCCCATGAACTGCAGCATGCCAGGCCTCCCTGTCCATCACCAACTCCTGGAGTTCTCCCAACCCATGTCCATTGAGTCAGTGATACCATCCACCCATCTCATGCTCTGTTGCCCCTTCTCCTCCTGCCCTCAATCTTTCCCAGCATCAGGGTCTTTTCAAATGAGTCAGCTCTTCACATGAGGTGGCCAAAATATTGGAGTTTCAGCTTCAGCATCAGTCCTACCAATGAACACCCAGGACTAATCTCCTTTAGGATAGACTGGTTGGATCTCCTTGCAGTCCAAGGGACTCTCAAGAGTCTTCTCCAACTCCACAGTTCAAAAGTATCAATTCTTTGGCCCTCAGCTTTCTTTATAGTCCAACTCTCACGTCCATACATGACCAATGTAAAAACCATAGCCTTGACTAGATGGATTTTGTTGGCAAAGTAATGTCTCTGCTTTTCAATATGCTTTCTAGGTTAGTCATAACTTTCCTTCCAAGGAGTAAGAGTCTTTTAATTTCATGGCTGCAATCACCATCTGCGGTGATTTTGGAGTGCAGAAAAATAAAGGCAGCCACTGTTTCCACTGTTTCCCCATCTATTTGCCATGAAGTTATGGGACCAGATGACATGATCTCCGTTTTCTGAATGTTGAGTTTTATATATCTAATTAAAGTTTGAGCTATTTAGGATAGAATTGAGTCTTGTACATTTTCATATTCTTCATAGGTTAATGCTCACAACTGGTGTCAAAAAATATTTACAACCAAAGACTAAAGTAACATTCAAGGTAAGGCCACTTTTCTTCCCTTTGGTACTTTCAAAATACTAGCCTGAGGAGATCAAGCCTAAGTTTATGTCCATAACAAATGCAGTGTCCTTTTCCTAATTGTTCTGGAAGCAGATGATCTGTAGAAATGAGAAGAGAGTGGGCAAAAGATCCCCAGAAGGAATCAAGACGATACATTAAAAAAATCAGAGATCAGTGGCAAGGAAGACTTTATAACAGAATCAGGTCTTCTGACTCAGGCACCATTTTTATGCGGTAGCTGTAGAGACAGGCATAAGCTCTGGTCTGATCCCCAGGTGAAGCAGGAACCCGGAGGCCCCTGACTGATGTGTATTCCCAAAGCTCTTCCCAGTCAAACACTGACATGCACTCTCTCTTAAAAACTAAATAAGAGATTAAAAAACCTTCAAGGCATAATATCTGATTTATTTTTGATCGTCTCCAAAGTCAGCCATGTTCTCTTTATGTCTTCTTAAAAAAGGCAGAGAGAAGTATTGAACTTCCAAGACATAAACATAGAAGGAAGGGGCTACTGCTGTTAGGTGGTGTTGAGAAATCCAGTCAGCTTGGTCATTCCACATTCACATCCCAGAAAAAATAAATAAATAAGTAACTACCTTGTATTTATCCATCAACTTCCAAGTGATCCTTAAGCCACCTCCTTCTTGCTCTCAGTGGTTTAATGATCTTTCTTGAAAGACGTCTGTGTGTATCAGGGAAAAGCATGCCCTCCCAGGCCAAGCCTTGCTCTCCCATGTCTGGGGTGGTCTCCCTGATTTACCACTAGAGCACCTCACATTTCCCCACCTCGACTTCCTCTTCTGCCATCAGGCATTGCATCACCATTAGCCTTGGAAAAGCCTCATAACTCAGGATGACAATATTGAGACCATTAAGCCTATATACATCAGCAACACTGCCTCTCTGCTGTCTCTACTCCAGGCTATAAAGATATGTCACCGTGCACACAGGCCCCTCAAGCACTGGACTTAATGGGTTGTGCTCAGAAGGCCACTTCCAAGACCAAAGCCATTTTTCACTAAAGAACTCTGTCAATGGGGGCCTCAAAATACTGCACAGGAATGCTGATGGTGATAACCATGGGGTATTACACTGCCATGGGTCATTGCTTGGATCTCAAAACTGGTGATCAGATCTAGTTTGGCATACTTCAAAAAACGTGCTCATTCATGCATGTACACTGAAACATGAATATCCATTTCCCCTTACTCATGACTGGGGAAAATCCACAGGGTACAGAATTCATGCTCTTGGGTATTCAGGGTATAAGAATTCATGCCCTTGGTTTGTGGCTAAACAGATCAGAGGGTAAAATCAAATCTAACAATCCTTCAAATTCCCATATAACAAGAAAAACTTCTGGAGCCTATGGGGAAGACATTTTTCCTGGAGCCCATAAAATTTGACCTCTATTGAAACAACCAAATTACAACGGCCCTTGGTCTGCAGGCTGCCTTCTGAATCCCCTCAACTTCCTGATGGGGTACCACATCCCAACTTCCACCTCCAGGCAGATGAGCAAAAGTTGACGGATGACAGCATCAAAAACACGGGGATGATTTAAAAGCAAGTGACAGAGTCGAGAGTGTATACACCGAAATTCACAAATGTACATGACATTTGCCTAGAAATCTGTCTGTTTTCAGTGGCATTGTATCCAAAGGCTATGTGAGGGTCCGATTTCATCTCTTGTCTCCCTCCAGGGCCTGATGATGGAATCATAATTGTGAAATGTAGTGTAGCCTGCACAGATAAAAACATCAAGATCTTAGTTGAATACACACTGGCAGGCATTTCTCTTGAATTATGGCTCTCCTTCATTTTCATATCATATTGCCACCAGTTTAAACTTCCAAAGCAATGTCCATCCAAGTTATCATTGTCCAGCACAACTTTTGCAGTGATGGAAGAAGAAGCCATTTGCACTGTGGCTAGTACAATGGAGAATGAAATTTTATTTACTTTTAATGAATTTGAATTTAACCACATGAGAGCAGTGACTTCTATATTTGACAGCACAAATTCTAAAGGCTCATGACACGGGGCTGTGTTTGCTTCCCCTGCATTTAGCAAGCCCTAGAATGATAACTCAGCACAGAATGGTGACACATGAATGAAGAAGAGAAATTTAAATGGAACTCAGACGCATAAAATACCTAAATGAATCTGGGACAGCCTCCGCAGATTGAGTGTACAAAGGAAATGATTAGTTGAACTGGTTCTATGCTTTTTGCACCCTCTCAGCAAGATGAAGGCTATAAAGAGGAATCAAAGTGTGAAGAGGGGAGAGGGTGTGATGAAGAGAGTCTTTGGAGAAATTCATTCTGACTGCTACCTTGTGATTTGCCTGAAATCCTTTCAGTTTGGAAGGGGCAAAAATACGGTAAGGATTGCCTATAGACAGAAGAGAGAGCTGGACTAGAGCTGATTAAATCTTACCCAAGAAGACTTCCTGTGAGAGCAAAGAAACTCCAGTACCAGAGGCCTGGGCTAGATGGATCCCTCAGTGTGCTGATGTTTACGATCCAACTCTCTGGGGCTGGGGGGTGGGGGTGGGGGGTGGTTGGCGAGCAGGGCAGGGGAAGCCCTGATTTCTTTTAACTTTTTTCCGCAGTGTCCAGAATGTAAATCCTCCCATTATGGCCAGTTTCCAGCTACCAATCTGAAGTCCCTGAATGTACAGTCTGGAATGAAGGTGTGTAATCAGCTTTCATGCAGCCGTGTAAGGCCACTCCAGCACACCTCTGGGTGGACCACCCTGAGCCTGAACCTTCTGGGAAGCATCTTGCCTGGGGAATGGAGGGCATCACTGCAGTGCAAACGTGAGAGATTCGAGTGATGAGTGTGTCTGCAGAACCCAGGAGAAAGAATGAGCTTGATTACCTTCCAGACAGAGAACATAAGTCACCACTCTGAGTCAGAGCTTTTCTATCCCCTTATCGGTTCTTGTAGAATAAAAAAATAGCAGTTTGGGAATCTGTGAGAAGGTGAGTGGGAGAAAGTGGAGAAGCCTATCACAGTCACTTCCTTTAAGTCAGGCAGCTGCCAAGGAAAGATGAAAGCACGTCTTTCCTCTGAAAAAAAGAGAATGAAGTCCCTGATTAATATCATGGGCCCAATTCATTCTAGTTACTGAATTGAGACTGTGTTGAGACTTAAAATGACCATAGGACCATCAATTATCTGCCAACTTTTTTCCTGTGGGCAGAGGATAAATTTAGAGGGACAATGGGAGCAAAAACATAATAATGATAAGGTTGAGCTTCTATTATATCATGAGATGTACATGTATAGCATTAAAAAATAGAACCAGGTTCAAGTGTCCCTTCTTCCCATATCTTCATCTTCACAGCATAAGAAATCAGCACCACCAAGGATAATTTGAATCATGTTTTTATTGAGACGAGGTCTCCTGTTTGGATCAGGATAGCAGCAAAGAGGCCACATACTCTGAAGTGTCTGATCTTAACAATGTCTGCATTTGGATGGTGGGGTGAAATTTAAATAAAACCTCCGAGAACATGCATGACCCCCTGATATGTAGGACACTTAACCCTATGGAATCTTTAGCTACTCATGTCTTATAGTTTTATTTTTCTTTTTAAAATAACTTTTTAAAAGTATCATTGTGTTAACTGCTCATTCGTGTCCAACTCTTTGTGACCCATGGACCCACCCGGCTCCTCTGTCTGTAGAACTCTCCAGGCAAGAGTACTGGGGTGGGTTGCCATTTCCTACTCCGATAGATCATCCCGACCCAGGGATTGAAACCGAGTCTCCTACATTGCAGGATTCTTTAATGTCTGAGCCACCGGGGAAGCCATATAAAGTATTAATGGAAAAGAAAATAGCAATTTGAAGAAGTAGTCAAAAGCTCTCAAAATCAAAGGAGTTCACGTTCAGTCTCAAAGTAAACACCCACTTCCTTCCCCTTCAAGGGGCAAGGTAAAGGTGGTAACATCATACAGGCAGTGGTGGATGGTCATGGTAGATTGGTCATGGGAGCTGAAACCCCTGGCCAACTGCTGGGCTCCAGTCTGGCTGCTACATTAACCCACCAAAGACTCTAAGAGAACACAACAGGATGAGCCTAGAGGGTGCACATGGCCCTATAGTTAGACTAGAGCTACAGGAGCTTGCTCTGTAAGGACTACTTTTCTATTTATGGCTTAAATTTAAAGCCAAATCATATCGGTTGGCTGCAAAGTGACTGCTTCATTGCCATCAAAATCCAACCTGATGACCAGGGGAGTTTCATAACTCGCATTTCAAAGTCAACAGCTGTCCAGCTGGTAAATCTCTTCCTAAAATTCAGTGTCTTTTGCAGGAAGTTTTTCCTGCCAGATCTCCTATGGTGAAACAACTAAGGGAAAGAGAATGTAGACATCTCCCACTGTGACATGAAATAAACATGAACACATAGCCATCCTTTTCTCGTCTGGTCCCAGTAGCTTACTCTGGACAGTCTTCTTTGCTGGCTAGGTACTTTTAGGGCATGGATGCTGCCTTGTCTAAATCCCTGCAGAAGTCAAGAATCAAGCTGATGACTCAGCAAAAATAGTAAGACTTGCTAATGTTTGGTAACCACCCAAAGGTGCTAAACTGGAGAGAATGCCAGAGTCTGGTCTGAAGAAAACAGCCTTTTTCTCCCTACCTGAGGGGCAGAAGTGATGGACACAAAATACTGTTGCTGCTTCTTCTGCTCATGGCAAGTGCCACCCTGAACCCTCCATCTTCTCCTTCTAGCTTTCTTATTTTAAGCAGAAACTCAAATGATTCTTAATCTTTTCTGGGTCTTGGAATTATTTGAGAATTAATTAAGAAAGTATTAAGATCCCTAGAATAATGTATATGTGCCTATACTCAGATATTTCCCAAATCCTGCATATAATTTTAAGGAAGGTTCACAGACAACTCTCACCTCTACCCAGAGTCTGTGGACTCAGATTCTGGGGAATCGAGATTCAGAAGGCAGATGCTTTGGTGCTAATGTCCTCTGAAAGTACCATCCTGGTACTCTCCCCTCCCCCTACTCCTTCCCACCTTCTCTGGCTGGCCAACTTCCAGCACAAGATTCCTTGAAAGTTGAACTGGCATCATGGACCACTCAGTAGTTGCTCCCTGGCTGTAGGGGAAATAACCAAATTCTTTTAAGCAAAACATGCCTTAGTTATTGATTTTTTTCCACTTGGAGTTTTGAGAACCCCCAATTAAATCATAAATTGTTGTATCAGCCATCTTTCCGGTGTTTCAGTCTCTTGAACCAAACTTCAATGTCTTTGGGGCACTTCAGCTCCAGTGCAGCAAGTTCTGGATCTATACACATCTTTCTTTCACTCATTTGAGCTCTAACATTTATTGAACGTCTATTAAGTGCCAGGTACTATTCTGAGCAGCAGCAATTAACAATGAACAAAACAGATCTCATTTTAATTTTTTCTCTTCCAAAACAGCAATTCTAACTGTTGCTGCTTTTTAAAATGATAGTGATTAATATAGTAACTACATAAGATATAGGCTCTCTTCTGGATATTTTATATGCAGTTTCTCAGTATTTATGAGGAGACTTGGTGAGATAGATATTTATTATCATTCCCATTTTACAAATGTGAAAACCGAACCAAAAAATCTACTTAAATAATATACCTGAGCTAAGCAGGGGCAAAGACAAGATATAACATCAGGCGGTTTGACTAAACAACTTCAGATTCAATAGTTACAACTCCAGGTTGTAGATACAAAGCAAACTTAGAAAATGTAGCACCACTGAAATGTGAACAGATGTTCCACCAAAAATTAGTCTGCCAAAGTGCACATACTTAGGTAGATCCAGGGTTATCTGTGATTCCCAAGAGGCTCACAGTCAGCATGAATAAAATCAGGAGACACTGACAACTTTGTTAACCAGAGACGGTTTGGTGATCCTAGAAAAATAGCAAGATGTAAAAGGCTGGGTATGTAGAGCTAAGGCTCATTAGAGTTGAGCTGGCAGCCAAAGGACAGACAAGTCAAAAGCCATTTAAAAATATGTTTTTAAACTATAGATTTTAAAAAACCACAATGGATAGAAGAGACGATTACAATCCTAAGGCAATAATCGGAGAAAGCACAGAGCAGGTAGTAAAAGGATGGACCAGTCCTAGATGGGGCTGGATCCATATTTTGCAGGCTCTGAAGGTCATACAATTTGAGTGTCCCTTCCTAAAAAATTTTGCTCGTACCAAATTATGTCCAGGACTTTGGAAGGGGCCCTGAATCTTCAGCTACGTCAGTCTCGTGGCAAATCCATTGCTGCCCAAGTGGACATCAGACCCAGAGAAGGGTTGCTCAGAAACACATACCTACTTAGCATTAGGATCATAGAAGCTGAGATAAGACTGAAAGCCCAGTTTGGAAAACTTTGTGATCCTGAGAACAATTATTAGAAGGTACTTTGATAAGATGTGAAAAATAGTAAGGGTGGTTTGAAAGGAGCCTTTTGGCAATCCAAAGCACTGAAAGAGACATTTAATGTAAATTTGAATAAAATATCAATTTGTCACTCCAAAGAAAAAAATCATAAAATATTTGAGTCAGCAACCCCCCACCAGCACATATAGCACCTATGAAGAATACACAAAGGACACATAGGTAGGCAGACAAGATGAAAAGACAAATCTTCTCTGAGCAGGTAGAACCTCTGTAGGTAAATCATATAGCAATCAGGTGGAGCTCTGGGGCAAGGTAAAAAGCATTTCTTCCTATGTGGCTCCCCACTTGCAAGATGCCAGGCTGGGGTAAGGGAAATGAAGATTGGATTTGAGCCCCAATTCATCCTCTCATCTTGACACCTTTGTGCAGCATTCAGACAACATAACCAAACATGGCAGTCTTGTTATCTAAAGACATCGTGATTTTAGTGGTACCTCTAAAGGGATTTTAAATGTGCAATTCTCTGCCCCAGAAAGTCCACTTCTTGCCATTTTTCTTAAGAGAACTATCAGTAAAAGGACAAAGATTTACGTAAAGTAAAGCACAACTATGTAGTACTTATATAGCGAAAAATTGAAAACAAGCTGTACGTCCAATAACAGAAAACTGATTAACTTATGACTCAGTCTTACAATAGAATAGTGACCACACACTGTGCTTTAAAACACTTCTCAATGACAGGAGGAAATGTTCATGACATGGTTCTAAATTAAAAAGCAAGGAAACCGCAAAATTTTAAAATGTGTGTGTATTTTAAAAGATTAGAACATTTCCAGAATATTAAAAGCAGTTATGAATGGGTAGAGAGATTAAAGATGATTTTATTTTTTCTCCACACTTTTCCATATTAATTTTTTTTCTTTGTAAATGTCACACTAATATCCTCATTTCAAATACATATTTTAAAAGGATATCAAGACTGCAGGGCAGAGACAAAGTGGGAGCAGAGAGTAAATGTTGCCTTGCCTTCACAAACACATTGTTTGCACCTCATTGATTTTTACTTCTTATTGAGCCCCAGCCCCTGGTTGCCCAGCTGCAGTTTGCTACACTGCTCTCCCTGACCTAAGTGATGGGTGGTCATTAAAAGAACAAAACTTCTCCCCGTGATTGTCACTGTACCTTTCAAACCCCAAAGAGGTCTCTGTGTACTTAAGCAATATGACAAAATAGCTTCAGGTCACTAAAGACACTCACCCAGGAGCCGCCGTAGAAGGTGAAGATAATGTGGGCCAGGCTGGAGCAGCTAATTGACTTAGCTACTTACTTCCAGATTTATAGGATACCGCTGCTGAGTAATTAAATTTACTGAGCTATTTCCACAAGATATTAACTTTACGTAATCCTCACTAAACATAACTTGAGAGCTGGGTTTGGGCTTTGTTTTCCTATGTTTTTTTTTTTTTCATTTTGGAATCAGTAATTAAAGATTATTCGATTATGATAATATGTTTCATTAGGAACATATTTGTAGCTGAAGCCTGATGAACATGAGGCAGCTGGGGCAATAATAAGAATTTTAGAAACTCTGCTGTAAAGTTCCAACTAGAGGAAACTTGCTCTCTCGTTTTCGTATGGCTAATTGTTCTCTGAACTTCACTCCAAAACCATCTTTAGTTTAGGGCAAATTATCTCCCCGTTAAAGATAGACAATCAGGAAGCATGTATTTGTCTCAGAGCCCAGTTACACCTATGCCCCCTAGGGATCACTTTAGTACATCGTGGGTGGAAATGGCAAAGGGCTTCAGGCTTAATAATCATGTTAAATAGTGGCATTAAACAGTCAAAGAGAAAAATCCCAGGATCCCAGGCCCACAGATCTCTAAGGGATGAAGGGCCCACTTGGGCCGCCTGGCTACGCATCCTGGATTGGCCTCTTCTCTCCAGAACTGCTCTTGCCTCAGGCTTCCCAGCAAATATTCAGTGAGGGCTGGATACTAATGCATATAACATCCCTAGTGAGCATGTTATCAGCGCTCCTTCTGGTGAGCACTTAGCAGCCACTGGAGCAGAAATCCAGGTACAAACAACTGACAGGCAGCAAAATTACAGGAATCAGCCCTCTCTCCTTGTTCTAAGCTCTCTCTTGAGGTATCAGGGTTGTTGCACCACACAGCAGAGGGGACACAGGCTTCTGAATTAAATGAGACCTAGGTTTTAAGTCTTCCGATCGTGGACAAGTTGTTTTGGTATCTCTCAGTTTTCTCCTAGGTTTAGTAGGATGATACCATGTAACTCCTGGAGAGTTTTGTCAAACCAACAGGATACCAGATGTAAGTGAGCAGTACAGTTATTGATTCACAATATCTATTCCCTTCCACAGCTCCCCTCCCCCCCCAGTTCCCAGGATCCTCCACTCATTCAATCCTTGACACCAGTGGAGACACTTTGGAATCACCTGGGAAACTTGTAAGAAAAAAAAAAAGGTGCAGCTGCTTTAGCCCTGTATTAGTTATCTATTGCTGTGTAACAAATTATGCCACAGCTAATGGTTTTTAAAAAAACATACATTTATTATCTCACAGTTTCTGTGGGCCAAGAATCTGGAACCAGCTTAGCCAGGTAGTTCTGATTTAGAGTTTCTCAATGATCTGCAGTCAGGGTGAACCTGAGGCTGCAGTCAGCTGAAGCTTGCCTTGAGTAAGACTATATACCACCAACCTCACTCACATGGCTTTGGCCAGAGTTCCTTACCATCTGTCCCTTCCATGAGGCTTCTCGTGACATGATGTTTGGCCTTTTCCAAAGCAAGTGACCTGAGGGAGTCAGAAAGCAATGCCACATGCTTTTATGACCTAATCTCCAAGGTACATACTTTCACCTCCACCTATTCTACCCATTAGAAGCAAGACACTAAGTCCTGCCCATACTCAAGGGGAGAGAATTATAAAAGGGTATGAATGCCCAATGGATGGGGTAACTGGGGGCCACCCTGGAGGGTCACCTCCATAACCCCCATCCCAGAGGTTTCAATTTAACTGAATTGGGGAGCAGTATTTTTTTTCTTAGCTCTCTTGGTAACTCAAATGGGCCACCAATGTCAAAAACCACTCTCTATTGCTTCTCCTAAGTTGCCTTCTCTTCAGCCCAGTGTTGTTAATTTCATCCCTTCCCTCAGCATGTCCTTAACTGGCTCATCATTTCTTGACTCATAATCAGTCAGTCCAGAAGCAGAGGCAGCAGGTCCTAAGGGAGTAAGACTCTTCAGAGTGCAGGCATATGAGTGGCAGTGGGGTTGAAGACCAGATATGCATCCAGCACCAGAACTGAAGATGATACGAACAGTGGAAGGCCCTGGAGCTCCTAAGGCATGTAGTTAGGTAAGGGTCAGGCAAACTCAGACATCAGGGATGCTGGAAGGGCTGCTCTTGTGCAGGCATCAGGCTTGAAAACAGTGAGGCATGACCACCAGCAAGGAGTCCCCCAGTGCAGAGGCAGTCTATTGGCGCAGCCCCAGCTGCCTACTGCTCTTGACCCTCGTGAGATCCATTCTAAAACACCTCCCTAAAGTGCTGCAGGTGATGCCAGCCAAAAACAGCCTGAAGTGTGAATTCAGAGAAGGAGAGCAGACAGCCCCAGCTTCCTGGCAGAGACAGTTCCCCTAACACAAACTGCCCTCAAGCCCTCTTCCAGTAAGTGAGCTTTCCTGGCTCATTATAATGTTGGCACTGCCATCCACAAGATGAAAGTTGCCTACCACAAAAATAAACATGAAATGATGATGATATACACATCACTCGGGAGTGAGGTTTCCATCATCACAGATGGCTTATTCATCTTTGTATAATGAATGGAACCAAAATTGTAATTGTATGTAGTTCCAGTCTGTTCTCTCTCTGCTCACTAAAGAGGTGTCTGGCTTTGTCTGCCTGACCAACTGCTGCCTGCTTCGCCCTCTGGTCCTTTGGCCTTTTGTAGCACAGACTCCAGAGAAGGGGCAGGGGGATAGAAGGACCAGGGCGAGAGTTTAGTGAGGGCTAAGCAGGGGTGACTCTGAAGAGAGGTGAGGAATATCTACAATATGTGAGAAAAATGGATGGAAGACAAAAGGGTTGTAAAAAGAGAAATGTTTCTTAGGGCAATGAGTTCCTTTAAAATGTTCAAGAATAGCAGTTTAAAAAAAAAAAAAAAACTTAGATATTTGGAAATTTCCTTTCAGGTGATGTACTCTTTTTTGATCATGATCATGTAACGAGACTGGATGATGGGGGCCCTCTACTTAAGTGAGATTACATTTTTATCCCCATTGGTAGCCACATAGAAGCATAAACCCATGGAAAGTTCACTGTGCTCCAAAGAGACACCATGAGTGAAATGGTGGTTAGACAGGAAGCCACATCGTAAACATTTACACCTTTGTACTGTATCCTGTCAACAGTGGGGAGCCAGTGAAGAATTTCAAACAAGAGTCACGGGATTTGATCTGTGAGCTACAGGTGACAGGAAGTTCATAGAACTGGAGGCAGGGAAACCAGTTAGCAGGTGTTAGTCCTGGTGAGAGATGATGATGGTAAGGACTGTGCTAAGGCAGGACTTCCCTGGTGGCTCAGACGGTAAAGCGTCTGCCCGCAATGCAAGAGACCTGGGTTCGATCCCTGGGTTGGGAAGATCCCCTGGAGAAGGAAATGGCAACCCACTCCAGTACTATTGCCTGGAAAATCCCATGGACAGAGGAGCCTGGTGGGCTACAGTCCATGGGGTCGCAAATAGTCGAACATGACTGAGCTACTTCACTTCACTTTCAAGGCAGTAGCAGGTGGACAAAGAAAGGAACCAGGTGTGAGGAACATTTAGGTGATAAAATCAATAGGACTTAGTGACTTACTAGTTCTTTAATGGGACAGGGGACTAGAGGTAGTCTGAAGAAGAGGGAGGAGTAGAGACTGACTCCAGGAGTCCAGCTTTGGTATCTGGGATAGGAGGTCATGACAGTCTTCATGGGTATAAGGAATTCAGAAGGGGAGCGAGTACTGAGCTCTGGTTACAGGCAAGACAGATCAGAAAGCACGTGATCATACTTTGGCCACCTGATGCGAAGAGCTGACTCATTTGAAAAGACCGGATATGCATCCTGCACCAGCTGGGAAAGATTGAAGACAGGAGGAAAAGGGGATGACAGAGGATGGGATGGTTGGATGGCATCACCGACTCAATTGACATGGGTTTGGGTGGACTCCGGGAGTTAGGGATGGACCAGGGAGGCCTGGCATGCTGTGGTTCATGGGGTCACAAAGAGTTGGACACGACTGAGCGACTGAACTGACTCACTGATTATACACAGAGATGATGCATGGTCCTTATAATTTTCATTTCCTTTGTGTTTCAGCTTTTACAACAGATTTCCCTGAACTTTATAAAGAGAAAATATTTATTTAGCAATTTTTTTTTTCAACTATGACCGGGTTCTGCCATTCTAGGCACTGTGAATACCCACGTCACCCACAGCTCCCAGACTGAATCCTGTGATTCCTGTGTTTGAAATTCTTCACTGGCTCCCCACTGTTTCTAGAACAGAGTTCAAAGGCATAAAATGCTTTATGATGGGGCTTCCTGTCTAACCACCAGTTCACTCGCGGTGCCTATTTGGACTGCCATGAACTCTTTGCACATTTGCATCTCTGTGCCTTTTTCCAGGCTCTCCCCTCACTGCACTGACATTCCAGCGCCAGCACCCCAAGCCCCTCCCTAGAGGGGTCCCTACTGTGTGAGTATTGCACCAGAGCACTTATCCCCCAGCCTGGACACAATTACTTCCCTCTTCATTTTTCCCACTGCACCCCCATAGATAATTCTACCCCTCTATTTGTAATCTTCTGCCCTCATCTGTAACCTGCACTTTTGAATGTCTCGCCCCTTGAGGTTAAAATCTTCTAAAGGGCAGGACCTTATATGACAGTTTATAATGATTATCATTTTATTGTTATGAATACTGTTCATGGCCATTTGTTGGACTCCTAGTTTGTGGAAGAGTCTATGCTCTTTCCAAAACCATGCTGCCTTTTTTTTGCCTTTTTTATTACCTATGCCGAGCAGAGTCTGACATATGAGCATTTTTAAACAAAGGAGTAGGCATCCATTTGTTGCAAAACAGTAATAGGGAGTTTGAATTTGGCTTGTGTTACTTTTCTTCTCTGGTAGACATGATGCCTGTAAACTTATATCCTACTTCTGACCCCCAAAAGTGGGTGTTTAGGATTAACTATAGTCAATGTAACATCTTTTTAAAACATATATATATATGCTCATTTTTATGTGAAAATTTCTGAAACAATAACAGATGATAACAAAACCAGATAAACTGGTTTTCAATGAGAGGAGGGATATACAAATGTGAATATGAACTTTAATCAATTATGCATGCGTGCTAAGTCACTTCAGTCACGTCCGACTCTTTGCGACCCTATGGACTGTTAGTCCTCCAGGTTCCTCTGTCCATGAGATTTCTCCAGGCAAGAATACTGGAGTGGGTTGTCATGCCCTCCTCCAAGGGGTCTTCCCAACCCAGGGGTCGAAACACATCTCTTATGTCTCCTGAGTTGGCAAGCAGGTTTCTTTGCCACTAATGCCAACGAGGAAGCTCCCAATCAAGCATAATCCATAGTTAAGACATCAGTTCAGTTCAGTTCCGTCGCTCAGTCGTGTCCGACTCTTTGCGCAAAGAGTTAAGACATACCAACCTAGTAATTATGTCTTCATTTTTTGTGTGTGATTTGATCTCTGAGGTTTGGAGCATTATTGTAAGTTTTTCATGGTGCAATACTTTACTAATGATTGAATCCTATTTATGAGTATCTGAAGCTTTATTTTACTATTTTCTCTACTTTCAAGTGTATTTGAAAGTTATTGGTAAAAAAGATGAGAACTTTTTAATGTATCATTGTTTAAGGACCTTTCCTCACAGAAGACTTGACTATAACTGCATGGTGGTTTCCTGATGCGTCTCCCAAGCCCTTCCTTTTTCTAATGAGCAACCAGACCACTTTCAGCGACACTGCTCTGGAGCTAGATCAATTGTGACACTTTATGTATTTTATCTGGTGAAATCACTCTTCAGCATGTGCAATGAATTCACTCTTGGCTTGATCCGATTTGCCTGGGTGATGTATGCATCAGTGACTCAGGCCTAAGCAGTCACCGAGAGAGGCAATCCTTCTTCCAGGGACAGCCCTGCGCATATGAGATGTGGTCGATGACAGGCATGATGACAGCAAGATTTATCTGCCAGATGGGGACATGGTTAGTGCTCTTTTCAGCTCCAGGACAGGCCCCAGACTTAGCAGCAAAGCTGCGCAAAGTCTGTAGCCTAAAGCAAAGAAAATTTCCCTTAGTCTCTGAAAACCCTCAGCCAGACCTTTGAGTCTGGGAGAACTGCAGCTAGAAACCCAACAAGGCATTAACCACTCCTGGGGGCAGGAGCAGTGATGAGAGAAACAGCTGTACACAGACATTTGGTAAATCATCAAACGTTTCAAATTCTGGAGGGGGCAAAATTGGGTTCAGATTATTTTGTGGAGATTTAGAGAAGAGGGAGAAAACCAACGTGGAACGAAAAGTAAGTTTTAGAGTCAGTCAGATATAGAGTCTGATACCAGAAAAGCCACTACCAATTTGTGACTTTGGACACTGTTTAAGCAGCCCGAGTCTCCACTGTCTCAGGTCAAAGGTGGTGATAACCTTTTAGAAAAAATGTACCTAAAGAACCAGCACAATGCCTGGAAAACAATAAGTTCTCAACAGATGATAGATGTACTGTTCTAGGAGATTCTGAACAGTTTGCAGTGTTCCAAGAGGCACACCAGACAGAAAATGTGTTGGCTTTTTAGGTTTTTCTTTTTTAGAAAACACTGGAGAGGGCAGGGAAATCATCAGTTATGTGAAGATAGCTGAAGGAGAGATCAGAGAAAGTAGCAGGCACCAATAGGAACAGAGGAAAACACGGACAGCTAAGTTTCTCTTACGTAGATTTCAGTTTTTCAGGACTTACTCCTGGTTTTACAAGACAATGAATTATTAAAATTGAGCCAAAGTCTTTTGAACGTTCAGAATCTTACTGAATGGGTCTGGAAGCTTTTAGCACTGACATGTGCAGTCCCCACAGAGACATACAAGTGTTGGAACAGTGTCTTCCTGAATTTGGCCTCAACATCCGCTGTACATAAAAAGAAGCAGAACAGACAGTAGCTTAAGCGTTGCTAAACCAAGCCATTTTCCTAAGTTGTACTTCTTCCATCTACCCCATCTCTGTAAAAACTTTACAGTTCATTAGTTTTGTGGGATTTCAGGATCCCGAGTCTGTAATTCTTGGTTAGTGCTGTCCCATATGCTCTGGCAGGGAAGACATGCATAAACAGTTTCCCAGCCACACATCAGTACCAGCTCAGAGACTCTGGGCTCAGTCCTAGAGATGCCGTTTCAAGTAGGATGTTTAGCATCTGCCTGATTTATGACCTCCTTGCTTTAATAGGAGAGCTGGTAAAGGCTGTTTGGGAGCATTTTGATGATACTTGTGCTCATTTTCAGCAATAAATTGCAATGGCGTTACAAAAGCAAATGTATCAGACAGTCAGAGTCTATTATGGTGTAAGGCCAGCAGCAGCCTGGGAAAATCACAATATATATGGGATGCAAAAAGCTACCTTCAAGTATTTTTAAATACACAGGAAATTAGGAATATGGCTATTAAGGTTCCCATAGCCACACTAATTGGGCCACATGATTATCTAACCGTCAGGTTGTGCATGGCATGGAGCAGGGTGGATGACTGTCACAAGTAGACCCTAAAGTCAATCAGCCATCTGTAGCGTGCAATTGTCAGCCCTAATGGTCTGACTACACTTCGTGTTTGTGTGGGACATTTTACATGGCTTATGAATTAGCTCCCAACTTGTGAAATAACCTCACAGTCACATCTCTCCTTGGCTCTCCTTTCCCTAGTTCCTCCCTGGTTCAGGAACCCTCACTGCTTTTTATCCCAATGCGTCAAAAAATTCTCCCTGGCACTAGTCAGTCCTTCAATCAATCTCTCTTACAATGAAAAGCCAAATTAATCTTTCTCAAGTGGTTCTCTGTGCATATTAACCACTGCTCAAAAACCACCAATGGACTTCCACTTCTCTTAAAGCAGACACAACACTTTTCCTGGCTAATCTTCTACATGGCCCTGGCCTTCTGGGCAACCTTCCCCAGCCCCTCAATTGTAATCAATTTTTGTGTCTTCCGTATTTGACATTAAACTCTTCAATAGCAGAGATGGTGCCAGCATATAATAGGTTCTCAATAAATATTTGCTGAATGACTAGATGCATGAATCTGCTCATATACAGTGGCTGGCAATATGAACTATTAAAAATTGTTCTGAAAGCAATTTTTGAATATCAATATTCATTAAATTATTCATAATCTTTGACCTTAAAATAATATTTCTGAGAATATATTCTAAAGCAATCATTCAATGGGGAAATGATATTTATATAGTATTGCCTATAATAATAAAATGTCAGAATGAAATTTAAAGCAATAATAAGAAAACGGTTAAGTAAATTAAGGTAAGTCCACTCAAATGACTATTATAAAGTCAATAATTATTATAAAAACTTGTCACAGGAACATTCTTGTGACCTATTTCTTTTTAAAAAGTGTTGAAAATTGAAACTTTATCTTCTTTTATCCACTTTGCTAGCAGGATGGTTAAAAAATACTTAAAAGTAAAAATGGTAGTATTTTAGAAAATTTCCCTTTTTTTGGATTCCTGTTAGTTTTACAGTGCAAGTGAAAAGATCACCTTTCTACCCAACAAATGAACACTTCAAAGTTTCCCTATCTGTGGAATAAAATCCAGATCCAACCTAGCATTCCAGACACTGAACATCACTTCTGAACCTGCATTTCTGGGCTGATGTCTTTTTCCTTTATGGCTGTGAACAATCATGTATATAAGTACAGAAATCAAAACTGTGAGGTTCAATGATTTCCCCCAAAGGGAAGTCGATGTGACCACCACCAAACTCAGCAGAACCTGCAGAACCCCTTCCCAGGCCCTATCTCTTCTCCCCACAAAGAAAGTCACCATCTTGACTTTTGTTGTAATCATTCCTTTTGTTTCTCTTTAGTTTTGTCACAAAAACCTTATTCTGAATATCACAGTCACAGTTTGGTTTGAGCTAACTTGGATAGAAACATACTATTGTCCCTAGATATAACCTGAGGGATTGGTTCCAGGAGCCCCTGCATATAACAAAATCTGTAGATGCTTAAGTCTCTTATATAAAATGATGGGGTACATATATTTATCAAAAAAACCTGCATATAAATGGACCTGCCTAATTCAAACCCACATTGTTCAAGGGTCAACTGCATTTAAAATTTTCGTGTTGTGTGACAGAAACCAATACAACATTATAAAGCAATTAGCCTCCAATTTAAATATACAAATACAAATTTTGGCTTCTTTTCACTCAATATTATACTGTTACCATTTATCCATGCCAGTGTGTGAGTGTCTATATGTTGTTCATTTCCTTAATTATTTAGCATGCCATCACATGAATATATATCATTCATTTATCCCTTCTATTGTTGATGGATATTAGTTACGACTCTTTCCAACTTGAAGTTATCATAAATAATGCTGCTGTGAATACTTTTATATGCATTCTGTGGTGCTCATGTGTATATGATTCTGTTGCAGATATATCTAGGAGAGGAATTGCTAGATCATAAGGCTATGTGTACTTTTAACTTTAGTAGATAATGCCTAATTTTTTTTCTAAAATGTTTGTGTTAACTTCCATTCCCAGCAGCAATGTATGAGAATTCAGATTGCTCCGTATCCTTGCCAAAACTTGGTATTATCAGTCTCAGGTTTTAGCCTGTTCTACTGAATATGAGGCTTGATCTCTTTGCAGTTTTAATTTGCACTTTCCATGACTAATTAAACTTTTATATGTTTATTGCTATTAATATTATCTTTTAGGAAGTACATGTTTAAATCTCTTGCCCATTTTTCCATGGGGTTATCTGTTATTTTCTCGACACTTCATAGAAGTCATTTATATGTTATGGATACAAATTTTTGTTATATGTTTCAAATATCTTCTCTCACTATATTGCTTGCCTTTTAATTCTCTTAATGGCCTCTTTTGATGAACAGAAGTTTTTCATTCTAATGAAGTCCAGCATCATTTTTCCTTTGCGTTCATGCCAAGTCACTTCAGTCATGTCCGACTCTGCAACACTATGGACTGTAGCTCGCCAGGCTCCTCTGTCCATGGACTACAGGCAAGAATACTGGAGTGGCTTTCCATGCCTTCATCCAGGGGATCTTCCTGACCCAGGGACTGAACCTGCATCTCCTGCGTCTCCTGCTTTGCAGTCAGATTCTTTATCGCTGAGACACCTGGAAAGTCCCACGTTTCCTGTATGATTACCCTTTTCCTGTTCTGTTTTAAACACCTTTCCCTATCTAGAGGTTCTGTATTATCCTGTATAAGTTTTGTTTTTTTGCTCTTGACATTTAGATCTACAATCTACAGCCTGGAATTCATTTGGGGACAGGATGTGTGGTGGGGCTATTTCTTTTCTTTTTTTTCACTCCTAATGCTCTTCTCCCACCTTTTAGTCCCTACATGCAGCCTTTTCTTTCATTCTGCACATTGTGTTCACACCTTCCTCCCCAACTTTGTCTCCCTTTCTGATCACCACCTCTACCCGTCCATCAAGATCTAGCTTGCATGCAATCCTAGCTCCAGTGCTCAGTCCCCAGAATTAATTTCTATGCCCACCTCTTCTCTCCACCAGACTCCAAAATCTTGTTTTCAATATCTCTCAATTATCATCTAACATATTTGTATACTAAAGAGATGTAAAAATTATTATTAATAGTATATCTAATTAAACTTATTAAACAATAAGTTCCCCATGGAAAGCATTGAAATCAAGCAGGACCCTGTGGGGCTCCTGGACATGGAAGCCTTTCTGTGTACCTTGTTTCTTGTTTTGGGGAACAAACTCTAGCCTCCATGACCTTCCCTGAATTCCAAAGGGCAGATTCCAATATTTGCTAATCTGGGAAGGGAGAGGATACAGAGAAAAGGGAGAAACAGCCGAGAAAAAATAGTACAGCCTTGGGGCAGGGTACTGGTTCCACCTCAATGGATACATATAATATCTTTGTACTATTTATAAAAATAAAGCCCACAATAAATGGAAGATGTCATCATTCATTATTCCAGTAAAGAATACCGAGGCCAGATTAAAGGAATGAGAGAAGCTCATCAAGAGATTATCTGAGACCAGAATAAAGGATGGTATAATCACTCACCCATAGCCAGACATCCTGGAATGCAAAGCCAAGTGGGCCTTAGGAAGCATCACTACCAAAGCTAGTGGAGGTGATGGAATTCCAGTTGAGCTATTTCAAATCCTAAAAAATGATGCTGTTAACATGCTGCACTCAGTATGCCAGGAAATTTGGAAAACTCAGCAGTGGCCACAGGACTGGAAAAGGTCAGTTTTCATTCCAATCCTACCGCACAATTGCACTGATCTCACATGCTACCAAAGTAATGCTCGAAAGCAAGGCTTCAACAGTATGTGAACCGTGAACTTCCAGATGTTCAAGCTGGATTTACAAAATGCAGAGGAACCAAAAATCAAATTGCCAACATCTGTTGGATCATTGAAAAAGCAGGAGAGTTCTAGAAAAACACCTCCTTCTGCTTTATTGACTACCCCAAAACCTTTGACAGTGTAGATCACAACAAACTGTGATCTTAAAATTCTTAGAGATGGGAATACCAGATTACCTGACCTGCCTCCTGAGAAATCTGTATGCAGGTCAAAAAGCAACAGTTAGAACTGGACATGGAACAACAAATTGGTTCCAAATAGGGAAAGGAGTACGTCAAGGCTGTATATTGTCATCCTGCTTATTTAACTTATATGCAGAGTATATCATGCAAAATACCACGCTGGATGAAGCACAAGCTGGAAACAAGATTGCCAGGAGAAATATCAATAGCCTCGGATATGCAGATGACATCATCCTTACAGCAGAAAGTGAAGAAGAACTAAAGAGCCTCCTGATGAAAGTGAAAGAGGAGAGTGAAAATATTGGCTTAAAACTCAACATTCAGAAAATGAAGATCATGGCATCCGGTCCCATCAGTTCATGGCAAATAGATGGGGAAACAATGGAAACAGTGAGAGACTTTCTTTTCTTGGGCTTCAAAATCACTGCAAACGGTGACTGCAGCCATGAAATTAAAAGCACTTGCTCCTTGGAAGAAAAGTTATGACAAACCTAGACAGTGTATTTAAAAGCAAAGACATCACTTTGTCAGCAAAAGTCCATATTGTCAAAGGTATGGTTTTTCCAGTAGTCATGTACAGATGTGAGAGCTGGACCATAAAGAAGGCTGAACACTGAAAAATTGATGTTTTTGAATTGCAGTGCTAGAGAAGACTCTTGAGAGTACCTGCAAGGAGACAAAACCAGTCAATTCTAAAGGAAATCAATCCTGAATATCCACTGGAAGGACTGATGCTGATGCTTAAGTTGAATCTCCAATACTTTGGCCACTTGATGTGAAGCACCAACTCACTGGAAAAGACCCTGATGCTGGGAAAGATTGAGGGCAGGAGGAGAAGGGGATGACAGAGGATGAAATGGTTGGATGGCTGACCTGACTCACTGACTCAATGGATATGAGTTTGAGCAAACTCCAGGAGATAGTGAATGACAGGGAGGCCTCACAAGCTACAATTCACAGGGTTGCAAAGAGTCAGACATGACTTTGCGACTAAGCAACAACAATAACCTCCAATCCCTGGTGTCACTCTCATGAATATGTTACTATGTTGCATTACGTGATAACAGGTACTAATTAAGGTTTCTAATCAACTGACCTTAAAATAGGGATATCATCCAGGAATATGGAGTCACTGGACAAGTCCTTCAAATCAGAAAGCCAAAGCAGAAGAGGAAGCATAAAGACTCAACATGCACTGTCACTGGGTTGAAGATGGTGGGGCCACATGAGGACTGTGGGCTGCCTCTAGGAGCTAAAAGGCAAACAAAAGTGAACCTCAGTGCCGCAACTGCAAGCAATGAATTCTGCCACCAACCTGAATGAGCATGGAGGCAGATTCCTTCCCAGAGCCTCCTGAAAAGATCCTGGCAACTGACACCTTGACTTCAACTTTGGGAGACCGTGAACAGAGACCCTAGCTACACCATGCCGGACTTCTGACTTATAGAACTAAGATAACGAGCAAAGGCTATTCTAGGCTGCTAAACCTGCGGTGATTTGTTACTGCTGCATGAATAGAGAACTGTTATAATGGGCCGTCTACTCTCCGGGAGAAGGGAGTTCAGCACAGGGAACAGGAGGGTAGCAGTCCTGAGTTGGGAGCATACTCGACATACTCTGAGAAGAGCAAGTCAACCCATGGGGTAGGAGTAGAGTGATGGAGAGTGGTCGGAAATGAGGTGAAAAATGCCATTAGGGGTCTAATGTGTGGGGTCTTAAAATTTTACAGGAAGTTATCGACAAGTTTTGATCAGTAGAATGATGTATTACGTTTTAAAGGATGGTAAAAAGATACCTGTGCTGTCACACAGTAATTCACCACAAGGATAGATGTAGGAACAGTTAGGAATCTGCTGCAGTAGACAAGCAGAGAGATCATTATGGCTGGGACCAGCTGGTGAAGGCAGATGAGGAAAAGTGGAATCCTGAATGTATTTTCAAGATGCAGCCTACAGGATTTGCTGATGGGGTGGATGGGGATAAGAGAAGGTGAGATGTGATGTTGAGTAGGTTATTGGATGCACGAGTTTGGAAACTGTACGAGGATCTGACAGCAGATAGATGCTATTAAAGCCCCAGTAGTGGAGGAGATTTCCCACAGAGTGAATGTAATCAGGAAAAAGGACTTTACTCTGTTAGCAGGCAATATTGAGAGATCTGGAAGAGGCAGAGGGAGTAAATGAGATGTTAGGAGAAACAGAAGGGTGGAGTTCCAGAAGCCAAAGGTTGCGAGGAGCAGGGAGTGGACCAGAAGACCAGAGCTGAGAGTGAACAGCTGGGTGTGCAGCAAGGAGAGCACTGGTGGCCTCAATGAGACTGCTTTTGTGGAGTGGTTGGGTGATGCGGAGAGGACCGGAAGAAGCAGAGATAGCGAGTACAGACTCCTCTTGTTGAATAATTATACGGCAAAGGGAAGCAGAGGAATGAGGCTATAGCCGAAGAGAAATGCAGGCTCAAGAGAGAAGGCAATTTTTCCTAAGCTGGGAGCTGTTACAGCATGTGTTTGATGTTAATGGGAATGACCTAGCAGTGAGCAGGGATTCGTGCAGGAGGGGAAATGGCAGAACAGGGATCCAGGGCCCTGGAGAGGAGGCAGAACGAACAAGTGCGGAGGTCCGCACCTGGGAACACGCATCAGGTGTGTGTGGGTGTGTTCATGGAGGTAATTGTAACTGCTGGAACAGGTGCACAGCACCGGACTCGTGACAGAGACACCCCTCTGATGCGGCACGGGAGGCTCAGTCTTCTCTCACATGCAAGGACAGAGGTTAAGTAACTCGCCTCTGGTCATCCATCAGCAGGGTCAGACGGTAGGTCTTTGAGACGAACTCAGAGAGAGAACCATTTGGAGGCTTTGATGAATTGGTTTTCTCAGCCCTGGGCATGATTTCTGCTTAGAATAATTGTAGATGACCTGGAGCAAGTCAGGCCTGCATGGTGGATAGAGCTGAGAAAAATCAGGAAGAAAAAGATCTTGTAGCTTTGTGAACAGAGGAAGTAAGCCGCTGCTAAGTCACTTCAGTCGTGTCTGACTCTGTGTGACCCCATAGATGGCAGCCCACCAGGCTCCCCCGTCCCTGGGATTCTCCAGGGAAGAACACCGGAGTGGGTTGCCATTTCCTTCTCCAGAGGAAGTAAGAGTCAACATATATTAACTAAGTTGAATAAGGTATGTTAAAAAAAAAATAGACGAAAACTAGGAACAAAAAGCTAAAAAATTCTGATAGAGACATTTTATACCTGAACATAATCTATAAGGTTTGTGCTCAGAAATCTCACCCTCTATAACAAAGCCACTTTGTTTGTACCCCAAATGTTACCTGGATCACATCACAGTGGTTCCAAGGCCTCACTCATACTGAAACTTGGCTACTATCACTATTTTTATCATGGGATATACATCACTTTGCTAACAAAAGTCCATATAGTCAAAGCTATGGTTTTTCTGTAGTCATGCATGGATGTGAGAATTATACCATAAAGAAGGCTGATGCATTTGAACTGTGGTGCTGGAGAAGGTTCTTGAGAGTCCCTTGGATAGCAAGATCAAACCAGTCAATCCTAAGGGAAACCAACCCTGAATATTCGCTGAAAGGACTGATGCTGAAGCTGAAGCTCCAACACTTAGGCCACCTAATGCAAAGAGCTGACTCATTTGAAAAGACCCTGATATTGGGAAAGATTAAAGGCAAGAGGAGAAGAGTACAGTAGAGGATGGGATTGTTAGCATCTTTGACTCAGTGGACATGTATCTGAACAAACTCTGGGAGCCGGTGAAGGACAGAGATGCCTGGCATGCTGCAGTCCATGGGGTCTCGAAGAGTTGGACATGACTGCCCAGAGAGCAGTCTGTCAGCTTCAGAATCCCTGGCTTCTGCTTGTTCTTTTCAGGCTCCTGTGCCTGAAAATAGGCTGCCTATTCATAGAAAAAACTCTGCTGTGTTTCTCCCCAAAGCCCTTGCTGCCCATGTTTATCACAGGTTGCCCTGTCTGGGCCAAGGACTGACTTCTCAGCCTGGCTTGAGTGACCAGCTCATGTAGAGTTCTATGCAGAGCAGGGAGAATATCCTACTTTCCAACCTGGGACACATTTTATTTCCAGATGAGGGACCCAGAGCCTTGGTGGTCCCTGAACCCTTCTGTGAGGCCCTGACCTCATCCCTGCCCCAGTCGGCCACAGTGTTGACCATTTTCAACCTTAAGGGAGTCAAGTTCAAAGGGATGGACAAGGAGTGGACATGACACCATTCCTACCGCTTCTCCCTCTTTCCTTCGCATGCCTTCTCCCAATCCAAACCTCTCCTTTCTCTCCCTTTAAATCAAGGTGGCCAATAGCTGGGGAAGAAGTTGAGGCACCCTGCATGCCAACAATATCTGTGCCCCAGAGCAGCCACTAGCTCCCACATTCTTTCTCCCCTGGCTATCCAAGGGTGGATGGCTGCAGGTACCTTATCAGAGTGAGAAAATGAAGAAAACAGGAAAAGATGATGGTTGGTGAAGAACATCTCACCAACCTCTTTAAGCTCTGTGAGTGGTTGGGGGTTCCCTGGGTCTGTTTGCTTAGAACTGGTGAGCAAAGGAAAACAGGTTCTGGCTGGGTTCTGTTCATCTTACAAGGGAGAAGATGCTAAAACTGATTTCCTTTTAGGCTGTAAGCTCCTACAGGCAAGGACCATGTTTTAGCCTGACCTAGCAGAGTGCCATTAAAACAGATGTATATAAACTGTGTGCAACGCAAGGCGAGGAATGTGTCTGATACTTTGCTTGTTATTTCCACAGGGTCTGAAGAGTGCTCACATACACTAAAGGCTTATCATATGCCTACAGACTAGTCGTCATTGGGAAACAGCTGGAATATCAGGCCAAGAGCACAGGAGTGGGAAACAGAGGAGCTTCCAGTCCCAGCTCTGCTCTGTCACCCTGAGAAAATCCCTCTACCTGTCTAAGCCGCACGTTCACATGTGTAGATAAGGACACCAGCACTCCCCAGGGCGGTGTGAGGTCAGACGAAACGATGTGCTTGAAATTTCTGGGTACAGTAAACTTGACACACTGGACAAAGGAAAGGCATATCTACTCTGCTTTTCCCTCTCTCCTGGGCCTCCCTGGTGGCTCAGACGGTAAAGAATCGCCTGCAATGTGGGAGACCTGGGTTCAATCCCTGGGTTGGGAAGATCCCCTGGATGAGGGCATGGCAACCCACTCCAGTATTCTTGCCTGGAAAATCCCCACGGACAGAGGAGCCTGGTGGGCTACAGTCCATGCGGTCACAAAGAATCGGACACGACTGAAGTGACTCAACACAACATTCCTCTCTCTCCCACCACAGTGGACAAAAGGCACATTTTAGGAAACCTTGGAACTGATGAGCCAGCACCTTCCAACCAGCGAGGATAGGCCTACGATTTCAAGGCTGTTAGCACAACAACAAAGGGAAACACAGAAAGAGGAGACTACGTCCATGTAGTCTGGGAGATAGACAGGAGGGCACTAAAAAAAAAGAAAAACTCAGGATCCCAGACAGAAAACTTACCCTCAGGTCCAGGCCACTCAGCTGCTTCTGCAAATTCCCTGAGTCAGAATCAAGTGTGCAGCAAGTTAGGGGAACAAGAGGCTTTATTAAAGGAGATACAGGCAGTTTTTACTTTTCCTACAACCAGATATGTTAGAAATAAAGCCTCATCTGGGATCTCCCTAAAGCTAATGAGACTGAGCTGATAGTTCATTGACTTGCTTCGCAGAATTTATTTTATGAGTGTCTCTAATCCACACGGCTCCTCTTTCCTTTGAGACTCAACCAAGGGCAACTCCAGAAATCCCATCAGCTTATTTATACTTACCATGTCGCCTCAGACACAGTGTGTGCCCAATAAACATAATTATTATTCCATTCTGAGAAAGCAAACACTATTTTAGAGATGACTAATCCACACGAGCATTCACATGCATGCATGTCATACACATTTGTGTCTGTGTCTGAATGCTCAAGTTAGAATGATAAATTTCCCACATTTATTGGGCTTCCTATTCAGTCTATCATTCAGATGAATTTCACATAAGAAGGCTATCCATAATTATAAATCAAAAAGATTTCCCCATTGGCCCAGGAGAGGATAAGAAAGACTTTGGACCACTGCTCTTTTCCAAGACCGTGTCCCCAGGCAAGGGCCAGACCTCAGAGGCGACATCTATCTGCATGCCACACTCAGGAAAAGGGACCCTGGTCCTAGGCTTCCAGTCACATGAAGATTCTGATGGCTCAGCATGGTGTGGGAGGTGTGGGAGACGGGACTGAAGGGACAGTGGAGACCTCAGAACTGATTGATCATGTGCAGAGATGACCAGTGCCATCCCCAGCACTCTACCCCACTTGGGGCAAAGAGCTTCAAGATCGACTGAGGTTATACTTCCTCCCAGCTCAATGAAATAAAAACTCACGGTCAAAGAAGTTAAGTTAGAGATTGTAAAAGTAGGATTTATACACTCTGAGTTTATGGATAAGATTCATATCTATTCCAATGAAGAAAAGATGTATTACTAAATGAACACAGTTTGCTAGATAAATCTTTTCAAAATTCAGTGTCCACGGGGAAAAAAATCAAAGTGGTTGGGGTGCAGGGGTTTCTTGGTGGTGAAGACACTGAAAATCAAATTTCAGCCCTAATCTGAGCACAAGGCGCTTTCTCCTCACTGCCCTTCCCTGAAGGTTCCTGCATTCCCAGGGGAGAACCAAATGGCACCCTGCTTCTAGGGTTTAGGGGGATATGCTGGCTTGGTTTGCCTCAGACTATCTTTATATTCATCACTGCCTGGGAAAGCAATCTCAAAAGAGTGTGTCCAACTAGAAAGATGGGATAAATGGGTTGGCATGTTTAGCCAGGATCTTTGGACTGTAAGAACAGAGACCCCATCAGGTGAGTTTACATCATGGGAGTCTGTCATAAGGATATGCATGCAAACAAGAGCTGCCATGAAACCCAGAAACAGCTGCATACCAGGCTGGGAGGGAATACGGAAAGCTAGTTCAGACATTCTTTTTGCTGAGGAATTTCGTTATCTTCACTCAGAACTCCACCCTTAACACTGATGCAGGTCCTCCCCATCTCTGCCTCTGCTTCTCTGGTGAACCAAGTCAGCCTCTACCCTAGCGACTCTTAGCTACCTCCTAACTTGCGTGCTCATGGTTATCACATAATCCTGAACTCTTCTACAGCATATCTATAGTCTACCTTCTGTCAGTGTGCGGTCCCATGTCTGTTCTTCCTAACAACTAAGCAACCCTCTCTAATTCTAGTCCAAATTTCTAAGGAAGACATGATGTCCTTGCTTGGCAGAGTTTTCATGTCATGTGACACCATAGGCTTCAGGCACCCAGCCTATGGATTTCCTCATGTATACGTCAGACACCTGCTACTTAGTCTAATCAGTTCAAGCTGTGGCAGTGAGGTTCTACTGTATGGGGAAATCCAGCCACTGCTTCCTTGATTAGAAAGCAGTGCATGAAAATCTCTTCATATGAGGCTGTGGTCACGGCAGTGGGTGCCTGCATGCATGCTCAGTTCACTTTTAGCCTATTGGAACAATTAGGAAGTCAGAGATCATTTGTCAGTTAGTTGAGCATACTGTTGCATATCTCTTGCATTGTGTTAAATAAATAACTTTTAAACCCCTATTTTACAGGAGTTCATCCTCTCCATTTTAAGAAAAAAGATCACCAGGGCTTCCCAGGTGGTGCTAGTGGTAATGAACCTGCCTGCCAATGCAGGAGACATAAGTGATGGGGGTTTGATCCCTGGGTTGGGAAGATCCCCTGGAGGAGGGCATAGCAACCACACCAGTATTCTTGCCTGGAAAATCCCATGGACAGAAAAGCCTGGTGGGCTACAGTCCATAGGGTCACTCAGAGTCGACACAACTGAAGCAACTTAGCACATACTACACACAGAGATATTTGACCCTATTACTACTTTAAAGTGGAAAATATCACTGAACCTGGGCTTAGATGCCTGACAAGAGTCCCAGTTTAAGGGGCCTCCTACAGCGGGTTTTTCAGTTTCTGTAGGAGGGCACAGCAGTTCTCCCTGAATGGGGAAATATCTTTTCTCCTATAACCAAAGCCTCATGTTTCTAAGACAGTTAAGAAAAAATATCTTGCCTAAGAAGGACCGGCCTGCTACTCATTTAATTCCAATATCTCCTTGGTCAGCAAGCAGAACACTGAGCTGGGTCTGAAGGTGCCACGTGCCTTCTACAGGACCCGAGTTCCAAGCATACATCCTCTGGCATCGAAACTAAGCTGATGACACAGCAGAAAAAGTCGATTTGGTCACCAGAGACCTAGACGGTGCCTCTGTGGTCTCCTGGGTCCCAGGGAGGGAGTTGCCGCCTCTAGCCCCCAGTTCCCTCCAAGTGCTACTCAAGTTGAGCAGGGGGAGGCCACTGCAATCAAATAGGCTGGCAGAATAAGCACACTGTGCTTGAGGTGCATCTGGAAATTGGCCTTCTCTAACTCTTCACAGGACATTTCTCCAGCAGTTTTATGATTACTGAAGACAATCAGGGCAGTTGGAGAGCTGGACTATTTATACCCTTTCCTCTCTTTGGGCCTCAAGCACCAAAAACAGTTTAAGTCAGTACCCTAGAGGGTCCTTCCCCTTTAGAGAAAAGGTTTAGTCGTCCAAAGGCACTATATTTCTGTACTCATTAGTTTTTAAAATATTCCCCAGTCAATATTCTTACCAATGAACATGATTATTTCCTGCTTAGTGATAGGTTGAAGATATGACAACAGTTTCTACCACCTTCTGTTTTCTATCAGGAATAAAAAATAGCATTCAACTATTCACAGCATCTATCACAGTCAGTGTGATTTTAAATAATGGAGAGAAACACCTACTTTTTTTTTTTAGTTTTGGCTGTGCTGGGTCTTGGGTGCTGTGCAGGCTTTTTCAAGTTGTGGCGAGTGGAGGCTACTCCTAGTTGCGGAGCACAGGCCATTGTGGTGGCTTCTCTTGTTGCAGATATGGGCTCTAGGGGTGTGGGAATCAGTAGTTCTGGCTCCTGGGCTCCAGAACACAGCTTCAATAGTTGTACACGGGCTTAGTTGCTCTGCGGCATATGGGAGCTTCACAGACCAGGGCTCAGACCAGGGGTCAGACCTGTGTCTCCTGCTGGGAGGTGGATTCTTTACCGCTGAGCCACCAAGGAGCCCTAAACATCTATTTTTTGTTGCTGTTGTTCCATCATCTTTTGGTAGTATTTCCTGACCACCACCTATCACTATAAGTTGGAAGACTACTCCTAATTTACTGTCCCTATCTCTCTTCTATTCTTATCCATACGTCTATTGTATATTTTCTTTTATATGATTAATAATAAACATAAATACTATCCCATAATTTTAATTATGTCTTTCACACTTTATTTATTGGTTGAGTCTAAAAACAAATAAGCCAATAAATATCATTTTTGTCATAATTACTATGTAAATATTATTCACCACAGAAGCAAATGGTATTATATAATTAATTTTCCTTCTGTACAGGTAAGATGCCATAATCCCTAGGATATCTGGAGAAGAATGTCATTAGTGTCAAGGTCAAACAGATTACCTATCCAGATACTCAACCAATGCTCCAGTCATCTCATAATGTAATAAACTTTCTGTGAGACTCATCACTCTGGTATAAAATGACCTGGTGTTTCCCAAGATTTCTAATTGGGTTTCTTCCACTCATTGGTAGGGTTGCATGAGATTCCCATTTTACCCAGGGGCCTTACTCAAGGACCTTCCCTCCTTGTGGATTGATTATTCTACACGCTAAGAGTAAGCCATAATTAAGGAAAAAGTGGCTCTAACCCAATAGTGTGGTGAACGAAAGTCTTAGCATTTTTCCTTAATTATGGCTTTCTTTCCCCCAGTTTTTACCAGAATAACTCTCTTATTCTGCCAAGTAAATATCCTATATGCCTAAAAATGTATTTTACCTTCCCACTTGATTGACAGTTTGGCAGATACAGAATTCTAGATCAGACTAAATCCAGTTCAAATAATTTGCCCTAAGAATTTTGTGGCATTGCTCTATGAGCTTCTATCAGCTAATGTTGCTGATGCCAACTGATTTTTGTTACAATGCAGTCTTCTTGATTTGCTGGTTTGTTTCACTCTCAAAGCTTTTAGGGTCTTCACTTTATCCTGACCTTTCTGAGTATGATTAGATGACTCTTAAATGCTGATTTTTTTTCCCCACACTGTCCAACATTTGAAGAGCCTTGTCAAACTAAAGACTTGTACCTTTCATCAGCTGTTGTTAATTCTCTCACAATTAAAACAAAATCAAACCTATATTGTATAGTCTAAATTCTGTAACTACCATTAGTCATATGTTAAACCTATATTGATTATTCTTTCATGTTCTTTTTTGTTCTCATGTTTTCCAACTATCCTTTTGCTTTATAGCATGGAAGTTAGCTTTGACTTTACTATCAAAATCTGCTATTGATTTAAATTTTTTAACATAATTTTTTATTACACAAGTTAATTCTTTGACAATGCATTTATTACATCATTCTGTTCTTGTCTTGAATACAATGTCTTCTCAATTCTCTGTGAGGAATATTCAATTTTCTTTTTTTAGTTATCTTTTGTTCCTGGGGTTTCCCTGGTCGCTCAGATGGTAATCTGCTTGTAAGGCAGAAGACTCAGGTTCAATCCTTAGGGGAAGATCCCTGGAGTAGGAAATGGCAGCCCCCGCTAGTATTCTTGCCTGGAGAATGCTATGGACAGAGGAGCCTGGTGGGTTACAGTCCACGGGTCACAAAGAGTTGGACACCACTGACGACTCACACTTTCACTTTTGTTTCCTGAAATAGCTCCTCCTCAATCAGCTACATGTGTTTTGCTCCTTTTACCTACTGCTCTTCTTCTTCATATATTGTTCATTCATATTCAGGAGAAATGGACAAGGCTGACTATTCCAGGTAGCTAGTAGGATTTCCTTCTGCTACTTTATGGGACTATGATTATTTCCCTTAACAGACTTCTGTCCTAAATTATAAGGCTGATTGCAACCTTTGCATAGCTGGATGGGATATGTTTAATGGTCAGCTTTATTTTAGGGTGATAGGTGAGAAACAAACCACCCAAATTCCAGAAGAAAAAAAAATAAAGCTTTATTCTGGGATAGCAATACTCACTAGGAATCTTAGTTCTCTATAGATTGCTTGTTTTCTTTCTAGAGAACATTTATCAGTTTGGGTTTGTTTTTCTTTTTGGTTTTGGCTTATCTGCTTTTTACTCTTGAAGTAAATTCAAGTTACTAACTGCTTTATAAAGGGAGGCCATGACCCAGATAATCATGATGATGTGATCACTAATCTAGAGCCAGACATCTTAGAATGTGAAATCAAGTGGGCCTTAGAAAGCATCACTACAAACAAAGCTAGTGGAGGTGATGGAATTCCAGTTGAGCTGTTTCAAATCCTGAAAGATGATGCTGTGAAAGTGGTGCACTCAATATGCCAGCAAATTTGGAAAACTCAGCAGTGGCCACAGGACTGGAAAAGGTCAGTTTTCATTCCAATCCCAAAGAAAGGCAATGCCAAAGAATGCTCAACCTACTGCACAATTGCACTCATCTCACATGCTAGTAAAGTAATGCTCAAAATTCTCCAAGCCAGGCTTCAGCAATATGAGAACCGTGAACTCCCTGATGTTCAAGCTGGTTTTAGAAAAGGCAGAACCAGAGATCAAATTGCCAATATCTGCTGGATCATGGAAAAAGCAAGAGAGTTCCAGAAAAACATCTATTTCTGCTTTATTGACTATGCCAAAGCCTTTGACTGTGTGGAACACAATAAGCTGTGGAAAATTCTGAAAGAGATGGGGATACCAGACCACCTAACCTGCCTCTTGAGAAATCTGTATGCAGGCCAGGAAGCAACATTTAGAACTGGACATGGAACAAAAGACTGGTTCCAAATAGGAAAAGAAGTACGTCAAGGCTGTATATTGTCACCCTGCTTATTTAACTTATATGCAGAGTACATCATGAGAAACACTGGACTGGAAGAAACACAAGCTGGAATCAAGATTGCCGGGAGAAATATCAATAACTTCAGATATGCAGATGATACCACCCTTATGGCAGAAAGTGAAGAGGAACTAAAAAGCTTCTTGATGAAAGTGAAAGAGGAAAGCAAAAAAGTTGGCTTAAAGCTCAACATTCAGAAAACGAAGATCATGGCATCCGGTCCCATTACTTCATGGCAAATAGATGGGGAAACAGTGGAAACAGTGTCAGACTTTATTTTGGGGGGCTCCAAAATCACTGCAGATGGTGACTGCAGCCATGAAATTAAAAGACGCTTACTCTTTGGAAGGAAAGTGATGACCAACCTAGATAGTATATTCAAAAGCAGAGACATTACTTTGCCGTCTAAGGTCCGTCTAGTCAAGGCTATGGTTTTTCCTGTGGTCATGTATGGATGTGAGAGTTGGACTGTGAAGAAGGCTGAGCGCTGAAAAACTGATGCTTTTGAAGTGTGGTGTTGGAGAAGACTCTTGAGAGTCCCTTGGACTGCAAGGAGATCCAACCAATCCATTCTGAAGGAGCTCAATCCTGGTTTTTCATTGGAAGGAATGATGCTATAGCTGAAACTCCAGTACTTTGGCCACCTCATGCGAAGAGTTGACTCATTGGAAAAGACTCTGATGCTGGGATTGGGGGCAGGAGGAGAAGGGGACGACTGAGGATGATGGCATCACGGACTCGATGGACGTGAGTCTGAGTGAACTCTGGGAGATGGTGATGGACAGGGAGGCCTGGCGTGCTGCGATTCACGGAGTCGCAACGAGTCAGACACGACTGAGCAACTGAACTGAACTGAAGGGAAAGGGGACTATGCGGCTGACTTCTGCAGCTCTTACCTTTCATCAAATCTTTCCTTTTCAGTTCCCTGTCACTACTACTCTTGACACCTATTGATCCAGAGTCCAAACCCCCCTAGGGGTTTCACAGGTACGATCAGCTTCCACGTCTCCTGCAAGCCCCATCTGCTCTGTGGCTCCCTCTGCTTGCTCACTAATCAACATATTTTCACTTTCCCTCTTATGAACATTTCCAGAAATGATTTATTCATCCATGATCTCTCTTTGAAAACTTTGGGCCATTATATGCTTATTCCTTATTGTGTTTCTCTAAGTCCTGAAACTTCAACTGGGTTTCAGAAGATAAGGGGAGTCCATGAGTGAAAAGGTTTCGAATCTTGAATCAGAAGTCCCCCAACACTTCTTTTGGGGGTGTTTAGACAAGAGAAACGCAGTGTTTTCCCTCCCCTAGGGCCAGAGAGAGGACATCAGTGGTGATGGCCTGTGGAGGACAGTTGTTCCCAGCAGGATGGCTGCCTCATAGAGTCACAAGCCACAAAGGCTGTTAGGCAGCAAAGAGGCCTGAGTAGAAGACCTTGAGAAATGATTGTGAGTCAGCTGTCTAAGTCAGTCATTGGCCTGCAGAGATCTCAAAAGTAACTGGGGGCCACTTTAAAGAGGGGGTTAATTTGTAAAAATGGGAAAGCAGAAGCTGATTTCAACATACACTGGGATAAGAAAGGAAGTATAATCTTAGATTGTAGTCTTGTTGTCCTTTAAAAATTTTCTTCCACAGAAGTGTTAGTACAGCTCAAGCAAAGATTAATCCTTAGAACATCTAAGGACAAAATGCTGTTTGGTTCAAGACATCTTGCCTGTTATACAACATCTATCTCAAGGTGAGGGAAAGAGGGCATGGAGGGAACTTATTTGGATTCTACTACATGTTAGGAATGGAAGCATCTTATTTTGATTCATCCCCACAAGAACTTCATGAGATTTATTCATTCCATTAACCAGCTAAATTTAATGACCATCCTATATATACCTGGAACTGTGCTAGGCATGGGGAGAACAATGGTGTATGAAAATAAACACTCCTTGGGTCTACAAACTAATATAGGAAAACAGACAAACAATCACATAAATGGATATAAAATTAAAATTACAAGTTCTACAAAGTACTATATGATACCATGAAAATGCAAAAATGAGGAAATCCAAGCCTGTATGAAAGGAAGATGAGGGAAGGCATTTCTGAGAAAATGACATTTAATCTGAGATCTAAAGAAATGACGAGAGCTAATCAGCTGAAAAGAAAGGGGAGGGATATTCCAAATGAAAGATCTGCCTGTGCAAAAGCCTTGGGTAGAGAAAGCATAACAGTTTTAAATACACAAAATAATCATCATTTGGCATCCACTATAGTATAATGGTTTAAGCCAAGAGTCAACAATGCATTCTAATGGTTGAAGAAGAAAGTTTGATAAGAAACAGGGTTCTATATAGTCTCAGAGTATTTCCCCACAAAATACTTTTTTAATTATAAAGGGAAAAACAGTAACGTCGCAATGGCAAAATCTGATAGACATCACTTTTAACTAAGTGATCAAAATTAACATCATATTCATAGTCATGGGATAATTGATAACATTTTTCTCCTGATATGAGCACTAAAAAGAATACAAAATTGCCTATGTGATATTCCTGCCCTAAATGGATAATATGTATCTAATCATTAGGAACCATCACAGGTGAGGTTCACAGGTGAAGTCGCTCAGTTGTGTCTGACTCTTTGCGACCCCGTGGACTGTAGCCTACCAGGCTCCTCCATCCATGGGATTCTCCAGGCAAGACTACTGGAGTGGGTTGCCATTTCCCTCTCCAGGGGATCTTCCTGACCCAGGGATCGAACCCAGGTCTCTCGCATTGGAGGCAGACGCTTTAACCTCTGAGCCACCAGGGAACCATCAGACAACCTAAAATAAGAAACATTCTACAAAATAACTGGCAGTGTTCTTCAAAAACATCAGTGTCATAAAAGACAAAGAAAGACTGAGGGACAGTTCCATATTAAGGAGTTGAAAGAGACAGAGAAACTAAGTGGAATATGTGAGGCTGTATCCTGGAGCAGAAAACTTTTTTTTTTTTAACTTTTCTATAAAACATATTAATGGAATGCTTAGTGAAATCTGAAAAAGGTCCATAAGTTAGAAAACAGTACTGTGCATGTGTGTGTACTCAGTCATGTCCAACTCATCACAATCCCATGGACTGTAGCCTGCCAGGCTTCTCTGTCCATGAGATTTCCTAGGCAAGAATACTGGAGTGGGTTTCCATTTCCTACTCCAGGGGATCTTCCCGACCCAGGGACTGAACCCATGTCTCTTGCATCCCCTGTACTGGCAGGTGGATTCTTTACCACTAGCACCAAGAGAGTCAGGCACAAGTGAATGGCTGAGCGTGCATCCCTGAGTGGAAATCATTAAACAAAGGAGAGTGGGAGACAGGGATGAAACGGAACTTACAGAGAAATGCAAAACCATATTGTCCTTGAAAATCATGTTAAGATGTTGGTCTTTATCCTGAAAGCAATGGAAAGCCACTGAAAGGTATGGAGAGGCAAATGACATGGTCAGATTAGCGTTAGATTTTGGAAAGCTCACTCTGGCTGCAGGGCAGAAGAGAGACTGCAGAGGGCCTAGAATAACCTCATAAGGAACTGTCATGTGAAGGGCAGCCGAGTGGTGACACTGGACCTTGACAGCAGTCGGTGGATTTAAGAGCTACTTGGGCATTAACATTCATGGTGTTTGGAATAGACTGGGAATGGGAGAGGACAGGGAGGAGCTAGAATGGGAGGAATCACGCTCGACTCCCGGGTTGCTGGTTTGCACGATGGGGTAGATGGTGGAGACCGTTACACGGATAGGGAAAACAGGGAGAAGACCAATTCGGGGGGAGAGTCAAGAGTTTGATTTTAGAGGTGTAATGTGTAAGTTTCACTTGAGACATCTAGGGAAAGCTGTCAAGTAGGCAGCTGATTGGCAGTGGGAATGAAAGGCGGGAAAGGTGGGAATGATCGGTGGTGGGAATGTAGCTGAGCTCACCCAGACAGCAGGGCCTAGGAGGGAGCCTTGAAGACCTCTGTGGGTCTGTCTGTGCATCTGTGTTCTTACCCTCATTTCATAGATGAAAACAGAAGGGAGTAAGTGACAGAGCAGAAATTGAAATGGAGGTCTGTCTGACTTCAAATCTCTGCCTTTCCCAGTAAGCTCTCAAGTACAAGATACTTTTGATCCTTTTCCAGTTTCATGCAAAATAAGCCTAGAGGAATCAAAATGTACTAAGAAAGAAGTGACGTGGTAGAAGGGGTTTATAGGTCTTCCTTTCTTTAGATACCCAGTTAATGAAATGCTTATCAATTAGGAAAACCAAAAAGCCACCCTTTCTTTCAAATGTTTCGAAGTTTGCTTGTAGTTTACCTCCAGAAGCACATCGGAAAGCCACTTTTCTTCTGAATATAAACACATCCTTTGATAATGTTGTGGAGAGTCAGAAAAATCTATCCCTGCTCTGAGTATAAATCTCCAAGGTCAAACTTTGCTGAGTTGGTTCTTCCCTGAACTTAACACTCATCTCCTATTAACATGTTGAGAAAGGAGAGAGAACTGGAGCCTGCAGTGGTCATTTTTGCAGAGACTCCAGCATAAAACTGCAATGATCCTGCCCCCGCCTCTACCTCCCCATCTCAGATCATGGTTGTATAAGTTAGTGACAAATTTCATGTGTTATTTAGAAGTTTCACCTGTTATCAGGAAATTTCATGTCTGTGATTCCATTAACCTTTTCTGAGTTAAGTGAAACAAACTCACAGCTATCCTTTGCACATCTCCTAAAGAAGCTTGTAATAGTTCCTGGCTTAGGAGGTTGGCTGCTGGCAAATACCTAGTGTGCTGTGGTGGAAGATGAGAGGCCAGACACAGAGCCCAGCTAACCGAACGGCTTTGAGTGATGAGCTAAAGATGTGAGGTTTGAAGATATCAGGCTCTGGGATAACTCAGAAGCCTACCTGGTTTTTTAGACAGTTTGTAACCTTTATAGGCTTCCCTGGTGGCTCAGACTGTAAAGAATCCACCTACAACACAAGAGACCTGAGTTTGATCCCTGCGTCAGGAATATCCCCTGGAGAAGGGACTGGCTCCCCACTCCAGTATTCTTGCCTGAAGAATTCCATGGGCAGAGGAGCTTGGCGGTTGCAGTCCACGGGGTGGCCAAGAGTCAGACACGACTGAGCAACAAACACTTTCACTTTCAATCTATATAAATACATTAACACACTTAATTGATGGCCTATTGTGCTTTGCTAACAGCAAGTATCCCCACATCCATGTCCCAGTATACTTCTGACCCTGGCTGTAGGACATCTTGCCTAAACTCACAGTTATATTTTGAAGATGTGTTTTTCAGACAAGCAAATAAATACAGGAGCTTCCAGCTCTGTGCCCAAATTATGACAATCTCAGTTTACATTCAGCTATGACTCTGAGCCCTTTGGCTATGATGCTGAACTTCCTATGAGCAGACTTAGACCAAAACTCTGAGCAGAAATAGCATCTCTTATTCTCATTGCAACACCAAGATCCTCTACTTAAAGAAGCATTTGCCAAGCACTGTTAACAGAAACCTCATCCAATCTCTAAAGTCCAGTGGGTTGACCTGGAGACGTAGTGGGGCTGATTATTTTTTATGACTTCCATTCTACTTCCTGTCCATGTCATAGAAACACAACTAAATTATAATCTGAAAACATATCAGAAGTTAAGCACAATGAAAGTAATAATGGCTAATATTTACTGAGAACTTATTGAGCACCAGGCACCACGTTGAGCCCTTCATAGACACTATTTCACTGATTCTTCCCAACAATTCTATAAGACAGTTACTACTACTGTCCCCATCTCACTGATAAGGAAGTAAGACTCGGCAGACTACGTAACATCAGTCAGTAGTGCCTACGCAAGGGGACAGAGCAAAACAAAACCCCGAGTAAACCACTAAATCTCCAGACGGGAACCCCAGAAACACAATTTCATCCAGTTCCAATAATGACCAAAACAGTTCCATGACCAACAATCAGGGATAATATTGGATATAACCTCATAAAATGAAATTTAGTTTGTAACCTCACTTCGCAAGCATGTCAGTAATGTGATCCTATGCCAGAGCAAGCATTGTTTCATACATGTTTGCAAGCATTTATAACAAAACAATTTACACTCTTGTAACAATTATTCTTTGTGCAAGAATTATCATTGATTTTTTTTCAACATTTTTGTGCATTCACACAGAAAATACACAAAACCTAACTGTATAGCTCTATGTATTTGCACAAAGTAAACATATATCTACAACCATCACTGATCAGGAAACTGAATATTATTAACATACAATTTGCACCCTTTTCCCTCTTATATATCAAAAGGTACACTATTCTCCTAACTTCTGTCACCATAGATAATTTTGCTTGTATATGACTCCATATAAATGGAGTCATACATTAGATACTCTTTTGTGTCCGATATCTTTTTTTAAATTTAAGTTTATTTATTTTAATTGGAGGTTAATTACTTTACAATATCTTTGTTCAACACTGTTCGTAACATTCATTGTGAATGGTTGTTGTTCATTTTCAATGTCTCATGGCATTTCATTGTATAAATATACCACGACAAGCTTAACTATTCTATTTTTGATAGATGTTAAAATTGTTTCTAAGTTTTGATTAAGCAAATAATGCTGTTATGACAATCTTCATACATATTTTGGTGCATTTCTGTTGAGTATAAATCTAAGAACAGAAACAGTAGATTGTAGAGTACGTATAGCTTCACTTTTACCAGATGGTGCCAACCTGTTTTCCAAAATAGTTATATCAATTTATACACCCACCAGCAGTATTTGCAGAGTGTGAATGGTTTCACTGCTCCATATTCTTATAAATCCTTGGTCTTTTGAATCTTTTTTATTCTAGCCAGTTTGGAAGACAAGTTGGAGGTAGAATCTTATATCTATTATTATTTGTATTCTAATGAGATAAAGCACTGTTTCCAAAGTACTTGGAATTTGGTTTAATCAAGTAAAATGTATAAACAAAGAAACGACAGTCATGAAAAAAGAAGTTTCTATCCTCACAGCTCCCTAGAAAGAGCAGGCGGGCACGCCACACAGTGGGGTACCAGGGCGGCTTAGGAGGCAGAAGGACCTGGAAGAACATGACCAAGGGCCTCTGTGGTGGTTTGACAGTTGTCCCCAGTTCCTGGGGTGATCAGGGCACAGGTAGGGTGGCCTCGAATGTGAGACACTGATAATGGTGGTATGTGTGGGCTCTGGATTGGTTGGTTTGCATTTGGAAAGTGCCTAAGGACAAGTCACTTACTACTTCTAGGAATCAGCTAACCTTTGGAAAAGGAGTTGCTCCAGAGTCAGCAAGGCTCCAAGATGTCAAAATACCAGAATACAAAAAATAAAAAGGCATCATTAATACCATTTCGTATGCTCATTGGGTATTTGGGGATTTTGTTTTGCAGCCATTCAAGTCTTTCGCCCATTTTTCTATTTGATTCTCTGTCTTTCTCTTATTGATTTATAGGAATTCTTCCTATATTCAGATGTGAGAACCTGATTAACTATGTGTATTGCAAATATCTTTTCCCATTCTATTTCATTTTCACTCTTTTGGTGCTATCTTGTGATGATCCTTAAGAAATATTTGCCTACTCCAAGGTCATGAAGATATTTCTCTTTCTTATCTTCTAAAAGCCTTTGATGCCTTGTTTGCTTTTCATATTGAAGCTATAATCCATCTGGAATTTATGTGTATGGTGTAATATGAGGTAAAAAAATTTTTTTCCAATTAGACCAGCATCACTTATTGAAAAGCTATCCTTTTCCCACTATTTTCTGTAGCAATTTGTTATAAATTAGGTGGACATTTATGTGTGTGTGGTTTTCATACATTTACTATTATGTTACCCTGGTCATTTGTTTAGAAAATTTTGCCAACACCATACTATGAATATCTTGTTGTTGTTCAGTCGCTCAGTCATGTCTGACTCTTTGTGATCCCATGAACTGCAGCACACCAGGCTTCCCTGTCCTTCATTATCTCCTGGAGTTTGCTCAAACTCATGACCTTGAATCGGTGATGCCTTTCAACCATCTCATCCTCTATCACCCCCTTCTCCTCCGACCCTCAATCTTTCCCAGCATCAGGGTCTTTTCCAAAGAGTTGGCTCTTTGCATCAGGTGGCCAAAGTATTGGAGCTTCAGCTTTAGCATCAGTCCTTCCAATGAATATTTAGGGTTGATTTCCTTTAGGTTTGACTGGTTTGATCTCATTGCAGTCCAAGGGTTTTGGGACTTCTTCTACAGGAATGTCTTGACAATTCTTGGTTCTTTGAATTTTTACATGAACTCTAGAATCAATTTGTCAATTTCCACAAAAAAATTGTACCCACTGGGATGTCTTGATCAGTGATGTCAAGTTGATATCATTACAATATTGAATCTTCCAATTTATGAGCATAATATATCTTCGCATTTATTTAACTCTTCTTCTCTAATCTCTTTCAATCTTGTTGTATAGTTTTCTTTGTATAGGTCTTACACATCTTTCATTATATTTATTCCTAATTTATATGATGTGTTTTAATACCTGTGGCAGTCATTGAGCTATATCACTTGGTCTCCCTTTTAAAAAAAAGTTCTGTTGGCTAACAGGCTCCAGCTATTAGCACCTTTAGGATATGCTTCATGTCTTAAGGTTAAGAACAGGCTATTCCTGAGAAATCCTCAGACACTGCTTAAAGAAAGCAAGGATACTTGGCTTTGACCATATCTGCCTAGTATGGGAACACTTTAACAGATAATTTTTGCTTCAGTGCTCCCCATTGCACCGGTCAAGACTTTGTGAGATTGATATCATAGTCTGAGGCTATCCTTTCCCAGTTGTGCTTTCTTCCTTTTCTACTTTTCTTGGATGCTACCTCACAATAAACATCCTCCATTCCTCAATCTGTCTCAGTGTCTGCTTCCCAGAGGATCCAACTGATAATGCTATTATTAAGGGCATTGTTTATTAAACGTCAATTTCTGCTTGTTTATTGCTGGTACGTGGAAAACACAGTTGATTTCTACATGTGACTTTGTATTAGCTACATTGCTAAATTTAATATTAATCCTGATTCTTCTGCATTTTCTAGTACAAACTCTAAAATTCTTATAGCTTTAATTTATTCTCCAACTTTATCGCACTATGACCTATTTTAGAATGTTATAAATATCATAAGACAGTTTATCATTTTTTCTTAAAATAGTTCTTTGTATCTTAAAATAAAAATCTTCTTCTATATTTATCTAAATACTATTTCAAATGCTCTTCATTTCCTTCTAAAGATTCAAGTTTCCATATGACATAATTTACTTTCTGAAGAAATTCCTATAGCATTTTGTACTGCCAATTTTCTAACGGTAAATCTCTTCGTTTTCTTTAATCAGAAAATGTTTTTATCTAATTTTTGTTGTTTTCTAAAAGAGGTTTCTAAAAGTGCAGATGACACCACCCTTATGGCAGAAAGTGAAGAGGAACTAAAAAGCCTCTTGATGAAAGTGAAAGAGGAGAGTGAAAATGTTGGCTTAAAGCTCAACATTCAGAAAATGAAGATCATGGCATCTGGTCCCATCACTTCATGGGAAATAGATGGGGAAACAGTGGAAACAGTGTCAGACTTTATTTTGGGGGGCTCCAAAATCACGGCAGATGTTGACTGCAGCCATGAAATTAAAAGATGCTTACTCCTTGGAAGAAAAGTTATGACCAACCTAGATAGCATATTGAAAAGCAGAGACATTACTTTGCCAACAAAGGTCCATCTAGTCAAGGCTATGGTTTTTCCAGTAGTCATGTATGGATATGAGAGTTGGACTGTGAAGAAAGCTGAGTGCCAAAGAATTGATGCTTTTGAACTGTGGTGTTGGAGAAGACTCTTGCGAATCCCTTGGACTGCAAGAAGATCCAACCAATCCATTCTAAAGGAGATCAGTCCTGGGTGTTCTTTGGAAGGAATGATGCTAAAGCTGAAACTCCAATACTTTGGCCACCTCATGCGAAGAGTTGACTCATTGGAAAAGACTCTGATGTTGGGAGGGATTGGGAGCAGGAGGAGGGGACGACAGAGGATGAGATGGCTGGATGGCATCACTGACTCGATGGACATGAGTTTGGGTGAATTCCGGGAGTTGGTGATGGACAGGGAGGCCTGGCGTGCTGCAATTCATGGGGTCGCAAAGAGTCAGACATGACTGAGCAACTGAACTGAATTGAACTGAAAAGTGGTTTATTGATATATAATCCATATACTATACAATTCATTTAAAGTGTATAATTTAATGATTTTTAACACATTCACAGTTGTGAAACCACTGCTACAATTAATTTTAGAACATTTTCATTACCCCCCCCACACCTCCACACCCCAACCCCCCAGCCCCCACTCCCACCTCAAAACAAACCTCGTACGCTTTAGCAGTCACTCTTCCTTTCTCCTCCACTATCTCCATCCAGCCTGAGGCAACAACTAATCTACTTTCTTTCCCTATGCATTTGCTTATTTCATAAAAAATGGAATTATATATTGTCTTTAGCAAATGGCTTCTTTCTCTAAAGATGTTTTCAAGGTTTACCCATGTTGCAGCATGCTGCAGTATTTCCTTTCTTTTTATGGCAAAACTGATGATGAAATTCTTCGGCGCTCAGCCTTCTTCACAGTCCAACTCTGGCATCCATACCTGACCACTGGAAAAACCATAGCCTTGACTAAATGGACCTTTGTTGGCAAAGTAATGTCTCTGCGCCAAAGAATTGATGCTTTTGAACTGTGGTGTTGGAGAAGACTCTTGTGAGTCCCTTGGACTGCAAGGAGATCCAACCAGTCCATTCTGAAGGAGATCAGTCCTGGGATTTCTTTGGAAGGAATGATGCTAAAGCTGAAACTCCAGTACTTTGGCCACCTCATGTGAAGAGTTGACTCATTGGAAAAGACTGATGCTGGGAGGGATTGGGGGCAGGAGGAGAAGGGGTCGACAGACGACAGAGGATGAGATGGCTGGATGGCATCACTGACTCGATGGACATGAGTCTGAGTGAACTCTGAGAGTTGGTGATAGACAGGGAGGCCTGGCGTGCTGCAATTCATGGGGTCACAAGGAGTTGGACATGACTGAGCGACTGAAGTGAACTGAACTGAACTGATGATGAAATTGATGCTTTCGAATTGTGGTGCTGGAGAAGACTCTTGCAAGTCCCTTGGACCTCAAGGAGATCAAACCAGTCAATCCTAAAGGAAATCAACCCTGAATATTCATTGGAAGGACTGATGCTGAAGCTGAAGCTCCAATCCTTTGGCCACCTGATGCAAAGAGCTGACTCATTGAAAAAGACCCTGATGCTGGGAAAAATTGAAGGCATAAGGAGAAGGGGATGGCAGAGGATGAGATGGTTGGATAACATCACCAACTCAATGAGCATTAATTTGAGTAAACTCTGGAAGATAATGGAGGACAGGGAAGCCTGGTGTTCTGCAGGCCATGGGGTCACAAAGAGTTGGAAATGACTTAGCAACTGAACAACAACAACATGGCCAGATAATATTCCAATGTATGACTGTGTCATATCTTATTTATCCATTCACCAGCTGATGGACATCCAACTGTTTTCATTTTTTGGCTATTATGAGTAATGCTCTTATGAACAATAGTGCACATGTTTTTATATGGACATAAATATTTTCATTTCTTTTGAGGAAATGAAGAGCAATTGCTGAGTTTTATTAACTTTTTGAGAAAGTGCCAGATTGTCTTTAAAGCAACTACCTACACCATTTTACATTCCCACCAACAATGTATGAGTTTCCTAGTTTCTCTGCATTCTTGTCAACATTTGCTATTATCTGTCTTTTTTTTTTTTATCATAGCTGTCCTAGTGGATGTATAGTGTTATCTCATTGTGACTTTGATTTGAATAGCCTTAATGGCTAATGATGTTGAGCATCTTCTGACTTGCATATCTTCTTTGGAAAAATATCCTTTGCCCATTTTTAATTGGGGTCTTTTTATTATTGGGTGGTATACCTTTGTTCTTATATTTTCACTGGATATAAAATTCTGGGTCAAAAGGATGGTTTTTTGTTTGTTTATTTGTTTGTTTGCTTAAGCACTTAAAGATGTTATTCCAGAAAACACCATTAGGCAAATACCACAGCAAAAATTTTCATAGACAAGATCTATAGACAGATACTAGTGAAAGCCTAAGGTGAAGCAGGATACCTGCTTGGCCTCAAAGTATTTCCTACAAGACATTTTTTATTACAAAAGGCAAAACAATGACTTCCTAGTAAAGACACGTGACCTTACCTAATTGATCAAGTTAACATCACCAAGAATGAGATATTTGACATCCTGAACTCCCTGATGTGATACACTGAGAAAAAATATAATATCACTTCTCTGATATTCTTGTGAAAAATACTATTTATCATCATCAGAAAACCTCAGACAACCCCAAACTGAGACAGTCCACAAAACATCTGACTAATACCCTTCCAAAGGATAGACTGAAGAATTGTCACAGATGTTGAAGATGAAACATAACTGAAACAGAAAAAAAAGGATATTAAAAGGAAAACTGGTGAAATTCTAATAAGGTCTATAATTTAATTAATGGAATTGTACCAATATTAATTTCTTGGCTTTGATAATTATCAATGCTTATGTATGCTGGTAACATTAGGGAAAGCTAGGTAAAATGTAGACAGAAATTTTCAGTACTATTTTTGTGACTTTTCTGTATTTTCTAAAATTACTTTAAAATAAAAAGCTTCTTTAAAGATGTTATTCTACTATCTTTTGACCTCTAACATTTCTGATGAGACCTGAACAATAATTCAAATCAATTTTCTCCTAATGTAATATTTTAATTTATTACAAGCTTATTTTCCTTCATTAAACATAATGTCTACTTTTTAAGTCTTGTAAGCAAATTCCATAGGTTGTTCCTAAATTTCTCAGTGTTAGTCTGGGGCACATTTTCTTGCTTTTCATATGTCAAGTTGAATTGAATCATGTATCTTATCAATGCTGTGTTGTAGAGACTAGATTTATTTACATCCCTCCAAAGAATGTTGATTTCATTATAGCAGTCAGTTAATTTGATTTGCTCAAATTGTAAACTTTGTCTCTTGCACAACAACTCAAATCTCATTTCTGATCTTTTGGCCTTGCTTTAAGGTACGCAGAGCATATCCCAGGCATGTATTGTTGAGAGGTCAACCAGAAATTTGGGCAGAGCTTATACAGAGAATTTGGGGCTTTGATGCTCTCCTTCCCAGGACTGTAATCTCACTTTCCAGTCACTGTGGTAACCTATCCTCTAATGGTTTAGGACAGAAAGACAGATGGACAGACCTTTCATCAGAGTTTTTGTCACTTCATATAGTATCAAACGTTGGTCTACCCTCAGACTAAGTCATAAAAATGGGAATCTCCCCCTCATTGGTCCCTTTTTGCAGGTTTAATCTCTGTTTCAGGCTTGCCCCTTTAGAAGACTGGAGTTTATCTTTGGGATGGTGAGGGCCAGTTGCAGCCCATTCAGTCTTACCCTTGGCTGCTGTTTCCTGATTCGTTTCTTTCTGAGCCACTGCCACCCATTACTTTGCAAATGCATCAAAGAGAAACAGCTCAGACTATTAGGCTCATTGTTCTGCACGTCCTTTGGCGGCAGCATCTTCAAGATGCTGACATGGTAAGCATCTTACATGGTAGTCTTGGACACCAATTGTCATCTCACAAGCACCACAGCACTGCTGAAAACCCTGCTCAGCTTCTCTGCTTCTTAGCAGAGGTCTTTTCTCTTACTTTCAATCTCTCTTCTTAGGCCACCTATAAATTGGCAAATGTCTAATTTGGAAAACGTTACAGATCGTCACTTACCTCAAAGAGTTTCCCTTCTTTCCAGGATTGTGGCCCTCTCGTCCTAGCTGCTTTGTCGCTCTCCAGTGCTTCAAACAAGTTTTGTTTTATTTGTAATCCATGATTTCTCTGCCACAAGTTAGTTTGCCATTACTGGAAGTTGAACATTATCATCCAAATTTTTAAAATTAATTTACATGATTCAGTTAAGCATACAGAAACAAGAAGGCAATTTGGCTAAAATGTTTATGTGAGGTGATGGAATTGAAGTGAACTGAAAGTGAAAATAAGTTACAAAAATCAGAGTTCTAAAGGTTTGTTTCAAGTCAATGAACTCCCCATATTCTAGTGGATAACAGCATTCACTTTCAGGTAGCCAGATCTGACCTCAAAATCTACTCTGCTGCCTCCTAGGCAAAAAATTGTAAGTAAATCACTTAAGTTTTCTCACCTGTATAAGGGAGATAATAGTACCTACACCTTCAAGTTATCACAAGAGAACTAAATAAGTTATTATTTATAAAAGCCTAAAGATAAATGGAGATCAGTCCTGGGCGTTCAATGGAAGGACTGATGATGAAGCTGAAACTCCAATGCTTTGGCCACCTCATGTGAAGAGTTGACTCACTGGAAAAGACTCTGATGCTGGGAGGGGTTGGGGGCAGGAGGAGAAGGGGATGACAGAGGATGAGATGGCTGGATGGCATCACCGACTCAATGGACATGGGTTTGGGTAAACTTCAGGAGTTGATAATGGACAGGGAGGCCTGGCATGCTGTGATTCATGGGGTCGCAAAGAGTTGGACATGACTGAGCTACTGAACTGAACTGAAAGATAAATTACCCTAAGGTATAGGTATTATATATGTGTGAAGTGAAGTTGCTCAGTTGTGTCTGACTCTTTGTGACCCCGTGGACTGTAGCCCACCAGGCTCCTCCATCCATGGGATTCTCCAGGCAAGAATACTGGAGTGGGTTGCCATTTCCTTCTCCAGGGGATCTTCCCAACCCAGGGATCGAACCCGGGTCTCCTGCATTGCAGGCAGACGCTTTAACTACTGAGCTACCAGGGAAGCCTTATATATGTGTGTATGGCTTAAAGCTCAACATTCAGAAAACAAAGATCATGGCATCCGGTCCCATCAATTCATGGGAAATAGATGGGGAAACAGTAGAAACAGTGTCAGACTTTATTTTTGGGGGCTCCAAAATCACTGCAGATGGTGACTGCAGCCGTGAAATTAAAAGACGCTTGCTCCTTGGAAGGAAAGTTATGACCAACCTAGATAGCATATTCAAAAGCAGAGACATTACTTTGCCGACTAAGATCCGTCTAGTCAAGGCTATGGTTTTTCCTGTGATCATGTATGGATGTGAGAGTTGGACTGTGAAGAAGGCTGAGCGCTGAAGAATTGATGCTTTTGAAGTGTGGTGTTGGAGAAGACTCTTGAGAGTCCCTTGGACTGCAAGGAGATCCAACCAGTCCATTCTGAAGGAGATCAGCCCTGGGATTTCTTTGGAAGGAATGATGCTGAAGCTGAAACTCCAGTACTTTGGCCACCTCATGCAAAGAGTTGACTCATTGGAAAAGACTCTGATGCTGGGAGGGATTGGGGGCAGGAGGAGAAGGGGACGACAGAGTATGAGATGGCTGGATGGCATCACGGACTCAATGGACGTGAGTGTGAGTGAACTCAGGGAGATGGTGATGGACAGGGAGGCCTGGCGTGCTGCGATTCATGGGGTCGCAAAGAGTCAGACACGACTGAGCGACTGAACTGAACTGAGCTGAAGTATATATATATATATACGTGTGAGACTTCTCTCTCTTTATCCAGTTATTGTCTGAATAGAGAGAATGCCAGAGAGCCAGAGGAGCATGGAGCCTCAGGATGGAAAGGGCCTGGGTCCCTGAATGGTTGTATGAAACACAGGACTCCCTCATACTTCCTACCACCCTGCATTGGACTGTGACAGAGGGAGAAATAGCCTTTACTGTGTTAATCCACTCTGATTTGGGGCTGCATGGTTATAAAGGTTAGGTTTCCAAGTCCAATATATGTTTCACCTTACAAAGGAAGAGGCCTCAAGGTCTTAGATGATAGTGGTAAAGGTAAAGGTGGATATATATACATATATATGTGATCATCTAAGACCTGGAGGCCTCTTCCTTTGTAAGGTGAAACATATATTGGACTTGGAAACCTAACCTTTATAACCATGCAGCCCCAAATCAGAGTGGATTAACACAGTAAAGGCTATTTCTCCCTTCTGTCACAGTCCAATGCAGGGTGGTAGGAAGTATGAGGGAGTCCTGTGTTTCATACAACCATTCAGGGACCCAGGCCCTTTTCATCTTGAGGCTCCATGCTCCTCTGGCTCTCTGGCATTCTCTCTATTCAGACAATAACTGGATAAAGAGAGAGAAGTCTCACACGTTGGGGGCGGGGGCGGGGGGGTTTCATTGACCGGACCTAGAATTAGCATAAGTCACTTCTGCCCACATTTGACTAGCCAAACTCCAATCACTCGGCTACATCTAATTAAAGAAAGTATGAGAAAAGAGTTGCCAAGAAGAAAATAAAAATATCTGGTGAACAAGTAGCCAGTTTACACAGTAACAAATATTGTAATTATGTTATATAATATAATACATAAAAGAATATATCATATAATGATATTGATGACATAAAAACTGTATATCATCTATATTCCTAGCTAGATTTTGACATCATTTAGGACAAGGATTTGTATCACTTTTTCTAGAACAGTATCTAACACTCTCAATAGTTGCCCAATAAATGTCTGAAGGATGAGTTGTACTATATTGAAGCTAAAAGAGTCCTTGGAGATTTTCTAATCTAAGTCCTTCATTTTAAATGTGAAGAATTGGAAATCTAGAGATGCTAAGCACTCTGTCGATGTTTACTGGCAAAGCTGGGGCCCATTTATCTCATATCCCAAATCAAATGAGACAATCTTTTTAAACCAACTTATCACGCTTCCCAGACCAAATGAGAGTCTCTTTTTAACCAACTTATCAGAACTTGCACATCTAAACAAGAATTATTTCTTCCAAAGAAGTCTCCTTGGAGTTTCTATACTAGTCAGATACTATTGCCATTTTAAAAATTCACAGAGCTTCATTTTAGGAATTGCTTTCATAGCCTATGGCATTTTCTTTAGAATTCCATTAATAATGGCTGATAAATATTCATTCCCTTTGTAGATTTGATTTTGAGAAACAGAAGTTGTTTGGAATCCAATTTGGTAGATAAAGGTGAGTGAAGGTGACCCAGCTATGCAGTACTGTTTGTTTTTTTTTAAAGGTGAATACTATTATATGATTTGAAAGTCAGTTTGGGGAAGATTCCAGAAAAGGGGATGTGTGGGCGTTTTGAGCAATGACATCACTGTTGGAATATGTTAATGGAGTCCTAAGGTTACCGGTTTGAAGAGAAATAAATAACAGTCATCTGAAATGTGTACGTTCTAGTTTGTATAAACCACATATCAATTTGCCCATGTCAATTTCTAATGCCTTAAGATTCTAGTAAGAAACTTGGATGATTTTTAGACCCATACTAGCTCCCTTTTCAAAACAGTAACAAGATGGGAGAAAGAATTGCTACTAGAAGCAAGGGGGATAGATTTCTGGATAACATAGCAGAAAGTTGGTAACCTTATCTACCCTTTTCTTAGGAGACAGGAAAATATGAGAACCAAAACTGCAAAATGCTAGGAAATTGTGAACCCCAACAAACCCTCTAGTTGAGGAATTAAGTGTATTCTAAAAGCAGTCACACACGCAAAGAGAGGATTCAAGAAGCAAACTGCATTCTCCATCAAAAAGCCCCAGCTCAGGAGAGTTTTTTCCTCCTCAGATGATAAACAAATAAACAGGAAGCAATAGGGAAACCACGAGAGTTTGCAACACAAACAGAAAGAACAGTGCTCTAGCAAAAGGTGTACAGATTCTGCCTTGATTACCTCTGGGTCAGGAAGATCCCCTGGAGAAGGAAATGGCAACCCACTCCAGAATTCTTGCTGGGAGAATCCCATGGACAGAGAAGCCTGGTGGGCTAGTCTGCTGCTGCTGCTGCTGCTAAGTCGCTTCAGTTGTGTCCGACTCTGTGTGACCCCATAGGCAGCAGCCCACCAGGCTCCCCCGTCCCTGGGATTCTCCAGGCAAGAACACTGGAGTGGGTTGCCATTTCCTTTTCCAATGCATGAAAGTGAAAAGTGAAAGTGAAGTCACTCAGTTGTGTCCGACTCTTTGTGACCCCATGGGCTTCAGCCCTCCAGGCTCCTCCATCCATGGGATTTTCCAGGCAAGAGTACTGGAGTGGGGTGCCATTGCCTTCTCCGGGTGGGCTAGTCTACGGGGTCGCAAACATTCAGACATGGCTTAGTGACTAATTGACAACAACAAACGGGAAGAGGGAAGTCAGAGTTCAGAGTCATTATTTGTGTTTTGTATAACTTTATGGAAATATAAACATCAGTCTCACTACCTTACACTCACACCTGGCCTATTTTGAGACACTCACGGCATTTCCCTGACAATCACATTTAAAGGTTTTTCAATCGCATAATTACACTCTTTTGGTAAATTACCGTCTTGAGCAAAGCTCCACGGGAAGGGAAAGGACTGTTGGGCAAGTGCTTCCTGGGAAAGTGCTGTTGTACTGTAATAGGGATCTTTTTGGAAGTAAACATTTATTTTGGGAAATAGAAACATGTGAATATATGGCCACCAAATAATTACCTGAGAATTCAACAAAGACCTCAGCCTAGAAAGCTTTTAGCTGTCCTCCTCTGCCCTCAACATTACACATAATGAAAACTTCCCATGATGGATTCCACCATGTCCAAGCCAATCTTTTCTCAGCTGAGTTCTAGTGATTCTTGAATGTGGCATTTCCAAGAAAGTGGATATATGCAAATACAAAGGTAGATGAACTGTCTGTCTTCAACAATGCCTCAACTCAACAGCTGAGAATCTTAAAACTCTTTTTCCCTGGGCCTTCTATATCACACTTACCTGTGGAAGTGCTGAACCCTGAGGTATACTCCTGAAAGGGCAGTTATTCATAGAAACCAACATCAGGGGCTTTCAAATTTCATCTCCCAGCAATTGCCTCCAGATTAAATTGTCCTCAGTTAACAGTCAAAAGTTGCTTCTATCTGCCAGTCCTAAAATCTCCACCTGGGATGTGGGACCCAGCTGTGCTCTTTTCTGCCTCTCACATCTTCAAAAGTAATAAAGCCTCAGCAACTGGAATGTAGCTGTCAATTCTGCTGATGAGGCAGCAGGAAAATTAGAAACCATTTCCTAGACTATAGCTGTGTTGGACCCAACAAATGCTAACCGGAGCAAAAAGTTATGGCTACACACTTAAATAAACAGTTAGGAAAGTCCAGGCATGCGAGCCTTGATCGAGAAAGGGTCATTTTAAAATAGTTATCCTGTTTCCCAGAACTCCTATTTTTAAAGGGGGCATCTCTGATAACGGAAAGTTGTTTAAAATCTGATCTTCTCCACTAAAAACAAAACAAACAGCTTAGAAATGCATCAAGCAGATTCCCTAGAGACCAATATAAGCCAGAACATGTAATAATGCAAAGCCTAGACAGCTGAGTTTTCATTTGTGCCTAGCTTCAAAAAGCCAAACCCCTAAGGGGTCTGAACCCAAGGTTCATTTATTCTTAATAACTCAGTTCCAGGGGGGCTGTCAGCCTGCAGCTAATGACAACAACACTGCCAGCAGCTGGGGTAGCTGGATTCCAAAGAGTGAGGATCTAATTGAGATACGAAATATAAGTGTTGATTCATGTTAGCATTTATTAATGTCCAGATCCCATGTCTTATGTTTCTAACAGTTGGTTCAGCATGGATTCTCTAATCCCGCTTAAAAGAGAGCATGCTTGGTGCTCATCAAGATGGCACTGGAGACAGAGGCAGAAACAGGCATTTCCTTGCAGCTTCCCCTTCACCACTAATGTCAAAGCCATTCAGAGAAGCACACAGGGTACAGAGGGGGACTGCCCAATGTCACACTCGAAACAGGCTGTCTCCTGCTCATGAGAGACGTCAATCCAGATGAACCGTCATGAACCTATAGCTTACTCCCATCCCAAAGATATGGTTTCCTTCCTGAGAACTCCAAAGCTATCAGACATCACATGAAATGAAGGCTCTGGGGCAGCGATCTAGCTGTAAGACTGATCAACTTGATATCGTAACTCAGCCACCCTAACACAGGCCTCACTCAGATCACCTCCCTGGGGTCCCAGACTAATTCAAGTGGTCCTCCTATTCTCTTGGTCAGCACTGTCTGGAACGAAAGTGAAGCATCACCAAACTGATGTGATGAGTTGAGACGGTGGTGAAAGAACAGAGTGAAGTTACTAGCCCAAGGGATTTGTTCCCTCTAGATGGGCCTGGGTTGCTTCTCTAATAGAACATGAGGAGGGGTTTCCTGGCTGAGCATTTGTTAAGAGCAGAGAGGGGACATCTTTGGTAGAAATAGCAGGATAAACACACTACATGTAGGAGGCTTTTCTGATTTCTGGATCCTACCTGTCCTCTGTCTAGTCCAAGTTCAGAAGCTTATGCTCTAGGAAGTCCCGGGGTCTCACTTTCCACTGAACTTGGGATTCTGTAGTCTGATTCACAGGATCAAATCACCAGTTTAGACCTCTCCTTGGGCCTGAAACTACAGAACCATTGTCTACTCAATATCTCCACTTAAGCATTTCACATGATTATTGAATTCAACTCATCCAAAGCAAAATTTATGATATTCTTTCCAAACCTGGTTCTCTTTCTATGAAATCTCCATGCATGTGCCATCACTTTAGTCAGAACCTAAGAGGCGTCTTTTGCATATTCCTCTCTCTCACTGCTTATATCCAATGGATCATGGGACCCTGTAGATGTTATCTCCAAATGTCTTTCAAATATACCTTCCTCTCCATCTCTACAGACACTCACTGTAATCCATGCAACCATCATCTCCATTCCAGGCTACTGCCATTGACTCCTCTTTGGCCTTCCTACTTTCACCGTTGCTTCTCTGCATTCAATCCTCCACACAGTAGTAAGAGTGATCTGTTTGAAGTACAGATCTGATATATCACTCCCATATTTATGCCCTTCAGTTGCTTCCCATGGCTCTCAGGACAGAAGCCAAATCCTTGGCTGGGTTGATAGGGTATTCCATAGACTTGCCCCCAGCTACCTCTCCAGCTCCACCTGCTCCTCTCCAAACTCAACTGCCCTCCGCTCCTCGCAGGCCACTCCCAGCCCCCTCTCCCCCTGCTTCGCAGTCACTGTTTCCGGGCTCCTCTCTGACATCCTGACCAGGTCAGCTCCCCCATCACATGCTCTTACAATGATCGTGTGTCTGCCTTTCACAGTCCTTGTGAAAGGACTAAAGGACTAAGGACTAAAACACAGTCGTGTTAGTTTTTGTTCGTTTATTTGAGTACTTGATTAGTGTTTCTCTCTTTCAGTCTGCTGTAAGCTCCATGAAGTCCCTTTTGATGCACAGTTGGCATTCAAAAATTGTTGAAGAAATGTATTGAATTGAATGCTGTGTGTGTGTGTGTGTGTGTGTGTGTGTGTGTGTGTGTGTGTGTGTTAAGTAGCATCCAATTCTTTGTGACCCATGGACTGTAGCCTGTCAGGCCCCTCTGTCCATGGAATTTTCCAGGCAAGAATACTGAAGCAGGTTGCCATTTCCTCCTCCAGGGGATCTTCCCAACCCAGGGATCGAACCCTTGTCTCTTGCATCTCCTGCATTGGCAGCCATATTCTTTACCACTGCACCACCTAGGAATTAAGTGCTAGAGGCAAAAAAATCAATGTCTTCAGAATCTTGAAGGAAAAAATATGATCCAAGAGATTGCTTTAAGTTTTAATTTTATTTGGAATGTTTCATCCCCACCGTGCTTAGAAAAATTAAAATTCTACAAATTGACATTAACAAGGTCTTTGACCACTACCTACCCACACCACCACACACACACACACACACACACATATACACAAGAAAGCCCACATTCTCAGAATACCTATTCCTTACTTAACAGAGATAACTACCATAGAAAACTTGGTATACACTCCTTTGGAAGTTTCTCAGTAATTTTTGCATATATACATGTACCCAGAAAAATAATAATAGTTTATGGGAAGGAGGGCAAGGTCCTCAAGGATTTCCAACCTGGATAGGATGTGTTTTACTTGGGAAGACAATAAAAAGGCATTTCCAGATATGCAAGCACTAAAAACAATATCCCGCCCATGTATTCTTGGGAAAAAAAACCTTTGAAAAAGTATTTCATCCAAGGGAAGATAGTAAGTGTGATAACAAAGGACTCATTGATCATTGTCACGCAGTTTAGACTCCAAAGAGTTCTACAGCATGTTTTCAGATGAGATCTGCGGTCAAAGGAAAGCTTTCTTTACTGTGTTTCTCTTTATTTTTCCCTTTTTGTTTCCATACCTTCTAGTGCCAGAAACTAGGTCTTGAGCCATATTCCTCATTCCTCAGTCATTGCTAATTTTGTCTAATAACATCATAAAATAATAATAATGCTGTTTCAGTCCATGCTAATAATGATCAAACTCCATGTGGGTAGGATGCTGTCCCAGGAGAATTGCTAGAAAAATCTCTTTTTTCTTTTCTCCACAAAAGCATAACTGTAGGAACATATTGTTCATTTCATTGCCAAGGAAATTCAAATAAGATTAGCTGGCTTAAAATTCCTACAGCATTTTTAACTGGTAAGGAATAATAAGCCAGGTGCTGTCTATCATTATACTTTTTCTTTTATCATTTTTCATCTAGCATGTATGAAAGCATCCATGTAACTGATGTTTAATATCAATATACAAATGAATTATGTTTTTTAAATATGTATGTAAACAAATTCCCCAAAAGGTTAACAATTACTGTATGTGAATTTAATTATTCATTTAAACAAACACTATTAAATGATGAGAATGGAATAATGAGTAAGACATGCAAGAAAGGGTGGTAGAATTTTGGCTGTTTTATGTCTATTTTATACTTTAAAATATTTTACATTTTCTACAAATTTGAACCTTTCTCATACTTATGGATTCATTGCCATTAAACTATTTGTAATGTTCCTTTGTGGAGAAGGCAATGGCACCCCACTCCAGTACTCTTGCCTGGAAAATCCCATGGACGGAGGAGCCTGGAGGGCTGCATTCCATGGGGTTGCTAAGAGTTGGACACGACTGAGAGACTTCACTTTCACTTTTCCTTTCATGCACTGGAGAAGGAAATGGCAACCTACTCCAGTGTTCTTGCCTGGAAAATCCCAGGGATGCGGGAGCCTGGTGGGCTTCCATCTATGGGGTCGCACAGAGTCGGACACAACTGACGCGACTTAGCATCAGCAGCAACAATGTTCCTTTGTAATATTCTTAAATGTGTCTGCATCAAGTGGAAAAGGAAATGGCAACCCACTCCAGTATTCTTGCCTGGAAAATCCCATGGATGGAGGAGTCTGGCTGGCTACAGTCCATGGGATCACAAAGAGTTGGACATGACTGAGTGACTAACATTTTGTAATATTCTTAAACATGTCTTCATCAGTAGTTTTGTCTGCTCTTCCATTCTTGATATTATTTCTTCATGGTTTCTGCCTTTTTCCTCCTTAAATAATTCTGCCAGAGATTTGTCAGTTTCTTAATGCTTAAAAAAACAAAACAAAACAAAAAAAACCTTTCAGTTTTGTTAACACCTTTACTGTAACTTTTCCCCCCTAGATCATTAATTTTTGTCTCTTGTTCACCATTTTCTTTCTTCTATGTTTTTGGAAGTTTATTCTACTCTTGTTAACTTCATAATTTGGATACTAAGCTTAGTTATTTTCAGTGTTCTTTACTCATATGAGCATAATAAGCTATAAATTTCCCTTTAAGTACCACATGCATTCTAGACTATAAATTTCCCTCTGAGTACCACTAACCACCACATCTTTTAATATGCAGTATTTCTTTGTTGTTCAGTTCTAAATGCAAAACAATCCTGTAAGCAATCCTATAATCTGTATATTGCTAGCAGTTTACAACAACCACAATCTGTCACAGTCTATACCTGATCTACATATTCCAATAATTCCCAAATAAGAAGCCATGAAGTACTAAAAAGCACTAACACTATTTTAAATAAGTATTATTCTGAGCATAAACTCTGTCTTTAAGATTTGAATACAAAAACTGGCCAAATAGACTAAGGCCACACAACATACATTTCCTGTGAAGTTGCCAGTCCACTAATTTGGTAAACAATTTAATTATTTTCTCTCATCCTGAATAAAAATTCTTTCCTATGTATCCTTGGGAAGTCATTTTCCTGGCTAGATCTCAGATATAACATCAGTACATGTGTTCATGTACACAAATCTTTAATAACAATTTGGCTACTGCTCAATTGGCGGTGCTAGTAGTAAAGAACCTGCCTGCCAATGCAAGTGATGTGAGGCTCGGGTTTGATCCCTGGGTCAGGAAGATCCCCCGGAGGAGGGCATGGCAACCCACTTCAGTATTCTTGCCTGGAGAATCCCATGGACAGAGGAGTCTGGCAGGCTACAGTCCACAGGGTTGCACAGAGTCAGACACGACTGAAGCAACTTAGTGTGATTAGTGTGTGAAGTTGCTCAGTCGTGTCCGACTCTTTGTGACCCTGTGGACTGTAGCCCACCAGGCTCCTCTGTCCATGGGATTCTCCAGGCAAGAATACTGGAGTGGGTTGCCATTTCCTTCTCCAGGGGATCTTCCTGACTCAGGGATCGAACCCAGGTCTCCCGCATTGCAGGCAGACGCTTTAACCTCTGAGCCACCAGGGAAGTCAACTTAGCACACATGCAATGCAGTTATTGCTTTTGGCTTTAGCACACATTTTGCAATACCTATTATTTCTGACATTTGGATTATTTAGAAACAAGCGTTACAGTATACAAATGAGTTTTCTTAAATTACCTTTTTTGGTGTTTAATTTCTAACTTGTTAGTATTGTAGTCATTAAATATGATCTGAATAATACTCAACTGTTAAAATTTATAAAGACTTGTTTAATTATTTAGAATCAATTTTTATAAATGTTCCATGAGAATTTAATACAAATATATATTTTCTGTCTATTTGGTGAAGGGCTATATATGCTCACTGGAACAGGTTTATTGTTTGTATGGTTCAAATCCTCTATGTTTATGTTGATTTCTTTTTTTAATCTGCTTGATCTATCAAATACTGAGAGATATATTAAAATATCCCACTTTGATTAAAGTTTTATCTGTTTCTCCTTGGTATTTTGTCAGTTAAAAACTATGTAATTTGGTGCATTTCAGATTAAAATTGTTGTATCTTCCTCTTAAACTTTAACTAACACTTAGACTCTTCTTCATCAGAAAGTCCTTTGCCTTAGAGCTTATTTTATTTGACAATGATATGCATAGCTAGGTCAATTTTCTTTTGATGATTATCTGTCTGCCTATTTTTTTGTTCCCATGCCTTTACTATCAACCATTCTATGTTCTTATGTTTTAGGTATGTTTCATGTAAACCGTCATTGGGTGGATTTCTTTTTTTTCAGTGCGACAAGTATTGTCTTTGAAATCGAGTTCAGTTTATGAAAGTTTAGTGTATTAATATACTGCCTAACACTGTCCCTCCTCCTATCATTCTTTTATATCTATCTACAGGGGGGTATCAAAACTAAACTTCTATCACTCTCCTGGGACTCTGATTAAACATATACTGGAGCTTCTCTTTCTATTACCCTCGTCCCCTAATTCTCTATATTTGCCATCTTCATGTCTCCTTACAAGACAATCTAGGAAAATTATTTAAATCTATCCTCCAACTTGCTAAATCTCTCCTCAACTGTATCAAATCTGCTATTTAATCAATTCACTAGCTTTCAGCATTAATTTTTTTATTTCTAGAAATATTGTTTGTTTCCTTTTCAGATAGGAAATATCCTGCTCCTTCATATACTTTCAGTGACCTCTCTTTAATTCCTTTAAACAGTGAAAATGGTTTTTAAAAATATTCTATCACTGCTAATTTTAGCATATGAAATGTTTGAAGGTCTAATTCAATGGTTGTTGGTTTTTGCTAGCCCTCCTATACACCTTATTTCATCATGTGTTCAGTGATTTATACCTGTAAGCTTATATTCCTTGCAACTTTGTAGAATTCATTGAAGCTTGAGTTTAAACTGAGTCTTGTCTAAGATAATCTGCATTTGCTCCTTCCTAGTACATAAGGAGACAACTAATCCAGAACCACTTTAAGTTACATTTTCAAGCTGGGATTTTGTAGGCCAAGCAATAGCATGAATTCCAGCCCTAAATCTTTTCAAGTATAAGCTTAGGGCTTAAGAATTCATAGGGCAAGTTTTTTCATTTGTTGTTGTTGGTGGTGGTGGTGCTTTTTATTTTATTTTTTTTCTCCCCACTCTTCAAACTGGCCCACCAACAGGGCAGGGTTTTTTCCTGGCTTTGCCTCTACCCTAAGTATGTTGCCTTCCAGGGAGTCTCAGCTCTACTGAGGGTGGGTGTTTTTTGATCTTCCATCTGTTTAAAGCCTTGTGTTATCTCTGCACTGGTAGGAGTTTCTCTGAACATCTACTCTGCTATATTGCCAGAAGCTGAAACTTTTATATTTTTTGTATTTTCAAAATTCCCAGAAAAAAAATTATAAAATTTTAAAGCAGATATTTCCCCCAAAGAGATATATACCATTTTGTATATCATATGTGATCATAGCAACACTGAAGAAAATACACCCAAAAAGATTAAAGTAAATATGCCAAAATATATTGCAGGTATGAGAATTAGTTTTTCCTTCTATTTCTTTGTATTTTCCAAAAATTTATATAAAACAACTATATTGGAGTAGGAAAAAGACAATTTTTTTAAGAAAAAGAATGAGATTAAGAGATAGAAAATGGTATCATATCATAAAAGCAGTCATGTACCCTTCTAGAAAATTATTAAGGTGTATTTTAGTTAGAAAAAATCCATTTATAACAATATTAACTCAAAAAGCTGCTTCAACTTGACCTTGAGTATGGTCTCAGCATATCTTCTCACCAGGTCCAGATCATCTTGAAATCAGAACAGTTCTTTCCTAGTGCATTTATAATGACATACACTGAAACCAAGCCACATCTACTGCAGGAGGTAGATGTCAGTGCAGATAAATAGCCCAAAACTTTGATTCTCTATAGAAATACTATGCTTATGTCACAGGATAAGTATAGTTTCATTTCCTTTTGATTTCACAGCTCTGAGAAATTGTAGCAGTCAAACTAGTAAGGTTTCGAACTGACATTGACCACATTGAGCCCCTATCTTTTGTATTCTCCTGGAATGCAAGTTTCAGCCTTCAGTTTATACAAAGGGAGGGTATATGTAAACAACACACTCCTGAACAATTAAATCAGAAGGGAAATTTCTAAAATATATATCTTCAGAAAAAAAAAAAAAAAGGAAATAGAGTATACCAAAATTTAATGGGACACAGCAAAAGCAGTTCTAAGAGGAAAGCCTATAGCGATAAGTATCTACATTTAACAAAGAAATATCTCAAATTATACCTAAAGTAACTAGAAAAAGAAGAACAACCTAAGCCCAAAGTTAGCAGAAGAAAGGAAATAACAAAGATTGGAGCAGAAATAAATGAAACAGACAATATGAAGGCAATAGAATAGATTAACAAAATTAAAAGTTGGTTCTTTAAAAAGATAAAATTGAAAATTCTTTAACTAGACTAGCCAAGAAAGGACAAAGGACTCAAGTAAATAAAATTATCAGTGAAAGAGGAGATATTACAATAGATAAGACGGAAATACAACGAATCATAAGTGACTATTGTGAACAATCATAAGCTTACAAATTGGACAACCTAGAAAAAAATAAATTCCCAGATACATACAACCTATCAAAACTAAATTCTGAAGAAACAGAAAATTAGAACAGACAACAAGTAAGGAGAGTGAGTCAGTAGTTGAAAACCTCCCAACAAAGAAAAGCCCAGGACCAGCTGGTTTTACCAGTGACCTCTACCAAACATTCAAAAAAAAAATTTTTTTTTAATTAAAACCAGTCATTTTCAAACTCTTCCACAAAATTAAAGAGGAAGGAGTACACTCAAGCTCATTTTATGAAGCCAGCATTATGAAAGCCAGATAAGGACACTATAAAGAAAATTACATGTCAATATCCCCAGTGAATACAGATGCAAAAATTCTCAACAAAATACTAGGAAACCAAATTTAACAATTCACTAAAAGGATCATGCACCATCAAGTGGAAGTTTCCTTGGGATACAAGGATGGCTCTGTTAGGGAAAGCACACTGATTGAAACCGCCCACCCTGCCCAGGCACCATAATAACCATCTGCATGAGTTGTTTTACAACAGGAGGTCCTAGTAAGGAACATGGAACTAATAAGCCATCACCAACCTGAAGAGTTTGGGAAAGATCAAAAGGAGACACCATGTGTCTGATCACCTCCCAGAATCCTTCTTGCTGGCATCCATCTTGGCCAAGCAATGCAGGCACCACCAGGAAGGATCCTGAGTCAGAATGATTGGCAAAAGACAACCCAGAAACTAATCCCATCACCACAACCCCGAGACTGCAAGCCACATGGCAGAGCAGTTCTCCTGGCTTCCCTTACCTTACTGCTCTCTGTTCAGGCACTCCTTCCCAATAAAACGTCTTGCCTTGTCAACTCCTATGTCTCCTTGGACAATTCATTACTGAGTGTTAGAAAAGAGTCCATTTTGGGGCCCTGGAAGAGGTCCCCTTCTTGCAACAGTTCAACATATGCTACTGGATATATGTGATACATCACATTAATAGGAAAATAAAAATTACATGATTATCTCTATAGATGCAGGAAAAGCATTTGACAAAAATCAACATCTATCCATGATAAAAAAGGAAAACCTCTCAACACCACAGCACAATGTCATACATGACAAGTCCACAGCTAACATCATACTCGAGAGTGAAAGAGTAGAAGATTTTCCCCTAGAATTAGGAATAAGACAAAGGTGCCTATTCTCCCATTCCTGTTCAACATAGAGTTCTAGCAGAGCAATCAAGCAAGAAAAAGAAATAAAAGCACCCAAATTGTCTATTTGCAAATGATATATTATCTACAGAAAGCTCTAAAGACTCCACCAAGGAACTGTTCAAACTAACAAACAAATCCAGTAAGTTGAAGGATACAAAATCAACATCCCCAAATAAAGAAAATTATCCCATTCCACAATAGTACTAAAAACAATAAAATTCTTAGAAATACATTTAACCAAAGGGAAACAGATATCCATTAAAAACTATTAGACACTGATTTAAAAAAATGAAGTCACTACAAATGAATGAAATGCTATCCCATGATCATGTATCACAAAAATTAATAGTTAACATGTCTGTACTATCCAAAACCATCTAAATATTTGAAGCAATCCCCAACAGAATTTCAATTTCTATTTTTTACATAAATAGAAAAAACAGTAGTAAAATTGGTATAGAATTACAGAAGACTGCAAATAACCAAAGCAGTCTTGAGAAAGAAGAACAAAGGCATCACACTCCTTGATTTAAAACTATACTACAAAGCTACAGTAATCAAAATAGTATAAATGGCAATTTTTAAAAGATACATAGAAAAAAGTACCAGAATCAAGAGCCCTGAAATAAATGCACATGTATACATTTGACGCAGCTGTGTGGCACTGGATGCACGGGGCTGGAGAGGCTGCAAGGAGATACCCCATGTTCAAAGTCAAAGGAGAAGCCTCAGCAAGACATTAGGCACTGGAGCAGTGGTGCATGGCACTGGAGCAACTGTGAGGAGATACCTCATGTCCAGGGTCAGAGAAGCCCCAGCAAGATGGTAGGAAGGGCAAATTCGCATTTAGAATAAAACCCCATTCCCTCCAGAGATGCTCAGAGGGCTCAAAGAAACCTTCTGTGTACCAGGACCCAGAGACCCCACAGAGACTGAGACAGAACTGTGTGTGAGTGTCTCCTGTGGAGGTACGGGTCAGCAGTGGACTGCCCCAGGGGCAGGGGCTCTGGGTGCAGCAGACTTGGGTATGGCATAAGCCCTCTTGAAGGAGGTTGCCATTAACCCCACCATAAAGCTGCCAGAACTTACACAAGACTGGGGAAACAGACTCTTGGAAGGCACAAACAGAACCTTGTGCACCAGGACCCAGGAGAAAGGAGTAGTAACCCAACAAGAGGCTGACCCAGACTTGCCCAGGAGTATCCAGGAGTCTCCAGCAGGGGTGTGGGTCAGTGGTGGCCTGCTGTAGGACTGGGATCACTGAGTGTAGCAGTACATACATGGAACCTTTTGAAGGAGGTCGCCATTATCTTCATTACCTCCACCATAGTTTGGCCCCAGGTAAATAACAGAGAGGGAACACAGCTCCACCCATCAACAGAAAATTGGATTGAAGATTTATTGAGCATGGCCCCACCCATCAGAACAAGACCCTGTTTCCCCCTCAGTCAGTCTATCCCATCAGGAAGCTTCCATAGCCTCTTATCTTTCTCCATCAGAGGGCAGACAGACTGAAAAACACAATCACAGACTACTAACCAATCTGATCACATGAACCACAGCCTTGTGTAACTTGTGTAGGAACACCCAAGATGGACAGGTCATGGTGGAGAGTTCTGACAAAACGTGGTCCACTGGAGAAGGGAGTGGCAAACCACTTCAGTATTCCTACCTTGAGAACCCCATGAACAGTATGAAAGGGCAAAAATATATGACACTGAAAGATGAACTCCCCAGGTTAGTAGGTGCCCACTATGCTACTAGAGATCAGTGGAGAAATAACTTCAGAAAGAATGAAGAGATGGAGCCAAAGCAAAAACAACACCCAGTTTTGGATGTGTCTGGTGACAGAAGTAAGGTCCGATGCTGTAAAGAGCAGTGTTGCATAGGAACCTGGAATGTTAAGTCCATGAATCAAGGCAAATTGGAAGTGGTCAAACAGGAGATGGCAAGCGTGAACATCGACATTCTAGGAATCAGTGAACTAAAATTGACTAGAATGGGTGAACTTAATTCAGATGACCATTATATCAACTACTTGGGCAAGAATCCCTTAGAAGGAATGGAGTAACCATCATAGTCAACAAAAGAGTCCAAAATGCAGTACTTGGATGCAGTCTCAAAAATGACAGAATGATCTGTTTGTTTCCAAAGCAAATCACTCAATATCACAGTAATCTAAATCTATGTCCCAAACAGTAACACTGAAGAAGCTGAAGTTGAATGGTTCTGTGAAGACCTATAAGACCTTCTAGACCTAACAACCAAAAAAGATGTCCTTTTCATTATAGGGGACTGGAAGGCAAAAGTAAGAGGCAAATTTGGCCTTGGAGTACAGAATGAAGCAGGGCAAAGGCTAATAGAGTTTTGCCAAGAGAACTCACTGGTCATAGCAAACATCATCTTCCAACAACACAAGAGAAGACTCTACACATGGACATTACCAGATGGTCAACACTGAAATCAGATTGATTATATTCTTTGCAGCCAAAGATGGAGAAGCTCTATACAGTCAGCAAAAACAAGACAGGGAGCTGACTGTGGCTCAGATCATGAACTCCTTATTGCCAAATTCAGACTTAAATTGAAACAAGTAGGGAAAACCACTAGACCATTCAGGTATGACCTAAATCAAATTCCTTATGATTATACAGTGGAAGTGAGAAATAGATTCAAGGGATTAGCTCTAATAGACAGACTGCCTGATGAACTGTGGACGGAGGTTTGTGACATTGTACAGGGAGCAAAACCATCCCCAAGAAAAAGAAATGCAAAAAAGCAAAATGGCTGTCTGAGGAGGCCTTACAAATAGCTATGAAAAGAAGAGAAGCTAAAAGCAAAGGAGTAAAGGAAAGATATACCCATTTGAAAGCAGAGTTTCAAAGAATAGCCAAGGAGAGATAAGAAAGCCTTCCTCAGTGATCAATGCAAAGAAAGAGAAGAAAATAATAAAATGGGAAAGACTAGATATCTCTTCAAGAAAATTAGAGATACCAAGGGAACATTTCATGCAAAGATGGGCTCAGTAAAGGGCAGAAATGGTATGGACCTAACAGAAGCAGAAGATATTAAGAAGAGGTGACAAGACTACACAGAAGAGCTATATAAAAAAGATCTTCATGACCCAGATAATCATAATGGTATAATTATTCACTTAGAGCCAGACATCCTGAAATGAGAAGTCAAGTGGGCCTTAGGAAGCATCACTACGAACAAAGCTAGTAGAAGTGATGGAATTCCAGTTGAGCTATTTCGAATCCTAAAAGATGATGCTGTGAAAGTGCTGCACTCAATATGCCAGCAAATTTGGAAAACTCAGCAGTAGCCATAGGGTTGGAAAAGGTCAATTTCCATTCCAATTCTAAAGAAAGGCAATGCCAAAGAATGTTCAAACTACTGCACAATTGCACTCATCTCACATGCTAGTAAAGTAATGCTCAAAATTCTCCAAGCCAGGCTCCAACGGTACATGAACCGTGAACTTTCAGATGTTGAAGCTGGATTTAGAAAAGACAGAGGAACCAGATATCAAATTGCCAACATCCGTTGGTTCCGAAAAAGCAAGAGAGTTCCAGAAATACATCTACTTCTGCTTTATTGACTACATAAAAGCCTTTGACCGTGTGGATCATGACAAACTGTGGAAAATTCTTCAAGAGATGGGAATACCAGAGCACCTGACCTGCCTCTTGAGAAATCTGTATGCAGGTCAGGAAGCAACAGTTAGAACTGGACATGGAACAACAGACTGGTTCCAAATTGGGAAAGGAGTACTGTATATTGTATATCAAGGATGTGTATTGTCACCCTGCTTATTAACTTATATGCAGAGTACATCACAAGAAATGCTGGGCTGGAAGAAGCGCAAGCTGGAATCAAGATTGTTGGGAGAAATATCAATAACCCCAGATATGCAGATGATATCACCGTTATGGCAGAAACTCTACAGTCACAGAAACAGGCTTTTTTAATGGCCTGTTGTTTGAGATCTTTATTAAAAATAAAATGCAAAAAGCCAGTAGCCGTGACAGAAGCAACAAATCAGCTGGGTTTCATTCATGGCTGCCTTCTCTCTAAACAATTAAACTAGGCAGACAATTGGAAGAGAACTATCAGGCTGGATTCAGTTCACATCAGGCCACACAAATGCTTGAGACTGTGCTTGCTGGTCACAGAGAGGGTAGGAATAGGCCAGCTAAAGTCGACAGGCAGATTCAAGTGGAGTTACAGGCAGGCAGGAACAGGCTTAATGTTCGGTGGGGCGGTCTACCCATAAAGTCACTTGAGCTTGCAAATCTTGGGGTTTATTATTATTGTAGAAAGAAAATGTTTGTGAACTTCTGGATAAACTGTCACCCCACCCAGGATTCAGGTGGGGCTGGCCCTGATCAGCCATGGGTGGAGGGAAAGGGTATCTCAGAGACACTTCAGGCTTTGTGCTAAGCTGCCACCCTCCTGACAGAAACAGGATTCTTGTATGATTCACATCATGGGGAGCGTTTACAAGAAATCTTACAAGTGCTCTCGGGAATTGTGAGTCAATCAGGGCTCCTTTAGTCCTGGTTAACTTCCTTTCAGAAAACTGAGCACTAAGCTGGTGAATCTCCTGCAGCCCCCCTCCCCCACTTTCCCTTTCTGTTTAAAGACAACTTAAAGAACAATGAGCCAGCAACAGCCCTTCAGGGCCCAAGGAGTGCTCTGCTTTCAAATGCTTAACCAGCACACCAGGATGATGAGGCAACAGAAGGCAGAAATCTGCTTGCCCAAGCAGAACTGCTCTGGGAATTCTCCTAGCTCCCTGGCTCACTGCTTCACAGCTCTCAGCTAGTTTTTAAAGACAAAGACTAAAAACAAACAGAAGATTCCTTACCATCTAATGCTCCAGGAAAATGTCTATTTCTGCTCTATTGACTATGCCGAAGCCTTTGACTGTGTGGATCACAATAAACTGTGGACAATTCTGAAAGAGATGGGAATACCAGACCACCTGACCTGCCTCTTGAGAAACCTATATGCAGGTCAGGAAGCAACCGTTAGAACTGGACATGGAACAACAGACTGGTTCCAAATAGGAAAAGGAGTACGTCAAGGCTGTATATTGTTACCCTGCTTATTTAACTTATATGCAGAGTACATCATGAGAAACACTGGCCTGGAGGAAGCACAAGCTGGAATCAAGATTGCTGGGAGAAATATCAATAACCTCAGATATGCAGATGACACCACCCATATGGCAGAAAGTGAAGAGGAACTAAAGAGCCTCTTGATGAAATTGAAAGAGGGGAGTGAAAAAGTTGGCCTAAAGCGAAGATCATGGCATCTGGTCCCATTACTTCATGGGAAATAGATGGAGAAACAGTGGAAACAGTGGCTGACTTTATTTTGGGGGCTGCAAAATCACTGCAGATGGTGACTGCAGCCATGAAATTAAAGGACGCTTACTCCTTGGAAGGAATGTTATGACTAACCTAGACAGCATATTCAAAAGCAGAGACATTACTTTGCCAACAAAGTTCCATCCAGTCAAGGCTATGGTTTTTCCAGTAGTCATGTATGGATGTGTGAGAGCTGGACTATAAAGAAAGCTGAGTGCAGAAGAATTGATGCTTTTGAACTGTGGTGTTGGAGAAGACTCCTGAGAGTCCCTTGCACTGCAAGGAGATCCTATCAGTCTTGGGTGTTCTTTGGAAGGACTGATGTTGAAGCTGAAACTCCAATACTTTAGCCACCTGATGCAAAGAGCTGACTCATCTGAAGAGATCCTGATGCTGGGAAAGATTGAGAGCAGGAGGAGAAGGGGACGACAGAGGATGAGATGGTTGGATGGCATCACTGACTCAATGGACATGGGTTTGGGTAGGCTCCAGCAGTTGGTGATGGACAGCGAGGCCTGGCATGCTGTGGTTCATGGGGTCACAGAGTCAGACACAACTGAGCAACTGAAGTGAACTGATGAATATGGGAGTTTAGCATAGATAGTGGGAACTAAAGAGGCTTGAATTGGTAGTCCTCCATTGTTGTCATTTAGTCACTCAGTCGTGTCCAGCTCTTTGTGACCCCATAGACTGTAGCCTGCCAGGCTCCTCTGTCCATGGGATTTTCCAGGCAAAAATACTGAAGTGGGTTGTATTTCATTTTCCAGGGGATCTTCCTGACCCAGGGACCGAACCCATATCTCCTTCTTTGGTAGGTGGATTCTTTACCACCAGGGAAGCCACTGGTGCCACTGAGCCACCAGGGAAGCCCAGTCTTCTATTGAATAAATCCAATTTATGTTCAAAAACAGTGGGGATCATGAAAGAAAACAGAAGGAGAGCTCCAAGACTCCAACAACAGGTCTGTGCTCAAGATGTTCTAAAGAGAAGTTTAAAATATGGGGTACTGGCAAATTAGTAAAGATCCCTTACCCTTTGTCTACAAAAGTTGTATCCACATGGCCACAGCCTCTCCCAAAAGGACCCATACAGACCACACATATCTTAGTGGAAGAAGGGATCACCCAAAGAAAGAGATTAAAAAGATCTATGTGGAGATAAAAGATTATAAACAGTTTAGCAAGGATGACAGCTTCTCAAGCACTAAGGCCCCTTCCTCCCACTGTATATCCTTCTATAAACTTGTTCTTGTCCTGCTGTGTCCCTCTATCACTGAGGTTGTGGTCACCTGACAAAGAAAGCCCAGGCTCCTTTGTTTGATTTTCAAGCCCCTCCCTCCTTGAGCAGATCCTGCACTGACTTTTCTAGCCTTTTCTCACATGACTCCAGAACCATACTGCCTGGTGGGAAATCCTGCCTTCCAAGGCAATGACCTTGGAATATTACTGAGGTTTCTCTGTGCCTCAGAATAATACAATATTTCACAAGTGCTAGCTTGACCCAGTTTTGAGATCATGGCTAAAAAGCTCTCAATTCTCTTTTGAAGACAGTTTGCTAAACCCACACTCCAACTGTTTCCTTTGTGGGGCTTTTAACATTCTTGGGCTACAACCTACTTACCCCAACTTGGATTTCTACAACTGAAGTCACCTGTCCCTCTATCTAACTCTCATAGCATCTAGTTCTTGGTTGCATAAAATTATGGAACTTGGAAGCTGAAGAAAGTCAAAGATGAGCACATTCCAATGGACACTCTATTTACAACACCCCCAGTGTACAGCCTGCCAACCTCTGCTCAAGAACATCAGGCATTCAATTCAGTCTAGGAGCTCTGATGGTGGAGGAAGGCTGACACTCCAGAACATCACCCAATGGCTCTGAAACCTTAAAAGGTCTAATGCTTTTCTCATCTCCTTACCCACATCCTGGTTCTGCCTCCACTCAATAAAGTTCTAAAATAGAGATTTTTAAATGGCAGCTTACAGGGACAAGTCTGTGTTTCATTTATCCCATCTAGTGATTTTCCTCTACACCAATTCAGTTCAGTTCAGTCACTCAGTCATGTCTGACTCTTTGCAACCCCATGAATCACAGCACACCAGGCCTGCCTGTCCATCACCAACTCCTGGAGTTCACTCAGACTCACACCATCAAGTCAGTGATCCATCCAGCCATCTCATCCTCTGTCGTCCCCTTCTCCTCCTGCCCCCAGTCCCTCCCAGCATCAGAGTCTTTTCCAATGAGTCAACTCTTCGCATGAGGTGGCCAAAGTACTGGAGTTTCAGCTTTAGCATCATTCCTTCTAAAGAAATCCCAGGGCTGATCTCCTTCAGAATGGACTGGTTGGATCTCCTTGTAGTCCAAGGGACTCTCAAGAGTCTTCTCCAACACCACAGTTCAAAAACATCAATTCTTCAGCACTCAGCTTTCTTCACAGTCCAACTCTCATATCCATACATGACCACTAGAAAAATCATAGCCTTGACTAGATGGACCATTGTTGGCAAAGTAATGTCTCTGCTTTTCAATATGCTATCTAGGTTGGTCATAACTTTTCTTCCAAGGAGCAAGCGTCTTTTAATTTCATGGCTGCAATCACCATCTGCAGTGATTTTGGAGCCCCAAAAAATAAAGTCTGACACTGTTTCCCCATCTATTTCCCATGAAGTGATGGGACCAGATGCCATGATCTTCGTTTTCTGAGTGTTGAGCTTTAGGCCAACTTTTTCACTCCCCTCTTTCAATTTCATCAAGAGGCTCTTTAGTTCTTCCTCACTTTCTGCCATAAAGGTGGTGTCATCTGCATATCTGAGGTTATTGATATTTCTCCCGGCAATCTTGATTCCAGCTTGTGCTTCCTCCAGCCCAGCGTTTCTCATGATGTACTCTACATATAAGTTAAATAAGCAGGGTGACAATATACAGCCTTGATGCACTCCTTTTCCTATTTGGAACCAGTCTGTTGTTCCATGTCCAGTTCTAACTGTTGCTTCCTGACCTGCATACAGATTTTTCAAGAGGCAGGTCAGGTGGTCTGGTATTCCCATCTCTTTCAGAATTTTCCACAGTTTATTGTGATCCACACAGCCAACGGCTTTGGCATAGTCAATAAAGCAGAAATAGTTTTCCTGGAACTCTCTTGCTTTTTCCATGATCCAGCAGATGTTGGCAATTTGATCTCTGGTTCCTCTGCTTTTCTAAAACCAGCTTGAACATCTGGAAGTTCACGGTTCACATATTGCTGAAGTGTGGCTTGGAGAATTTTGAGCATTACTTTACTAGTATGTGAGATGAGTAGCTTTCAATTGTAAAATTAAGTACCAACATAAAAAACTGAGAAGTTTCATGTAAGTTTTTGTATTTCTGGTTCCTCTCTAAAAACTGAAAGCTCTGGTTATGTTGACCCTGTAATTTCAAGAGACAATTATCACCTGGGCTGAGCAGGCACTGCCCCCAAGAAGGGCTGTGTGCCTCCAGGGTCTTCATCCATCTCCAAAGTTTCCCTGACTCAAGGCACTTCTGATTGGCTGCCACCTAATTGTTTCTAATGAACATTTGAGTTTGAACCATTTGCCCTTGAGAGTCTGGCTGGTACACATCACATCTACTTGCACACTCAAATCCAAAACACAACTCAGTGAATACATGTGACAGGAGCACATCTCTTCTTCCTTTGTTGCTAAAATAATTTCTATTCAAAAATGGAGAAAACCACAGAGACAAGTCTGTTGAAACTCTCAATTTCTAGGAAGTGGGGAGAATATTTTGATGGCGCCATAACCAACAACCCAGGAATACCCACATCCTGCCCAGACAATCATCCTAAACCCTTCATCCTGCCCTGCCCCTCCTGAGGGAGCTCTGCACAACCACATAGTGTTAAGCAGAAAACTAGGACAATGGGATTAGAGATGTAGGGTGGATGGGAATTGTAATAAAAATCTCATCCTCATGTTGTCTCCTATCTGGGTTACAATTAAACAAATATAATGAACTTTCTGCTTTAGCCAGAAACACTTGCAGATTTAGGTTTCTGGAACAGACACTAATTGCATTAGAAAGAAAGATGAGAATGTAATTTGGAGAAGGAAAGAAAAAAAAATTGAATTCAAAGGGGAAAAAAAGAACTATTCACATACTGAAAGAGGGAATTGGGAGAAGCCAGTGACTTCACAGAGGCACCTGGAAGTTACTTCAACTGGCAAAGTGCCCCTCCCGAACCCCAGTGTATTTTCATGGAACTCCAGGGTTCTAGAAGAAATGTTTGTGAAATGCTGCACCCACAGTTAAAACAGCAATGGTAGCAATTGTGCTGAGTGATGCCAAAGCATCTGATAAGAATTAGAGACACCTAAGCAAAGCAGGTGAGAGCAGTGAAGAATAACTGCTCCTGGATCAGATGCAATGCTACCAATATTCCATTGCTACAAATCCCACCTACAGATCTGAATGGGAATCCAGACACCTTGACTTACTCAACTGAGCAAATAACTTCTCTGAGCCTTGGTTTCTTCGTTTACAATAGTATTACCTACCTGAGAGGGCAACTGTGAACATCAAATGTGGAAAGCATTTAAATGTTCTATCTAGACACCAGCTCATAATAAATCATGGCTAGTAATTATAATTATTATTGCTATGGTTATCAGGAACTATAGCACTATTTGGGTCAAGGAAAGTAACTTTTTGCTTATCTTGAAGTTTAAAGACATATTTTCATCTATTCTCTGCTTCAACAATCCACAATCATAACATCAGTGTTTCCTTTTGTCCACTGACATTTCCCTAAACCAGCCAACAATATGGAAGTGTCTGTTCTTTAGGGTTCATGATTTCTGTGTCAACTATGAGTCTGCTATCTAAGAGACAAGCCTCTGCTTTTAAATTTGAGGGGGTGGGGAATAAAAGGTAAGAGATGAAGCCCTATATACTGTCTTATGTCTTTTGAAGTTTGCTTTCTGAAGTTGCTTTAGCTCTTTGCCTCTATCTCTCCAAGGACACCCGAGAAATACTATGGGATATTCTAGTCTGGCTTAATAATAAAGACTTTTTGTGAGGCCAGATACAAAGCACTGCTACTCCTGAATGTGATGCTTGTACTGTGTGTTCAATGCCTGACCTGTGAAACATACCTTTTGAGCACAAGTCTTAAAAAGCATATCCTTGCTCCTCAGTGGGGTTCTGTTTATAATTCACTGAGAACAGAAACCCCTAGGATATTACAGAATCATGTTTTGGGAGCTGGAAATGATCTGGAAGACTGTAGATTGAATACTTTTTAAAAAGTAAGGCCCAGAGAGATCATGGAAAGTAAGATCACATGTCTTGTCAGAGACAAAGCCAAGACTAGAACCGCATCTGCTTAGTTTGGGTTCAGGGCTCTTCATATTACCCACGTTCAGAGAGGACGGTCAGGAAATTTCCTATTATCCCCAAACACACAGTTACTCCCAGTTTGCTCCTGAGTGCCTCAGAGGCAACCCTCAGCCAGCACTATCTGCCCCAGCTCCGTGGTGACAATAGCTGCCCAGGGACTTCTCCACTCAGCAACTGCTCTTTTCTCATAGCTACACTGGTGCTGACAGCTTTCAGAGAGCCATGGTTTTCCAACTCCACGTTATTTGTCAAAATGGAAATGGAAATTTGTATTTTTGACCCCTACAAAAAAAGGTTAAAAGCCCTGTGGTTTATTTTCCCTGGTCTCTCTTTTGGGTGCTAATCAGCAGATAGCCTTTAAACTGCAACGTTTGAATCCCTGCAGGCCTCTGTCACCAGCTGTGGCCATAGATGTTTTGAAGTGAAAAAAAAATTCCATTTCTGGAATTTCCAGATATGAGGAGTTTGTTTCGTAAGGACACTGTCCTCCTAGTTGCAGTCTGTGAGGAAATGAAGAGACTTTCTCACTGAGAGGAAGAGAAAAAGACCAGAATAGGGAGCTAAAAAACAAAAACTGAGAAATTGATACTAAGACAAGAAAGGCACAGGAGAAAGGAGAGGAGAAAAACAGCCATATAAAAACAGGAGGAAATGAGACAGCTGAAAAGTAAAACTGGGAGCTGGTGAGGCTCACTTAGAAGGAGCGTTAAGAACAGAGATGGTGGTTTTTCCATAGAGGAGACCATTCGTAATATCACGAGTCTGAACTAGAATGCTGTGCTATTCTGTATTTAGTTGCTCACTTGTGTCAGACTCTTTGCAACCCCATGGACAGTGACTCGCCAGGCTTCTCTGCCCATGGGGATTCTCCAGGTAAGAATACTAGAGTGGGTTGCCAGGCCCTCCTCCAGGGAATCTTCCCAACCCAGGGATCGAACCCCAGTCTCCCACATTACAGGTGGATTCTTTACCATCTGAGCCATCAGAGAAGCCAATGAATACTGGAGTAGGAAGTCTATCCCTTCTCTAGGGGAACTTCCCAACCCAGAAATCAAACCAGGGTCTCCTGCACTGCAGGTGGATTCTTTACCAGCTGAGCTACCAGGAAAGCCCCCAAGGAGAATACACAACCCATAACTATGTCACTTCAGCATAAGGATCATGTTGAGTGAAAGCAATTGAAAAGAAACAGATAGAAGAAAAGCTCTTGGTCCTTCCAGTATCTGTCTAAAAGCAGGACTTGAATCTGTAAAGGTGTCCTCTGACCCAGCAAAGAAGGACAAAAGTTAATTACCAGAGACAACTCTAGACCCTCATCAACACAGAGATGGCATCAAAGGAGTCTACATACAAACGATGCTAATGTTAGCCCTTATCATCAATTAGTTTCTCCATGTGTTTTGTTGTTGTTCAGTCACTAAGTCATGTCCGGCTCTTTGCAACCCCATGGACTGCAGCATGCCAGGCTTCCCTGTCCTTTACCATCTCCTGGAGTTTGCTCAAACTCATGTCCACCGAGTCAGTGATGCCATCCAACCAACTTGTACTCTGTCATCCCCTTCTTCTCCTGACTTCAATCTTTCCCAGCATCAGGGTCTTTCCCAATGAGCCGGCTCCTCACATCAGGTGACCAAAGTATTGAAACTTCAGCTTCAACATCAATCCTTCAAATGAATATTCAGGGTTGATTTCCTTTAGGATTGACTGGTTGGATCTCCTGGCAATCCAAGGGATTCTCAAGAGTCTTCTACAACACCACAGTTCAAAAGCATCAATTCTTCGGCACTCAGCCTTCTTTATGGTCCAACTCTTATATCCATAGATGACTACTAGAAAAATCACAGCTTTGATTAGATGGACCTCTGTTGGCAAAGTTACGTCTCTTCTTTTTGATATAATGTAGGTTTGTCATAGCTTTTCTTCCAAGGAGCAAGCATATTTTAATTTCGCAGCTACAGTCACCCAGTGATTTTGAAGCCCAAGAAAATAAAGTCTGTCACTGTTTCCATTGTGGAAGGCAAATACTGTTTCCATGTATGCCTTCCCACAATTCGCCATCCTACAAACTCAGTCCTTTTCCTTTGTCTTGTCACTTTGTTAAAAACTTACTGTTCTTTTGTTAAATGCTATATAAGCCCATGTTCTAACCATATCTTTGAGTTATCCATTGCTAAGTGTTCCCTTGTATTCAGTCAGTTCAGTTCAGTTCAGTTCAGTCACTCAGTCGTGTCCGACTCTTTGTGACCCCATGAATCGCAGCACGCCAGGCCTCCCTGTCCATCACCAACTCCCGGAGTTCACTCACACTCACATCCATCCATCTCATCCTCTGTAATCCCCTTCTCCTCCTGCCCCCAATCCCTCCGAGCATCAGAGTCTTTTCCAATGAGTCAACTCTTTGCATGAAGTGGCCAAAGTACTGGAGTTTCAGCTTCAGCATCATTCCCTGCAAAGAAATCCCAGGGCTGATCTCCTTCAGAATTGCCTGTTGGATCTCCTTGCAGTCCAAGGGACGCTCAAGATGCTAGTAAATAATGTTTGTTTTCTCTTGTTAGTCTGTCTTTTGTCAGCCTAATTTACAAAGCCTCAGCCAATGAACCTAACAGAGACTGACCATTTGTGGCCCCACCAAATTCATATGTTGAAACCTAGCCCCCAGTGTGATGGTATCAGGAGATGGGGCCATGGGGAGGTGATTAGAACATGAGAACAGAGTCCTCATGAATAGCATTAATGCCCTGAAAAGACACCCTAGAAAGATTCCCTACCTCTTCTGCTAAATGAGGACAGGGCAAAAAGATGACCATCGCCAGACCCTGAATCAGTTAGTGCCATAATCTTGGACTTCCCAGCCTCCAGAACTATGAGAAATATATTTCTGTTGTTTATAATCCATCCAGTCTATGGTATTTTATTATAACAGCCTGAGTGAAATGAGACAGATGGGTAAAAAGAAAAAGAATTATTGTAGGTCACACCAGCCAGGGATGATGGTCCAGCCTTCAAAATAGAAGGGAATTGCATATCTAGACATCCATGGTTTGACAATTCTTACTACTTCCCCAAGTGAAGTGGGATGGACAGTGTAAGATATGGAGTTAGATATCCAGATAGCTAAATAACAACACTCAGTAGATCATAGCTAATGTGTGTTCTGTCGCTCCGTCATGTCCAACTCTTTGAGACCCTGTGGACTGTAGCCTGCCGAGCTCCTCTGTCCATGGGATTGTCCCAGCAAGAATACTGGAGTGGGTTGCCATTTCCTCCTCCAGGGGATCTTCCAGACCCAAGGATCGAACCCACAACTCCTGTGGCTTTTACACTGGCAAGTGGTTCTTTACCACTGTGCCACCTGGGAAGCCACAAATTCTAGTTAAAATCCCATCCAAGTGTCAAATGTCATTTGAGACATTTTGGGGACATTTTGGAATGCAACCAGAACCAGTTCCCAAAGAGGATCTATCTGTACCCCTGATCCGCTCATAGCAGGCAGAGGCAGGGTTACAGAATCAAAATGTGGATGTAGACAGTGGTGGTCACACAAGTCAATGGGACTGAGTTCTTACAACCCCAAAGTGGAGGACAAAGTACTCCAGTGATAGGTCAGGATATCCAGAGCACTACCTATGCGCCTCACACATCCAAGTCTGCCTCCTCACAAAAAGAATAGAAAATCTAAGAGAAAAAGCACAAAAGAATAACCTTCTTGGATCAAATACAAAACTTCAAATATTCCATGGCCACAAATGCCACCTACATCACAAAAGCCGCTAGCTGTCAGATTTTCAGATTCAATTTTCACTCCTAACAAAAATAAGAATGAAGGAAAAAAATCAGGCTCAATTTCTTGGGCATTTCTTTCCGAACATCGCTGCCTGCCTGAGGAATTTTTTAACTTGGAGCTCCAGTTCATAAGCCTCCCAGTAACAGGTTGAGTTTTTACATTTAAGCTCAGTGTTTTGTAGTCTTACCATTAGGTTTGTAATTGGCTGCATGTAACTAAGTAAATGTCTTTAAAGTTATAAGTAAAAGTTTATGTATAGTAATAAGTAGAGAAACCCTTTTAGGATCCCCATTTTAAACTATGAATGAGGGATTTGGTACAATACAGCAGATAGAGGCTGGCTGCCGCCAAACCCACCGGGGGCCCCTTTCCCCTTGTTTTCTCAGGCTATAGGCTGCAAAAGTCAGAACACTTACCTCTGCAGTCTCCCTTACAGGTAGAGGTAGTCATATGATCCCTGAGGAGGTCTCCCCTTTCCAAATATGCAGAGAAAGTCTCACAAGGAAAAGAATTAGAAGTCTTCTTTCTGCCCGAATTCAGAAAGTGCTGCCTGGAGGAATATCTGCCATCTTGAAACCACAGGGGTAAAACTAAGAATGAAAAGCAAGAGATAGGAGGAAACTGGTTCTTCTGCCCTTAAAAACCACTGTACTAACCAAGGACTGCTTATCTCCAGGATTCTTCACACATGAGACATATAAATGCCTGACTGATTTAAGCCACGGTCAGGTAAAGGCAAAAATCTGAAACACTTTAAAATGGACCACTGGTCTTCAAAGCAAAGTTAGGTATTGTCTAATGAATTTATTAAGAAGAGGTGGCAAGAATACACAGAAGAACTATACAAAAAAGATCTTAATGACACAGATAACCATGATGCTGTGATCACTCACCTAGAGCCAGACATCTTGGAGTGTGAAGTCAAGTGGGCCTTAGGAAGCATCACTACATATAAAGCTAGCGGAGCTCGTGCAATTTCAGCTGAGCTATTTCAAATTCTAAAAGATGATGCTGTTGAAGTGCTGCACTCAATATGCCAGCAAATTTGGAAACCTCAGCAGTGGCCACAGGACTGGAAATGGTCAGTTTTCATTCCAGTCTCAAAGAAAGGCAGTACCAAAGAATGTTCAAATTACCACACAATTGTACTCATCTCACATGCTAGCAAAGTAATGCTCAAAATTCTCCAAGCTAGGCTTCAACAGTATGTGAACCGAGAACTTCTAGATGTTCAATCTGGATTAGGAAAGGCAGAGAAACCAGAGATCAAACTGCCAACATCCCTTGGATCATAGAAAAAGCAAGAGAATTCCAGAAAAATATCTATTGCTGCTTCATTGACTATGATAAAGCCCTTGACTGTGTGGATCACAACAAACTGTGGAAAATTCTTCAAGAGATGGGAATACCAGGCCACCTGACCTGCCTCCTGAGAAATCTGTATGCAGGTCAAGAAGCAACAGTTAGAATTGGACCTGGAACAGTGGACTGGCTCCAAATAGGAAAGGAGTACATCAAGGCTGTACATTGTTACCCTGCTTATGTAACTTATATGCAGACTATATCATGTAAAATGCCTGGCTAGATGAAGCACAAGCTGGAATCAAGATTGCCAGGAGAAATATCAATAACTTCAGATATGCAGATGATACCACCTTTATGGCAGAAAGTGAAGAGGAACTAAAGAGCCTCTTGATGAAGGTGAACAGGAGTGTGAAAAAGGTATCTTAAAACTCAACATTCACAAAATGGCGATCATGGCATCTGGTCCCATCACTTCACGGCAAATAGATATGGAAACAATAGAAACAGTGACAGACTTTATTTTCTTGGGCTCCAAAATCACTGCAGATGGTGACTGAGGTGAGGTGAGGTGAGGTGAAGTCACTCAGTCATGTCCGACTCTTTGCGACCCCGTGGACTGTAACCTACTAGGCTTCTCCATCCATGGGGTTCTCCAGGCAAGAATACTGGAGTGGATTGCCATTTCCTTCTCCAGGGGGATCTTCCTGACCTAGGGATCGAACCCAGGTCTCCCGCATTGGAAGCAGACGCTTTAGCCTCTGCACCACCAGGGAAGCCCCGATGGCTCAGCTGGTGACTGCAGCCATGAAATCAAAAGACGCTTGGAAGAAAAACTACGGCAAACTTATTAAAAAGTAGAGATATTACTTTGCCTACAAAGATCTGTATAGTCAAAGCTATAGTTTTCCTAGCAGTCATGTATGGATGTGAGAGTTGGATCATAAAGAAAGCTGAGCACTGAAGAATTGATGCTTTTGAACTGTGGTGTTGGAGAAGACTCTTGAGAGTCCCTTGGACTGCCAGGAGATCCATCCAGTCCATCCTAAAGGAAATCAGTCCTGAATATTCACTGGATGCTGAAGCTGAAACTCCAATACTTTGGCCACCTGATGCAAAGAACTGACTCATCTGAAAAGACCCTGATGCTGGGAAAGACAGAAGGCAGGAGGAGAAGGGGACAACAGAGGATGAGATGGGTTGGATGGCATCACTGACTCAATGGACATGAGTTTCAGCAAACTCCAGGAAGTGGTGAAGGACAGGGAAGCCTGGCATGCTGCAGTCCATGGGGTCTCAAAGAATCAGACACAACCGAACAACTGAACAACAATATACTCTCCAGGTCGTCTGACTCTGTGGGGTCTCTGCATTTTTCAGCGTGGTTGAACTATTTCACAGCTCTGTAAATTTGATGGAACTGTCAGCAAGGCACATGATTCTTGTCCATAAATATGCAAATTAATTTTGTCTGGCAGAGGTGCAAATGATCTCCCACATTTTTGCTCTACTAAGCAAACTCATTTTAGTATTCCTGATTGCTTCTACCTGTTTCTGTTCTCTGAATTACTCACTGAATTGGTTGTAATATCTTACTTGTGCCCTCTTTAATTAATGAGTTAAATAAAATCATTGGCATGTGTTCATTCTATATTTGTATGATCATAATTTTACCTTTTTAAAGAAGATATATTCTTTAACAAGGGTCCTATCTTCCTTCCAGTGAAGTACTCTTAACAGACACATATACCTGGCATAACTACATATTCAAGTAAACTGGTACCCAGGTGAGAGCTGAAGCCACCACCAATAGCATGGAAAAGCATAGCAGCAAAACAACTTATTCTAGCAGACTCAGATCAAATCAGTGCCATCGAGACTTACCACACATGGCCATCTCCCTCTTCATCAAAGAATGAGCAGGGACAATTGCTCAAAAAGAGCTGACTTCCCTTGCAAATTCCTGAGATAATTGGGCAGCAGAGGAAACTGGCTATAAGAGAGTCTGGAAGAGCCTGAGTGGGTTTTACCCATCTTGCAAATGCTGACAATTGAAGGTCTGATTTTGAGGTGAGCGTGTGCACACTAAGAGAAAGGAAGCATCACTCCTGCTCCATCCTCTCTCTCTACTCAAGGAAGGAGACTCTATAAAGGAGAAGAAAGGTCAATCAGGGTTCAGTCTCTTTCATCTCTGACATAGGGGGAAAAGTTCAAGTGCCCTTCTCCTTCTCTGTTTCATTTCTCTGACCCTCGGTGGTCCAGAACATCTTTTCTTTCCTTGATGAAAATCCCTTGAGGGCTGGAGCAATTCTCTGTGATGGATCTTATAAAGCATCCAGCATACTGGTGACATTTTACTTAAATTAAAGAGCAGACTGGTAATTGAAATGAGAAATTAGCATGTTTTTCCTCCCAGGGATATCTCTGCAACTGTTCCTAGAGATGGGCTAAGTTCTATCCTAGTAAACATGGAGACATTTTGCATGAGACTCTTAGACCTTGTCCTGTTCCATCTGCCCCCCTCTCCACTCTCATCTGTGAAAAATTGAATTCCATTGTCTATGTTTGAAGATGTATTCCCTTGTGTATTGACATGTTAAAGGTTGATGCCAGCCCAGAAGACACTTTCTGGAGACTTGGGTAAATGAGGGACCAAAGTTTGAAAGAGAATATTTTAACATTTGAAAGAGAATATTTTAACAATACTGCTATTTAAGCCATACTTGATATAAAGGACAGCCAAAAAACTCCCTAGAGAGAAAGAATGCTTAAAAATTGTCCTTCCCCTAGAGATGTGGATTATAAAATAACCCTCTGCTGGCTGAACCTGAGGTATCTTTTTTTGGAAAGTAAATTAAGCTTTTAAGATACTAGTATCTGAGTGATGGTAAATGATCCAGGACAGGGCTGTGGACCCAGATAGACCCAAGTTATTACATTAAATTAGATACATAGGGAGTTTGACAGGATGTTTGGCATGTACCACCAGTAAATGGTCATTATTGATGAGGTCAGAAGTTTATCTGACTTATATGATTTTACCTTTGAGGGTTTGTGACCTAGAGTCAGCCAATGAGGTTGTAGATGAAAGGCAACCTTTTAAAGAGAGGATAATAAAACAAAAGTCACTGAAATCAATTTGAGAGAAATAAAATAAGACCAAGGACTTTGTCCTATGAGCCCTATGTCTCTGGACAGGGCCTGGCACATAGAAGGCACTCAACAGATACTTGTTTGAGTCCATCAAAGTCCAAGCAACACGAGGTCTAGCTCCCTCCTTAGTGCTTCTGAGCATCAGGGGGAGATGGGTGCTTCTGTTTACAAGAGGGTTGTCTTGTAAACTCCAAGGGTTTGCAGAGGTGAGCGCCCTCTGAGTTCCACTGCGGGCACATATGCTCCTCTCTCCCGGGCCTTGGTCACCAGGCATGGACGTATGAACACTAGTCCCTTTCTCTTCCCATCCGCCTAACATCTCTAACACAGGGCTGGTGTGTGAAGCTCGCTTTTTCTCACCAGCTCATGAGGATCACAGCTTGCATGAGTCTGGAAAACATGCTCCCCGGAAGTCAGATGGATGGACATTACTGCTTCTCCAGCCTCTGGATCATTCCTGCCGGAGGAGATCCATTTTAGACCAGCTCTCTCCGTCCCTCTCCTTACAAGGGCTCACTGCCCCAGAGGCACAGAAGCAAATACTATGGTACCAGCTTTTGAGAAAAGAAAGACCTTTACCTTGAAGTCTACTGGCAAGGAGACAGGACTCAAATTGGTCTCTCCAATTTGGGGTTCTGTCAAACATTCATGGCTTTGGGAGGAGGGTAGGTGTGCAGAAGAACTGGTGGGGCAGGTTTCTATTGGAGGGTTTTGGAACTTGGCCACTTATGGTAAAATGCAGTGATGCAGCCTTTAGCAAAATATGTTACTAGACTACGGGCCCTGTACTTCTGAAAGTATTAGGCTTTCGGTTTCCGGTCTTGCCCCTGGCCTTTGGTTCTGTGCGGAGTGTGGGGGACCTCCCAGGTGGCTCAGTGGTAAAGAATCCACCTGCAATGCAGGAGGCACAGTGGGAGACGCAGATTCCATCCCTAGATCACGAAGATCCCCTGGAGGAGGAAATGGCAACCCACTCCAGTATTCTTTCCTGGGGAATCCCATCGCAAAGGAACCTGGCAGGCTACAGTCCATGGGGTCACAAAAAGTCCCACATGACTTAGCGACTGAGCTTGAACACACAGAGAGGGGTGGGAAAGTTTGGTTCCGGTTGTTATTTGAGGTTCAAATTTCCTCCTCTGGGCAGTGCTTCACCAGCACGACTGTTCTGTCTCTGAAAAACAACTTGACATCTTGTTCGAAATAGGATAGGGCCAGTTTGAACTGTTTCTACAGTTACACCCTGGTGGACCATCAGGTACTTGGAGCTGGTTCCCCCTCTCCTCTTTCCTGGAGAGACTGCTGCTCTTGGCTCTCACACTGACACACTGAGAGTGGAAAGAGTAGATGTGTGCTGAGTCGTTTGGTGGAGTCCAACTCTTCGCAACCCCATAGGCTGTAGCCCTCCTGGCGCTCTATCCATGGGATTCTCTAGGTAAGAATAATAGAGCAAGTTGCCATCATCTTCTCCAGGGGATCTTCCTAACCTAGGGATTGAGCCCACGTCTCTTACATCTGGTGCACTGGTGGACAGGTTCTTCACCACTATCAATACCTGGGAAGGGCCAGAAAAGTAGATGGAAGGGCTCAATAATTCTGCTTGTACAGAGCAGGCAAACCCCTTTTGTGTAATCTCTATCTTTCAAACTACAAAAAACCTTGTGTTTCAGAACCAGAGAGGTTATCAACCTGTTTCTAAAAATAGTCCTCCCCACTTCTTCGCTTGCCTGTTCAGCTGCTCAGTCACGTGGGACTCTCTGGGACGTTTTGGACTGTAACCCGCCAGGCTCCCCTGTCCATGGGATTTTTTTTTAGGCAAGAGTAGGTTGCCATTCTCTTCTTCAAGGAATCTGTCCAGCCCAGGGATCAAAGCCACGTTTCCTGTGTCTCCTGCATTGCAGACAGATTTTTTTTTATTCCACAGAGCCATCGGAGAAGCACTCCCCCCACCCCCAACTTCTTTATCTCCCCTAAAATTCTTCACTTACCCTTACCCACCCATGCCCAAGTGCACTGATAAACATTTCAACTCTTTTGCTGATTTTTTTGTTTTGACTTCCATATTTTTAACATGATGTTTACATTGCTATTTCTTGATTTATCAATTTTAGACTTTATTAATTGACTTCTGCACCAGTCAGACTCCATGAACTTATGCCAGATAACTTAATAAAGGGAGATTTAATACCGGATATTAGTTGGAAAGTGTTAGAATTGCTGAAAGAGCAAACCGAGATCAGTAGCTCCAGCTCCTGCCTCCCCCAGGGCTGGAGGGACCAGGAGAAGTGGGTGTTCTGGGCCACGTGACAGGAGGGGGAACCACTGGGGCCACCTGGCAGATTACATAAATATTATTAAATGCTGAGTCAGGAGTGTAATTACATGTTCCCTCATACAATTTTTTTTTGTTTTTTCCCGAAATAATTGCATTTCTTGAGTGTGTGATATACTTAGTTTATTGTATAACCAGTGCCAAACAGTCTGCGAAAACTCTCAATCCTCTCCTCTGCCTGGTCCAACACACGGATGAAGAGATTCAGAACATGCCGCCCCAGGATCTGCTGCTTTGGCATATTGATTATTTTGAGCTGAAAGTACTCGAGAAATAACAGATGTAGGAAAGTGTTCTTTCAGCTCCCCCTTTCTACCTAAAAGCAGGTCCTAGAAGTTCCCATGAGAAACGTGCTCTTCCTACAGCAAGAAGAGAACAATCTTACCATCAGGATGGACCCATGCAAACAAAATTACTAGAATAATCCTTAGCTTTCATCAGTTCCTCCCCCTCAGCCATATACCCCGGTCACTGTCCCATAGGTGACTGTCCCTTTGTCTTGCCACATCCTCACAATTTATCTTGCTTTGCAAAATTATATAAGCTTTAGGATGCATTGGCTTCTTTGGGTCTTCATTTTTCTTTTGAAGACTACCATGTACACATAAAAATATTAAATAAAGTTGCATGTTTTTCTCCTGTTAAACTGCCTTGCGTCAGTTTCATTCTTAGGCCAGCTACAGGACCTAGAGGGCAGAAGGAAGTTTTCTCCTCTGGCATAGACAAGCCTTTGGTTCCCTGTACTTTGGAGACTCCCTCCCCATCCCGCCCCTTCTCACTGCTGCCTAGACCGGCTGCTGTTAGAGGCCTGGAACACAGCTGTCATGCTGGTATGTCCCATAAGGAAGGCCTCCATAGTTTCCTCTTCCTAGGTTTACTCCCTTACTATGCTGAAGTATAAGCTCCACAGAAGACAAAAAATACAGTTTTTGAGTCACGGCTGTCTGAAAATACCTTATCCTATCCTTATACTGGATTGAATTCCAGACCAAAAGTTGTTTTTCCTGCAATATCTTGAAGTTATCACTCTGTCTTCTTGTAACCTTCACTGTCACTTTTGAGAAGTTCAGTCCCATTCTGAGTTCTGATCTTTTGTCTGTGACCTTCTCTCTCTGGGGTCTTTTAGGATTTTCTCTTTATCTCTGATGCTCAGAAAATTCACAGTAATGTCCTTGATCTGGGTCTTTTTATGTTCGTTGTGTTGGCCAATGCAAGAATCTTTTCATCCAGAGCAGGAATTGGCCAACATTTTCTGTAAGATAAGATAGCAAATGAGATAGCCAATATTCTAGGCTTTGTTGGCCACTCAGGTTCTGTCGCAGTTTCTCGACTCCATTGTTTTAGCAAAGCAGCCATGGACAAATATGTGAATATATGAGTGTGGCTGTGTTTCAGTAAAATTCAAAATAGGTTACAAAATAGGTTACAATGTGAACGTGACTCATGTGCTGTTTTTTGCCAAACCTGATCTGGACTGTAGATACTCATAACCCTCAGTTCAGGGACATTGTCTTGTGTTATTTATTCGATAATATCCTCCCCTCCATCTTCTCTAGTCTCCCTTTCTAAATCTTTTACTAGTCAGATGATGGCCTTCTTAGATTTTCTAATATTCTTATCTTTTCTTTCTGATTGTATGTCTTTCTGTTTTAGGGGAGATTTCTCCCATTATTGAATATTTCTACAACTCTATTTTTAAATTTCTTACAACTTTCTTGTTCTTGGATTCTTCTTTAAAACAGTAGCCTGCTTTTGTTTTGTAGGTAAAATATTTTTGTCTTTCTAAGAATATTATTGTGAAGGATTTATTTTTATGTTCTGTTCTGCTCTGGATGGTATCTCTGTTTCCTCTGAGCAACACCTTTCCAACCTTTCCTCTATTTCTGTGGTTTCATTTTGTTTCTCCATCTTTTATGCCAGATGCTTTCCTCAACCTCTCTTGATTCTTAGCTATTAACTCATATTTAAATGTAGGGCAGAGAAAAGTGATAGCAGAATAAGAATTAGCAAATATTAAAAACCACCAAAAAGTATTTTCTGTCAGCTCTTATCAGAACAATCCTCCTCCAGAAAACCATTCATAAATATTGAAAAAAATGCAACAGTTACCTGAAGACACTACACAGTGACCAGAAGTAGCCAGATAGTAGAGAAGAGTTGACATTGGGAAGCACTGGGCCATTTCTCATTCTGTTACAACTTCTAACCTGAAAGCACATTCCAGTCTGTACCTCATGGAAGGTCAAAATACTTAGAGAAACCCCTAGACTTGCTGACTTAAATAATCAAAGTCCTGGGCAACAACAAAGTGTAGGACAATCCAAAGAGGAGAGAGTCAGGAAGGGAAAACCCTAAATGCTGTGTAGAAACTCTTACCTGTCTCTGACTGCCCCCTAAGCCACACTGTACCAAGTAGACTTCAAGCACAGCTAAGGCTAAAGTCTGGAACCAAGGGGTCAGCTGCTGCCTACCACAGGGGAGATGGAGTTTACAGTTCAAGACAAGTTAACTCCCTGGCTATTTGTTTGAATAAATAATTTTAAACAAATAAAAATAATGAGAAGTTCTGAATGCCTAGGACTGGCTTACCAACTTCTAAGGTTTAAGGGGGTCCTCAAATATCAGGATCTGTAAGCATTTCCTGTTCAGTTTCCCCAGAAAAGAAGCCACCTCTCCTGCAGGGGTTTCAGCCCTGGATGCCAGCATCCAGAGGGCAGGGCAGGGGAAGGTAGCTAGAGAGAAGACGTGGAATCGATCCCCATAGTTCACCTAAGTGTTATCTCCACTGTCTGCAGTACATGCTCTCCTCATGGCCTGAGCCTCTCCAGATCCAATTTCTAAAGGGAGAAATTGAGAGTGTTAGAGGGGAGAAGTGTTGTACCTCCCCTCTGCAGGTGTATGGAGGGACCTGGGACTCTAACTGAACCCAGAGAGATTTTCGACCCACAGCCTGGCTCAGCCCTTGCCCCCAGGCTGCACTCCTGGGGCCATCAGCCTGCTTCTCCTCGTACCATCCTCTGTGGGCACTGAGGCCGTAGCTTCCCCTTTCTGATGAGCCCGTTGCAACTCTTTCAACTGCTTTCCATCCTCCAAGAATGTGTGGACATCTTTCCTAGTTTCCCTCACTTCCTCTATCCAGTGGCTTCATCACATTTACCCCTGCTTTGGCCGTCACTTTAGTGAGATTTCAGGAGGAAGAAGAGCTGATTGCTTGGGTTAAACTGCCACGTCTAACTGGAAGGAACTATGATTTGGGAATATGCCCAGCAACTAGCAGAAAATGGTTATTGCATCGGACAGTACAGGAGAGGCTGTGGCCAGAGTGTTGACAAGCTCAGCCAGTGGCCGCCCTGGGAAGGGAGGCACAGACAGAGAGACTTAAAAAGCCACCTTTGGAGGTTCGTAACTGGCCTTTATTTCTGTTTGAAGGGGGTAGGAGCAGGGCCTGGGGTTTTCAACTCAAAAGTGTCTGATTTGGAGGCAAAGGAAAAGGAAATACAACCCAGTTCCCCGGCAGGTCATCAATGGCTAAAAGCCAGGAGTTTCCTAATGCTCTGGTTAAACCTGCCCTCCTTTCCTGGCATCTGTGTGATTTATGCCAGGGCTTCTCTCAGGCAACAGCTGCCCCTCTGTTCTCCTAGCAGAGTTTCTGGCTGCTCCCAGACTCCTTTTGAGGAAAGACAAAATAGTGCTTTTCACAGAACATGAGAGGCCACCTTGGGTCCAAGTTTCTTTCCCAATTAAACTGCTAGGGAGGAAAGCCAGGCCTCCTGCCTTCCATCTGTACCTTTGGCAGGTCTCACACATCCAGAACCAAAACGGAGCCAAACCTGCCTCACAGGTATGGGAAGATGCAGAGATTTCCCAGGAACTGAGCCTGGTGTTCCCCGGGCAGCAACCCCAGACGGTGGGACCAGTGTTGGCTGGATTTTATAGCTAGGGGTGAGCTCTCAGGCTCACCACTCACGCCTGGGGCCCAGTGCAGTGTCTGGCACATGTAGTAAGAACTCCAGCAAAATTTTAGTGAATATAAAAATGAATGAGGAAACGTAAAAGACCCACCCAAGTCCACACAGCTCGTGCCTGAGGGAAGGGGGATCAGAAGCCAGGGCTACTGGACTCCCTCACTGAAGTGGGAACCACAGAGTTGGGTGGACTCAGGAAGAAAGACCCTTTTACTTGAGCTAGAGGACCTGCAGGCTCCACCCCATCCCAGCTTGAGGCCTGGCTGAGCCTCCTCTCTGCTTCCTTAGTTAGCCAATGGTGCAGAGTTTTTCTACAACTTGAGCAGACAGACTGCAGCAAATCGATACCTTGGATCAAGAGCTGCCACCTTCCATCTTCAGGAAGGCTGCCTTCCAGCGGTGAAAGAAATCAATCCTTCCTGTAGGATTACTTTAGCCAGCCTTCAGGGACAGTAGCTAAGGCAGTGTTCCCTGACCAAACCCAGCAGGGCACAGCGAGGGCCTCTGACCGGGGCCCTTATGCCGGCTCTCGGGGGCACTTTCTGTAAGAAATAGACAATGAAACTGGAAGCTGCTGAAGGATAGACAACACCTCCAGTTACCAGCTGTGCCCACTCCAGTGTTTATGCCCACAGCTTGGGCAAATCTCATGCTGACCAGTGAAGCGCTCCTCCGCTGGTGCACACTTCCCCATCATGGATGCCTCTCATTCCATCCTCAAGCGCCAGAGAGAACCTTCCTTTCCTCAATAACACCATCTCTGTTTTCCCTGACAACAAGCAGAAAACCAACTGGTCCCAAATAGCCCAGCAGCTCTGGGAAGCTTCTGGAAATGGGGAGAAAAGCATCCCATTCAAAGGAAAATACTGGAAGTCAGCTTCTTTCCAGCATCAAGAAAGATTTGTCCACTTTTTATTTCTCTCCTTCCCAAACCTTTCTCCTGCTGACAGGCTACAGTCTGCTTCAGGGAAAAGATTTCTTTTTGTTATTCCTCATGAAGGAAGATTGTTCTTCTGCCATTGCAGAAGCCTGGAAAGCCAGAACCTCATTTTGAAAAAGACCCTAATTCCCAAGGAGCAGAAAGATCATGAGGGTCAGATAGAAAATAGGGTTTATAGGGGAAAAGCCTAAACAGAGAAGTGGCTGAGCACATGTAACCCCCGATGCTCTCACCATCCCCCAACTCAGGCCAAGTATAGACAGTCCACATGCTCCATGGCAAGGGTCCCATCAAATGGGCCCATCCCTGGACCTTTGTGTCCGTTCTTACTTTATATGCACAATGTTATTTTATATAATCTAGCAGGTACCAAGCACTGCGCTAAATGGATCAAAGCTCCTAGCACAACAGTATTTAAAAGTCACCCTGATGTCTGCTACCTGTGAATTCCAAATTATCCAGCTTTTCTGGCTTATCCTTCCCTTCAAAAACAAAATGGATTGAGCATCACTCCTCCATTCCTTTGAACTCCAAGATCTGTACATGTTTTCAAAAGGGCCCATGTCCTCATGTTTATCTCTCCACCTGGTTTCGCCTCCCCACTAAGCACTCAAATAATCTTCTTTCAGCATTTCCTGCAGAAGCTCCTCCCTCAATTAATGTTCCTTCACTGCTCCACTCCCTCAAGATTTTTGGCCATGGTTTCCCATTAGAATAAACTCTGAAAGACTGTCCACATTTTTATTTACGACAAAGCTTCCCCTCATTGAATGCTGCTGATATAAACAGGCCATCGTGAATCACTGAGAAGTAGAGATTTTCATTGCAGGGGTATTTGCTTTATGGGATTGCACCCATGTTTGAAATTTTCCATTGGTGTTGAATTGAATTCCCTCCTCTGACCTTCCAGGAAGTGAGACACAATTGTACCAAAATGTCACTAGGACGTTTAATGATATGGAGCCATCGCACTCCTCCACACAAAGAATCAACTTCCCTCAGTGTCTGCGTGCTAAGTCACTTCAGTCGTGTCTAACTCTTTGCAACTCTATGGACTGTGTCCATGGCGTTCTCCAGGCAAGAATACTGGAGTGGGTTACCACGTCCTTCTCCAGGGGCTCTTCCCAACCCAAGGATTGAACCCACATCTCTTTTGTCTCTTGCATTGGCAGGAGGGTTCTTTACCACTAGCACCACCTGAGAAGCAACTTCCCATAGAGTTCCAGGAAAATCTAATGAAGATAGATATATAGTCATGCACAATGTTAGGAAAATTCACTGACCTCATATGCACATTAGCATCTCAGATGTAGCCAATACAATGTCTCCAAGCCTATCTCAAAGTAGTAAAATTTGTCCCCATATATATACAGGTCAGCTTCCTCTCCATATTACATTTTTCATAATGCCCACTCAGTTCAACATTCCTTGACTTCCATAATAACATTCTATTAAAAGCTTTGCAGCTTTGTTATTAAAAAAAGAAAGAAAGAGAAGTCTTCACATGCAGTTATGTGTCTTGATTCAAAAGTGCTAGTTTCTAATGTTATTTGAGGAGTTCTTGGTCTCTTATTAGACTCTCTTACTCACAGAAAAGGTCCTCAGACACTTACAAACATTCCCAACATGTTGGCTGTCAAGGCTATTGCTATATACCGTCCCAACACACACACACACACACACACACACACCCCTCCTCTCTAAAAACAATTGCCCAGCAAACACTAAGTTCACATAAATCCTAAGAATCATAGTTCAGACAACCTACTATACACATCCTAGTCACCAGATGAGTCTCTAAAATGCTCTAAGTGACTTGCAGGGCAATGCAGGAAGTTACTGGGGCAGGGAATTGCCTACCCCAAAAGCATTTTTGCAAAGGAAATGAAAGAGTGTTACAGGCAAAGTACGTGCGAAATGTCTGCTCAACACAGGACTTGCCTCTCAAGCTTGGTACTTTGTATTATTAACCTCAGTTAAATATGAGCCTCTCACCTTTTAAGACTACAACCTATGTCACCTAGTTTTGAGACCATCAACCATCCCTGCGTTCAGCCATCATCAAGAACCTGTTCAAAAGAATACAGCTGGTGCTGGCTGACAACGTGTGAATAACTGCCAGTGCTCAAGCTTGTGTACATGGGTAGCCTTCGAATTCATTTCAGTTGGGCAGCTGCTTATCAAGACTTTCCCCCAGAAAACGATTTAGCCTAATGATTGTGAGTAGCAATGACTTCTGCTTAATTAGTACAGTAATCAGTGCAAATTCCCCCTAAATACTAGAGACCCATTTGGCAGGTGCCAAGTGATGCTTAACCAGGTGCTAAATAGGTGTGAAAGCCTCACTTCTGGTCTTTTCTCGATAGTTGCCAAATACATAAAGATGGAATGGGGTTCTAAGGATGCCTGGATGGATGAGTTGTTTCAAATGTCCCTCTAATTGCTGTAATAGCCTCTCCCCGCACTTCTTGTCGCAATGAGTCTTTGTGAAGGTAGAGTCAGTACCAGGGACAGAAAAGCAAAAGTAAAATCGATAGCACTTTGAAGTTTTGGCTCCCGATTCCCAAGTCCTACTCTTTCCCAGCCCACACTCAGCATTCCTTTCCAGGTCAAATGTCCTAATTTCTGCCTCCACATAACAGTGGAGCTGATTCTCATGTACCAAACAAGCCCAGGACTACCATCCCAGCATGTGCACTGGCTTGTCATCCATTCTGACAGGAAGAGAGATTGTGCCCCTGGACCAAAGGAAGGACTGAAGATAAACGTTAAAGAGAGAGGGCATTTGACATACAGTCTGGTGTATATGTGCAATTAACCCCAATAATACTCTCTTCATTATTAAGAAAAATAACTTTTACTGAGGGCTAGCTACGGGCTGGAAAGTGCCCAGAGGTTGTATGATTAAATCCTTCATGACACTGAGTCCACCACATGCTAGGCCAATCCATCCATGGCATTTCACCCTGGCTTTTGGTTCATGGGTGGGCATGTATTCTAAGAGGGTCCAAACAGATGGAAGGGAAGTGCATTCATTCAACTCTTGGGGCAGAGGTTTTGCTCTCTCCTTCATGAGACATGAGGGAGAAAGCATGTCACCCTGGTCGCTGCTGCTGACCCTCTTGCAAACGCAAAGGCAGGCTCTGACCACAAAACTGAAAATCAGAACAGGACAGTGACAGCAGAATGGGAGGAACGCTACCTGGGCCCCAGCTGCATTCTGCCCAGAGCTTTCTTTACCTCTGGACTTCTCCCTATATGAGCAAATACATTTCCACATTGTTCAAGTCCAAGTGGGTTGACCTTCCTGTTATTTGCTGAAAGCATCCTAATTAAAACTGCAGCACTCTGGGGAAGAAATTGTAATATCCTGTTTCTAGCTTAAGGACCAGAGGTACAGTGGGCCTAAATTACTTGGCCAGGGAACTGGCTGAGGCCTGGTTGAAACTCAGGATTGCCTGATGTCTGGGTTATGTGAGCTGTCTCCCTAGGAGTATGAAGAGCCTGAAAATTGGCAGAACATCTTCATTCCTGTGATGGCTGATTTTATGTCAACTTGACTGGTTCATGAAGTATCCAGATATATGGCTAAATTTTTTGGTGTGTTTATGAAGATGTTTCCAGCATTTGAACTGATAGATTCAGTGAAGCAGATTGCCCTCCCAGGATAGACGGGCATCATCCAATCCAACCTAGGGACTAAATACAACAAAGGGCAGAAGAATAGAGAATCTATACAGTTCTGCCTGATGTCCATCTGCTCCTGTCACTGAACTGTGATTTTCACCATCAACTCTTCTGGTTCTCAGGCCTTCAGACTCAGGCTGAATTACACAATTGGCTTTCTTGGGATATATCCCTAGGATATAAGATTTCCATTGATTCTGTTTCTCTGGAAAACCCTAATATAATCCATTACAGTGAATTGTCTTTAATCAACTCAGTGATTTGGAACCAAGTTTGGAAAATCAGGTGGGTGCTCAAGCAGAGAAATGACACATTGGCTAAAGTTAAGAGATCTTCCTTTGTGGCTAAAGGCTGTCCTGAAGAAGGAGTTCCGAATAGTTTCTAGCAATGACAGAACTGTCAGAACAAGACCAGAGCCCCCCGGTGTAACTGTGTTAAAGGACCTTGTTTTTCAGATGTACATCTTCTAGTATATTTAAGAAGCCATGGAGTCGATTATCATTGTTCTATCTCACACACATTCTAATTCCAGGCTTGAATCTCTGAACACATCTCCGAGTTCTCTCTCTCTTACTCAAACACTAAGTCCTAAACATTCTCTTTCCTTCATTGCATCTCTGGAATTCATCTTTCCTCTTCCACATTCGCCTCAACTTCCATAATAAATCCCACTCTAATTTTTTCCTCACACTGAGTCACCACTTCACTGTTTGGCCAGTTACAATGGTTCAGTTCAGTCGCTCAGTTGTGTCTGACTCTTTGAGACCCCATGGACTACAGCATGCCAGGCTTCCCTGTCCATCACCAATTCCTGGAGCTTATGCAAACTCATATCCACTGAGTTGGTGATGCCATATAACCATCTCATCCTGTGTCGCCCCCTTCTCCTCCTGCCTTCAATCCTTCCCAGCATCAGGGTCTTTTCAGATGAGTTAGTTCTTTGTATCAGATGGATGGCCAAAGTATTGGAGTTTCATCTTCAACCTCAGTCCTTCCAATGAATATTCAGGACTGATTTCCTTTAAGATGGACTGGTTGGATCTCCTTGCAGTCCAAGGGACTCTCAAGAGTCTTCTCCAGCACTGCAGTTCAAAAACATCATTTCTTCAGTGTTCAGCTTTCTTTATAGTCCAACTCTCACATTCACACATGACTACTGGAAAAATCATAGCTTTGACTAGATGGACCTTGTTGGTAAAGCAATGTCTTTATGCTGTCTAGGTTGGTCATAACTTTGCTTCCAATGAACAAGTGTCTTTTAATTTCATGGCTATAGTCACCATCTGCAGTGATTTTGGAGCCCCAAAATATAAAGTCTGTCACTGTTTCCACTGTTTCCCCATCTATTTGCCATGAAGAGATGGCACCAGATGCCATGATCTTAGTTTTCTTAATGTTGAGCTTTAAGCCAACTTTTTCACTCTCCTCTTTCACTTTCATCAAGAGGCTCTTTAGTTCTTCTTTGCTTTCTGCCATAAGGGTGGTGTCATCTGCATATCTGAGGTTATTGATATTTCTCCCAGCAATCTTGATTCCAGCTTGTGCTTCATCCAGTCCAGCATTTCTCATGATGTACTCTGCATATAAGTTAAATAAGCAGGATGACAATATACAGCCTTGACATACTCCTTTCCTGATTTGGAACCAATCTGTTGTTCCATGTCCAGTTCTAACTGTTGCTTCTTGACCTGCATACAGATTTCTCAGGAGGCAGGTCAGGTGGTCTGGTACTCCCATCTCTTTAAGAATTTTTCACAGTGTGTTGTGATCCATACAATCAAAGGCTTTGGCATATAATGGTTACCCTACCTCAGACACTTCCTGCTCTGACCTCTTCACCTCCCCAAACAACTTCCGTTGTTCTCATCTCTAAAAAGACTCAGAAAACTGCAGTGTAGCACAGTACAAAAAAAAAATAAAGGCTTTGTCAGGAGACATGGGGCCAAATCTTGGTCCTGTTGTTCATTAGCTGTGTGATTTTGCATAAGTTCCTGGGTCCTATTACACCTCAATTTTCTCATCTTTAAAATGGACATTATAATAAGTACTTTATTGAATTATTGCAAGAATTATAGTGGACCATTATACTTCATGATTTAAAGAGTGATTAAATGAGAAATCACATCAAGTATCCTCTACAGGACCAGGTAAATATTAAACATTTAATATTGGCACCAATCATCATTACTGTTGTGTTTATGGGGTTGGTCAAAAAATTCATTTGGGGTTTTTCATAACAGTTTATGGAAAACCTCAAACGAACTTTTTGGCCAACCCAATACCACGTTTAATCACCATAAAGTATATGGAGGTTGTCAACAGTGATCTAACTTCTTGGTTTGGCCTTTAAGCTTTACCTGGATTCCTAGGCATATGTTTCTGCTGGTCTCTCTTTCAATAACATTTCACTCCAGTCATATTCTTCTGTTCATTGTCTTCTGAATATAATTCCTACATCCCCAGGTCTAAATACAAGTTTATTCTACTATCCCCGCCTGCAACATTCTTCCCAAGCACTTATCTAAATATTATCCTTCACTTAAGATTTTGAAATCATCCTCTCTCCTAAGTCCTCTCTGACTGTACCAGTCCATCTACTAAGCTTTTTCTCCATACCAGGCATCTTCCACTCAGCCTAAGAGGGTCTTCCCAAATTGAGTATAAACTACTTGAGGGCCTACACCTCTTAGACTCCATAGTACTTAGCAAACTTGCTAGCACATAGTAGGAACTCAATAAATCTTGACCATGATCATTATTATTCTTACAACTTAATTGCCCTCACTCACTTAGTTGTGTCCAACTCTTTGCAACCCCACGGACTGTAGTCCACTAGGTTCGTCTGTCCATGGGATTCTCCAGGCAAGAGTACTGGAGTGGGTTGCCATTTCCTCCTTCAGAGGATCTTCCCAGCCCAGGGATCAAACCTATGTCTCCTGCGTCTTCTGCATTGTCAGGCGGGTTCTTTACCACTGAGCTACCTGGGAACCCCACAGTTTAGTTAGGCCACAACAAATTTTTAAATTCATTATCTTACAGTATCAAGAGCAAAAGCATTTCATCCTGATTTTTTGAGGTTCTGGGTATGAGTGTACATTTCTGAAGCTGGAAATATTCTACTGTAAGATTATTCAAATAGACCTTAAGAGAACTGATACCCATAGAAGCTGTTTCAGGCTTTACTGACTCCAACCTCACATGTCTAAAGATAGATACAGATAGACTTTTTTTCACGTAATTTGAGGTTTGAGTCATTCACAGGTGACAGCGCTGGAACCTTTGGCTAGATTAGTAGCAGAGCCAGCTTCTCTGTTTATTGATAATAAATCAGTATGGAGCAAAACAGCTGAGTTTCCACTCCAAAGAAAGGATTAAGGGATGAATGAGTTAATACTCGGAGAAGGCAACTGGCACCCCACTCCAGTACTCTTGCCTGGAAAATCCCATGGATGGGGGAGCCTGGTAGGCTGCAGTCCATGGGGTTGCTCAGAGTCGGACACGACTGAAGGGACTTAGCAGCAGCCGCAGCAGAGTTAATACTGGTGAAAATACTTTGTCAAGTATAAAACAGCAGTCCATGAATGAGTATTTCAATCATCATCACCATTATTCTCCCTGATAATAATTAAATCACAGAGATTCTCTTAAGGACAGGAGATGGGCTTTACTTCTTGGAATGACTCCTCTCATCCAAAGTGGGTTTATTCAAAAATAATTCAGACTCAAGAATCTCTCTCTTTATAGTGACCAAGTAGGAAAAAACTGTGAAGCTTTGCTTATTAATAACCCTTCCACAGAGAAGGAATGTGAGAGCTTAGGTGTGAGTGAATGAATGTCTCTGTGTATAATAAATGGCCTAGATTTCTCTAGAAATACCTGGAACAGACTCCCCCTCCCACCTTCTGACAGTGTAATTAACAAGCCATGTCCATTTCTTGTCTCCATACTATATGTTCCCCACCATGAGCTGGAGTCTGTGATCTGGGACCAGATGCTCCACCAAGCACAGATTCTAGGAACTCTGCAATGGGAAGCAATAAGCTGCCATCACTTTTTACACTACTAGTGGCTGCTGGCTGGCTCTAAGCAGGCATGCCAAGGTCTTGTTTTATGTGGAAGGAGCAGTAAGCTGTGTACAGATAGAGTTTTTACATATTGTTGACAGCCAGTGAGAACAAGCTATACCAACACAGTTCTTGGCCACATGAAGCTTGCAAAATTAAACTTATCTGGATAGAAAATACAAAATTCAAACTTAATTTCATTCAGCTGAATGCTACTGCATTTTAGGCAGAAAAACGTTTGTTTTTTCCTGCAAACCTGTCTTCCCTCAAACCAAAATTCTTCTCAATAAAAACCACATCCAAGATTTGAAGTCAGAAGCTCTGGATTTAATCCCAGCGCTGTACCTTATTCATTAGTTGTATGGACCTGGACTTAAACTCTAGGGATCTCGGTTTCTTCATCTATAAGTGAGAATCATGAAAGTAAATGTTTAAAAATTTAATTCTCACAGAATGGCTGTGAGAATTCAATGCAATTATATTGTCCTGGGTCAGGTTTCCCAGAAACAGAGACTGAGATGAGTGTTTGTGGGCAAGTGATTCAGTGTGAAATGCTCCCAGGAGAAGCAAGTAAGGCAATGAGAAAGCAGGATGGGAAGAGAAAGAAACTAAGACGGGGTGCAATTTCAGGCAAAGGTCTATGGCAAGGTACTTCAGTCTGATCCCACAGAGAAACTCAGGAGCATAAATTATGCCTGAGTTTGTTTCAATCCAATCAAAAGAGCTGGTTTTTCATACTCCACACCTGTCAATCACTGTCTGAGGGCTGCCCCAGGGACCTGAACTCCAGGCCTTGATACGTCTTTGTGGAGACAGAGGACTTTAGTGGCTGGGAGGGTCTTCAGAGAAGAAAAGCAGGACTGGACTGATGGAAGCAAAAGATGTCAACAGTAGCCTGAGCCTGGCACCAGTAGGGGCTGAATCAGAATCTGCCAGTAGGCAGAAAAGTTGAGTCATCCACTTTAGGTCACAGGATGGAAGCTTCTATGCAACTAAATATCTAGATGGCTGCAGGATTTTCTGAACTATTAACCCTGGCCAAAAGCTGCATGTTCAATGCCCTGGAGAGATTCTTAAAGCAGCTTCTTGGGAAATGATCAATATTTTCTTCCTCATTGCTAGTCAGCCTGTGAGTGAGAAATCAAGATGAGGTTGACATTAAAATAATGAACAGGAAGGAATTCAAGGGAAATGAACTCAATTCTTCTTGAACCTTTGGAGATTTTTTGGCAAGAAGATGAAAAGGGGTCAGGAAATGGGTCCAGCCTTGTTAATAGACAAATCCCCAGAGTTGACCCTGGAGACAGATTTCACAAATCTTCAGTAAATATGTCTCTAACCACACCTCTGAAACTGAGCCAGCTTTAACCAACAGTGCAAAGGGGTCATCAGGCAGCCCTCAGTGGACATCTCATTATACTGTCAGCAGCTTTGTGTAGGGCATTTAACCTTTAAGGGACAAGAGGAACCAAAACTCCAAACTGAGAGAAGTTTTAGATATAACTATTGATTTCATCAGTCTCTGAAATCAGGATGCCCAAAAACCCAGGATCTTTGCCCTTTATCTCTCATGAGATGTTAAATTGGGGGATTTAGTGGGCCAGTGAACATTTGACTCCTACTGTGTGAACAGATGGCTCTCTAAGCACCCTCGTTGTTTTCTTCTTCCAGGTGGAGAGATGACAATGCCAAAAATACTGTCTTTCCAGAGAAGAATAAAGAAAGAGAGCTGAAGAAACAGAACCCTGAAGCTCCACTATAGCCCCCACATTTTCATCCCAATTAACAGATAACTTATCATGCAGCCACTGTAGGCTGGACTGTCTGCTACACTGGGGGAGCGCTGGCAAGTGGTACGTGACAAAAGTACTTCCCAAGAAAGTGGACGGACTCTGGAAGCAAAGACGAGAATCTCAAGTGGTTAAGAATCCACCTCCCAATGCAGGGGACGTGGGTAATATTTCTGGTTGGGGAACAAAGACCCCACATGCAGTGGGAAAACAAAGCCCATGCACGGCAGCTACTGAGCCTGTGCACCACAAGCAGAGAGTCCACGGGCAGCAACCAAAGATGCCACATGACGCGAGACCTGACGCAGACAAGTGAATTCATTCATGAGTTACATTTAAGGGCTTCCCAGATGGCACAGTGGGAAAGAATCCACCTGCCAATGCAGGAGACTCAAAGATGTGGGTTCGATCCCTGGGTCAGGAAGATCCCCTGGTGTAGGAAGAGGCAACCTGCTCTGGTAGTCTTGCCTGGAGAATTCCATTGACAGAGAAGCTTGGTAGGCTTGCAAAGAGTCAGACGTGACTGAACACAGCACAAACACAATTAATTGTTAAAAAAAGAGAGAAGGAGGAGTGGCTGTGAGGGACAAGTTCCCAAGCAAAGAAGAGAGGGGATGAAAAAAGTCAAGGGGATTTTGAGCAAAAGTAGAAGCCAAGAAGCAAGAGTGAGTGGCTGAGGAAAGAGCAGCAAGCATTGCTTATAGCAAAATGATTTCTCTCTGACATTCTGACCTCGACCCTCTTTCCCAGCTTTCCTACCAGAGAAATATCTGCCTTTGGGAAGCATCAGGGGAAAAGAGTTCTTGCCCTTCATTCCCTGCCCTCATCCCCTCTCTCCAAAGGCAGGAGGTAAATCTTCCTAAGGAGCAAAACCACAACCCAAGCCCTTAAAGATTATCTCAACGATGATTCACAATGAAAGCGGACAAGGGAGTTGATTTCTAAGCAGATGGAAAGAAGGGATTGAAAAAGCAACTGAACAAGGGCTACTGAGAAATCAAAATTTGAAGGTGAGGAACAGGCAATAGAAATGGGGATCGCCATTACGTATCTTGGCTTCATTATTAATAATGCTGCCTTTTACTTGCAATACTGTCCCAGTTTGGATAATAAGTTATATGGTGATAATAAAGGTAATGTTTTCAAGCATAAGGAGGGAAGAATAGTTAGTTGTGGTAAAAGAACATATACTCAGATGAAAGAATAAGGAAAAGATGAAAATTTAGAAGTCAGTTCAAGTGGCTTAAAGAGTAGATGATCATACCAAGCCAAAATGCTCAGTTAGGTTATTTCTAAGGCCTCTTCCAGCCCCTGAGATTCTATGTTCTTATGGTTTTTTTCCAATAATAAGGGAAGAAAGTAATTGTTGGGAGCTTTAACGTGTTGGTAGCTGAGCAAAGAGTTACCAAGAGATCATATTCTTCTGATTCTGTCTACCTCATGTCCCACCTGCAGGGCCTCTAACTCCCTACCCCCATCCTAAGAAAACCCTAACTGGAGGAGTTTTAATCTCTAAGAAACAACTTAGAACCTAACTAATTCTACAGAAAGTTGGGTAAAAATAGAATGAGAGGAAATGGTTTTCAAAGAGTCTAGACAAATAGAGGCCAAACAATAAGAATTTGCTGATACATTTTCAGCACTGCCCAGAGGATGATGTGGCCTTTTGATGGGGTTGTACTTAACTTTTTAAATTATAACTTATGGATTTGCCTACAAAGAGAGAAGGCACAAACCAGCCAATTCAATATTTACACACATACACGAACACACACTCACCTCCGCTTCACTCCACAAAATTTTATGTTCTCATTTTAAATAGATATTTGAGATTTTCTACTTACACATCAAGCTCACATGAGTTTGGTGAATATGAGTCAATTCCTTGAGTTCAGTCTTATCAGAAAAGACAAACTCATATTTCTAAAACCACTAATCTGATCTTGAGCTGGGCAAGGTCCCATGAGGCCCTGACTGAGCTGCCAGCCCACTTCTCTTTCTGGTAACTCTGTGTATTCTTTCTTCAACATTTAAACCCAGGAACTCTAAGAAGCTCTGGAGCCTCTGGCATCCCTTGGCTGTGGGTAAAGACTGAGCAGCACCAGGAGCATCTGTGGTGGGACTGGGGCTCTGATTCCGCCTCTCTGCATCTTCTAAGCATCTTTCCCAAGTGCCCAACTGAGTAATCGTCAGTCTCCACCTAATTTCTTTCTCTCTGGGACCAACTTCCCAGAGAGTATAGATTGGCAGTTCTTGCCCTCCCTGATGTTTTCTGATTTTGAGGAGCTTCCTTGGGCAAATAGACATTTTCTCTGAAACAGTGAGAATTTCTTTTCTTTGCCAACCCCACCTGACTTAGCAGATGTTATTTTCTGCTATCCTGTAAGTCAGGCAAACACAGTCGAGGCCATATTCCCACCATTACTTAAGTCCCTCCCCTGGAGTATTCTCTCCCTTCCTTCCAGGCACAGCAAGAGCACCCCTGACTCCACGCAGCTTTCTCCGTGAACAGGTTGCCTTTCTAACCTCCCAGAGTTCTCACTAATTGCTGAACCAAACATCTAGCACTTGCCCGCACCCCAGCAGCAAGAAAGAAGCTAGAGTAAGAAAGATGAACTTGGTCAGGGAAGCCTGGAGCCCAGGGCATAATTTAGTAGGAGCTGTGTCACTGAATTAAGGTCACCTAGCCAGCCAACGACCATTTGACATTTTTAGACATCCTGAAAGCAATGCTTTATGAAGGAAAAGAACATTTTCAATAATACGCTGGCACAGGATGCTGTTCGTGCAGAAAGTGGGCAGGAAATGCCTACTCGTTTAGTATGCCTCTGAGTGGCTGCCTCTTTCAAGCTTGATTAATACTTAATGTGATTGTCTTTAAAATCTGTCACTATTTGGCAGTGATCAAGATGAGTACCAGTGACAGAGCACAAATATTTGTATTAGGGCTATTCCTTCTGCTAGGGTTATATGATTAATTTTTGCCTGGTCACCCACAGAGATTTTGTTTTTTAATTTATCCAGCAGTAGTGTTAACCAAAATGCTGGAACCAGTGTGGAAAAAAAAAGAGAGAGAGGAAGGGCAGGTTGTTAGTAGCTTTGGGGTTTTTTCCTTTAATTATTCAAAGGGTAGCCCTTTGCTTAAAGGGACTGGCTGACAAATTTAGAAGTTCACAAAATCCTGCTGGAACCAGAGCATAGCATCTTAAAGCCTGAATTTCATCCAGACGGACACATTCTGAAGAGACCAAAATATGCCAAAGAAATGCTTTAAAATTAAAAAGCGGGGAGGAGAGGTGGGCAGAGAGAGAGACAGAGATTTTGCTACAGGGAGAACAATAACACTTTGTTTTAACTTTCAGAGGAAATGCACATAAAATACCAGATGCCGTAACTTCAACAATTCAAATAGAGGCACACTAAACATTTCTAAGCAAGAGAGAACATTCTGAAAGGAGACAGAAAAAAAAGGGGTGCCCAGGTGGCTGCTACTCCATGAACAGCTGGGAAGTGCTTACTGAAGGCTCTGTCTGCTCCGAGCAAATCTGTAAAGGTCCAACTCTGCCTTCAGTGGTCACAAGGTGGTCACAGGGGGCACCACGTTCTAGTTTTTCTCATTTCAGATGAGGAGAGAAGCCCACAGGTATATTTCCCGGTCTTCCTGGCTATGTGTTCAAGGCAGCTCCTCAGAATTGCTGTGTTCTGGAGGTTTGGGAGTGGAATTGTGGGCTCAGAGCATGGATTTCAGTCCCTCAAACCTAGGTTTGAACCCTATTTCTGTCACTTACTAAGTATGTGATCATGGACAAGTCACTTAACCTCTTTGAGCACCAGATATCTCATCTGTAAAATGAAGACAATACATGGGTTATTTTGAGGTTTAAATGATCTGGAAAATTAAAAAGTATTCATTACTCCATGAGACTCATTCTTTGCAAGTTTCTCATTTGTATCTCTTCCCTTCCTCTCTCTGTCTCTCCCGCCCTCCTACCTTCTCATGCAGCATTAACTTCCAGCCATCCTACCAACACCAGCCCACTGGGTCTGCTGGCTTACCTGGATATTCATCTCCATGACACACACAGTAATCTTTCAAGTGATAATCCAAAGACACCGATCCAAACAAAGGAAGACAGCAGTCCCTACAGGCTGCATTACCAACAGAAAATGTCTAGTTCAATCATCACTATATTATTACCACCATCATCATTAATTAGGTGTCTGCCGTGGGCTAGTTTTACAAAAGATGACTAACCACCCATGTCCTAAAAGACCAATACATGTCTAGTAAGGCCAAACTACTCTGTGCCAAAAGCCAAATACTGTACAGGGTGGTGAGGGTGCTGAACAAAGCAACCAGCAGAGAAGAGGGATTTGGGCTCAATGACCAGCTCTGAAAGCTGACAATTGCATGAAAGGAGGTTAACCAGTAATAAGGGGATAACTGCAACTTGTTTCCCCCAGCTTCATTAAAATATAAATGACATATAACATTGTATAAATTTAAGGGGTACAAAATGATGATTTGATACATGTGTATATTGTGAAATGATTAACACAATAAGGTTAATCAACTTCATCACCTCACATTTTTCTTGTCTTTTTTGTAGACGTATTGAGAACTAACATCTGCTCTCTTAGGACGTGTTAAGCGTGCAGTACAGTATTGTTAACCATTATCACCTCGTTTTGCCTTATATCCCTTGGACTTAGTTACATTATAATTGGAAGTCTGTACCATCTGACCATCTTCACTCATCTCCTACCTCCCTAAACCACAAATCTAGTCTCTGAATCTATGAGTTGAGGGTTTTTTAAAATTCCATGTATAAGTGGGGTCATACACTAATTGTCTTTCTGTGTGTGACTTATTTTACTTGGCTTAATGCTCTTCAGTTTTGTCTGTTGTCAAAAATGGCAGAATTGTCTTTTTTATGGCTGAATAATATTAAAAATATATATACCATATTTTCTTTATTTATTCTTCAATCGACAGACACTTAAGTTGTTTCCATGCCTTGACCATTCCAAATAATGCTGAAATAAACATGAAAGTACAGATATGTCTCCAAGATGGTGATTTCATTCCCTTCGGATATATGACCATAAGTGTGATTGCTGGATCATTCTGCAGCCTCGAAATACTCCGTGACAGACACACAAAGGAATTACACCCATAACCTAAACCTACATTCAGAACAAAAATTTTGTACATTTAGTTTCAACATATATAAATGCAAATACAATTACACACTCATAAATACATGGATATACATGTAACTGTACCAATAATTGTATCCATGATAAAACATATTCAAAACAATCATTTAAATGAAGGGATAAAGAACAGTTATATCCTTTAATAGCAATTCTAATATTTCTTTGTTTCTCCATGGAATCACCTTGAGCAACTTCTGAGATGTATGCACTCTACTTTGCAGATGGTTATTCTAGCCATCTGAGCCTTCAGCCCCTTCAGCAAGGAAAGTCTGTTTTCAATCCGTTCTGCTATGCTGAGCAAATCCTAAATATAAGCATCAATGAGAGTCACTAATAGTGCTGAAGAGTCAAAGATGAACAAATAACAGACTCAGTTCTAGCCCTCAAGGTGCTCACGGGTAATAATGGGAGAGAGCCACAGGAAACAGACTTTGTCAGCAGAATGTTGGACGTTTACTTGTGGGCACCTAGCCCAACCCGGCTTCCTAGGTGGCTCAGTGGTAAAGAACCCACCTGCCAAAACAGGGGACTCAGGAGACACAGGTTCAATCCCTGGGCTGGAAATATCTCTTGGAAGAGGAAAGGACAACCCACTCCAGTAGTCTTACCTGGAATATCCCAGGGACAGAGGAGCCTGGTGGGTTGCAGTCCATAGCGTTGCAAAGAGTCAGACAAGACTGAGCAACTGAACACACACATACACACCCACCCCGCCCAACCTGGGGAGGAAGAATGAGGAGTACTTCCAGGAGCACACCTGAACCTGGTGGTGGAGCACTCCAATTCCTGGGAGTCAGGAATTGAAGTACGGTGATCCCTTGATGGAGTGAAAATTTGTGTTTTCATGTAGCCTTCCAAAAAACACAACAGTGAAAAGGAGAGCATTGGCTAATCAAACCAGATAATAAATTGAGAATTAAAACCCAGAAAAGAATATAAGAAGGCATATGTAACATGTTTTGACCTTTGAAGAATTAATTTGGAATTACACAAAATTTAAAAGCCAAAATCTTGGCATCCCATTCCTAGCTTCTTAGCCTAATCCATGAAAAACAGGAAGTCAACTCATTTTTAAGCCTCTTGAACTCCATGACTCTATCTATAAAATGAGATGTCAACAAATCACTCATTAACTATAGAAAATACTTTAATCACTAAACATACAGAAATCTCCTGTAAATGTATTTTGAAGCTTCTAAATCTAATCTAAGACCTTATCTAAGTAGCAATCAATGAAGTTTTATCATCTCAATGAGACAGGACTAATTTTCAAAGGGGACAACTGGGTCACAGGAATGGCAATACCGCGTGTACACTGGCTCTGCTGAAGCCCAGGCTTATTGTCAAGGTGTCTACCATCCATAGTCTACGGTCCCTATGGTTTCTCCCTTGGACGCTCCTCTCTTGCCTACCCTCTCACTGGTCCCCTCACCACTCCCATAAACGTGCCCAGAGCTCCCACATCTCTACCTGTAGCCTTGACCTTTATGATCTCCATGCCCCTTTATCCAACTGCCGTCTGACCACTGCTCTATTGAACGTCCCAGTTGAAACGTCCAAACTGATATCATTATTTTCCCTCAACAAACCTAACCATCTTCCTGCTTTTTTAGTTGGGAGAATGGTAGATTCCCCCAGCCAGAACTGAGGAGTTATCCATGAATTCACGTCTCGCGTTTCTCACCCATCAATCCCCCAGGACAATGTGCTTCATTCTAAGTAGCTCTCAACTCTCACATCTCCCACACATCTCCATCCATGTGGCCACCACTAATATTCCACTGGTTTTGCCCAAATAACCTTTTTTCATTCCAATTTAATGTATTTTACTTTATTTTTCCAATCCATTTTAAAACGTAAATTGTATCATGGCATTCTCTTGTCTAAAACCCTTCAAGGATTTCTGTCACCCTTAGTACAAAGTCCACATGCCTTAACACTGTTTATGTGGACCTTTGGGACCTGGTCTCTCTACATGCCCAGATTCATCTCTCATCTCTTCCCTTCTCAAACTCTATGTCCTAGCCGTGTTGGATTCTTTCTAACTCATGAACGCGCTGTACTCTCACTACTAGGCTTTCATAGGCATAGTTCCTCTACTGGAAATACTCCTCTCTCTTCACTTGTTTCATTTCAGTTTATTTTTCACATAATCTTCCTCGAGGAACTCTTCCCTCAACCACTAAACTAATTTATTAGCCATGTAATGTATTCCCAAATGCATCCATACTAGTCAAGAAAGTATGAGCTGTTCTATGGCAACAATAAACCCCAATTCCTTAGAGACTTAGTAACATTTTAATTTTGGAAATAATTTTAAACTTACAAAAAGTTACAAACCTAAAAATAGTACAAGGAACATCCATACAGGCTTTACCCAGATTTGCCTATTGTTAATATTTTACCCCCATTTGCTTTTTGTATTTGAGGGTGAACTACACAGATCATGGCCCTTTGCCACTGAATAATTCAGTGTGTATTTCCTAAGACGAGTAAGGTCTCTTATATAACCATAGCACAACTGTCATCTTCACAGGTTGACAGTACAATACAATACAATCTAATACAATACTTTAAAAAATCTAATCTAATATTCTCATTCCAATTTTGTCTGCTGATCTAATTATGTCCTTTGCAGCACTTTTCCCCTTTCAGTACATAATCTATTCTTAGGGCAGATATAGCATCTAGTTGGCTCCTTTAATCTGGCATATTGTCACAGTATTTCTTTATCTTTTATGACACTGACAATAAAAGTTTATTTCTCATTCACATCACAGTCTGAAGCAGCCTGGGCTACCCTCCTCCATTTGTAGTTATGCTCACTGGCATATGTAGCCTCCAAAGTCATCAAGGCTGGGTAAGAATGAGCATAGAGAAAGTATGCCCCAGATGAACGTGACACATTGCTTCCACCCACATGTCTTTGGTGAAAATTAATCACACAACCCTACCAAATGCAAGGAGCTGAGAAATGTAGCAAAGCAGACAGATGAGTGAGTCTAACAATCTCTGCTATCCCTCCTACATTTCCTGTATCATGAAATATCATTGTTTATTGTAAATGCTTGTGGAACTAGTTGTCACACATACAGATTTTTGACTGTGTCATCGGAGGGATTTCTTAGTCTCTGTCAGCCCCTTAGAACCGAGGATAACCCCTGGAACATATACAGGGCTCATTAAATACTTGTTGAATGAACAAGTTTGCTCAGTTTACATATTATTTCAAATATGAAGCAACCTCAAGAACCTTAACAGGACTTCTCTGGTTAAGAATAGCTTTTTAATGCAGGAAATGCAGGTTCAATCCCTGGTCAAGGAACGAAGATCCCACATGTCTCAGGGCAACTAAGCCTACATTCCACAACTACTGAAGCCCACGGGCTCTAGAGCCCATGTTCTGCAACAGGAGAGATCCACACACCACAGCGAAAAACCCTAGCACTACAGGGAGAAAGAAGACCCTGCACCCCTCAATGAAGACCCAGCACAACCTAAATACAAGACTCTTTGTGACCCCATGGACTATACAGTCCATGGAATTCTCCAGGCCAGAATACTGGAGTGGGTAGCCATTCCCTTCTCCTGGGGATCTTCCCAACTCAGGTCTCCCACATTGCAGGCAGATTCTTTACCAGCTGAGCCACCAGGGAAAGTGAAGTTGCTCAGTTGTGTCCAATTCTTTGTGACCCCATGGACTATAGCCTACCAGACTCCTCTGTCCATGGGATTTTCCAGGCAATAGTACTGGAGTGGATTGCCATTTCCTTCTCCAGGGGATCTTCCTGACCCAGGGATCGAACCTGGGTCTCCTACATTGTAGACAGACGCTTAACCGTCTGAGCCACCAGGGAAGTCCCTGAGCCACAAGGGAAGCCCTAAATAAATAACAAACAGCCCTTAAAAGAAGCAAACAAAAAGAACCCTAACAACATTATGGGCTCAGAATAGAGTCTACACTTTGAGTTTGGTCAGAGAAGTTTCCTGAAATTCCCAAAGAGATGATCAGTTCTAGAAACAAGATGTAAGCCTTACTAATTACCATAAATAAAGCCAGGAAATAGTTAATAATCACCTAATTATGGTTTGAAAACTGTTTCTGGAATAGCCACAAATTCTTAGATGCCCACTGACTTCTGGGTAAGATATGTGAATTAGGGGGAAGCAAAGATTCCATTCAAGTCATATAAATATCACCAGCCAGTCTCTCTAGAGCATTTAACAATTTGTTAGAGAAGATTCTCTATGTCTTCCTTAAAGTCCTTGGTTGGATTTTAACACTTATGTGGAGAGTACTAAGAATAATACATATAAGACCTTAAAAACCTACAGTCCACAGCTATAGAGGCTCACAATATCATGAAACTGAGAAAAGACGATGCCAAAGTCGGAACTGAGGCTTCTGCTTCCATTGTTCATGATATCCTCCCGTTTTACCAGGTAGCCTAGTCAAGTTCCAGTTCTATTGAGCTGGTCGCTGCCTCTGTTTAACTGTTCCTATCTCACATCCAAATTCATTAATATGCTAGAGCTCTATCTTCAGGCATAGGCTTAGAAATCTCTCATTGTGTTTACTTCCATGTTTGTTTCTCACATGAATCTCTGGGAAATGGGTCCCTGTTTTCTTCACTTACATTTACCCGCAGTGTGCATGTTAATTGACCAGAGTTGCTGCAGATCTGATGGCCTAAGCTTTTGCACTGTTATGTGGTTTCCTAGTCAGAAACCTCAGCTTTGAACTCACCCTGAAATTGAAGCTGGGACATCGAAGCAGATGTGACATGGCAGGCAAAGGCTAAAGAAATATATATACATCATCCTGGCTCTGGTAATGGTGGCTTTCATCATATTTCTTCCCTTTAACACAGCACAGTTGGCTCTTTTGTAAAGACTTTACCTTGAACATCTCTTACTAATTAAGCCCGTTCCTTCCTGGCAGTCTCTTTGTACTGCAAATGGAATTCAGCGCTGGCTGCTGGGTGATTTGCAGCCACAGGAGCTACAAAGAGCAGAGTGCCTAGAGAGCACTCTGGAAGGGGTGGGAGAGGAGGAGGGGGTGAGAGGAGTGATAAACTGTTTATTTGTGCTAAGGAAAAATTACATATCCCCCCCTGGACTTTCCCAATGAGCCCTGAATTGCTTTATTACCAAGTCCTCAAAAAGAGCCAGAAAATGAGTATTAGACATGTGGAAAACCTACTTTAAAGGAATAGTTCATCTGGCTAACAATTTGAAACAGTGCTTTTCTTCAAACTTGCTTTTTCTTAATAACCAACATACATATGGTGATCATTTTATGCCAGGCAGTTTTTAAGCTCTTAATGTATACTAATTATTTAAAACTTTGTTTCAAACTTATGAAGTAGATGCCATTATTATGCCCATTTTACAGATGGGAAAACTGAGGTACTAGGAGACTGAGTATAGTCAGCTCTTGTAATGTTAAGAGGCAGAGAGAGAATTTGACTTGGCAGTTTGAATTCTGTCAATGTGCTTAACCACTATACCAAATTCTCTTAGGGAAAAAAAAAAAGATAACTGTGACCAAATTTCCTTACTTAGTACATGTTTTACTTTGAGCAAATTGTTTAATCTCACTTTCTGTCTCCTTGCCTGGATGAGACTAATAGCTTCCACCTTGCAGTTTGGATAGAAGAATTAGTGGCAAAGTCTATAAAGTACCTATTACTGGAACCCACACATTGACTCCATAATAGTAGCTATTAATCTTTGTCTCTCTTTATATATCAAGAGGGATTCCACAACAACTTCTGTAAACAGAATCACCACGCAAGATGTAATTGTTTAAATCCAAGCCCACAGGAACTGAATAAATATGAATATTTATAGTTTCAGTATTGAAAACCTAACCTCAACTAGACAAATGTCATGGATCCAATCACCTGGGAGAAATTTCCTAAAATCTTCAGATGTCTCTTCCTGTAGCTCACTAGATACTGGCCAGTTCCCAGCACCAGCCTCACCCTGGGGGACGGTTGGTCAAGTCTAGGCCCTCTGGGCCCATTCAAGACAGGCTTGAGTGTTGTTGGTTCAACAACACTCATACTCCCTAGAGTATGCCTCATTCCACACATACCACAGAGTTCAGCCTAGAATCCTCCCCTAACCTCCCAAGAGCTCTTCAGATTGGGTGTGGCCTGGGTTAACCACCTAGAGAAGATCAAGGTTTGAAAGAACTCCACTGAGGAAGAGGAGGAAGAGAAGGGTAAGAAACAGAGGTCTTTAGTATTCCTTGGGCCCGGGTGAAGCCTTGCACCAGGCAGGCTGTGCTGTGCTTAGTCACTTAGTCGTGTCCAACTCTTTGGGATCCCATGCACCGTAGCCCGCCAGGCTTCTCTGTCCATGGGATTCTCTAGGCAAGAATACTGGAGTGGGTTGCCATGCCTTTCTCCAGGGGATCTTCCCAACCCAGGTAGACTCAAAAGTACCTTTCAGCCTTTTTGCAAACTTCTTTCATGGAAGGAAAAAGCCATAAAACACACAGCTTCCAGCCAGGGCCTGCGACCACAACAGGCTTTTGTCTAGAGGATGAAAACCCAGAAGAAACGCAGGCAGAGGGAAGGGAGATTAATTGAAGTGGACGCCACGTTGCAAGCCCAGCCACATGAAGGATATCCCTGAAGAACACTGAGGAGGGTCAAACGGGGTGTCTGTCCTACCTGGGATCAGTTGGAGGGCCTCAAAAGCTTCAGACAGCTCCTTCTTTCAACGTGAGGCAGGCGATGAGCAACACTGGAGCTGATGCTTTGAGGGTGAAATTGAAAGGGGTAATCTTGATGTGTGGTTTTGTCAGAATAGAATAAAAACTGTCACTAGAAAAAGAAAATTGCTAATGAAAGGGCATGAGCCTTTCCCGTCTACTCAGAAGAGTAAAAGAAAGTGCATTTGCTCAGCTGCTGAACTTTGCTTGAACAACAAAGAAAGATCTATACACCGGGGGAACTCACAGTACCTCTGTGCAGGGTGAAGACTCATGGTCAGATTACAACTTTAGCTTGAGGATATTGTTGTTAGAGTCCCCAGATATGAAATTAATATAATTAGGTAATAGCTCCTGAACTTAAATCTCTCATCAAACTGAGAGTAGGCAAAAGGTAGCTAGAGTGGACCTCATTAAAAGTGAATTAATAAATGCCAGCTTCCAGAAGAATGTCAACAAGAAAAAAAAAAATGCAGTGACGTTAAACTCAGAAAGGGGCAGAGGCAAAGCAATGGTGCAAAAGGAACCGGGCGCCAGGAAACCTGAATTTGCCTCCTGCTGGCAGCTGTGTGAACACCATGTCCAGCACCTTGGACAAATGGCTCAAGCCAGTGTTTCTTAACATGAAAGCATTAGTCGCTCAGTCATCTCCAACTCTGCGATCCCATGGACTGTAGCCCGCTAGGCTCCTCTTTCCATGGAATTCTCCAGGCAAGAATATTGGAGTGGGTAGCCATTCCCAACAACTTAGGTATCGAACCTTGGTCTCCCACATTGCAGGTATATTCTTTACTGTCTGAGCCACCAGTGTTTCTTAAACCATAGCATTTATCAAATTCCCTGGAGGTCTAGTTAAAATCCTGGGCACCACCCCAGAGTTAAAATGCAGATCACTGGGCCCCATGCCAGAGTTTCAGTTTCCCCAGGTATGATATGGAGCATGAAATTTTGCATTTCTAATAGGTTCCCAGGGGGAGGCTGATGCTGCTGGTCCTAGGACCCCACCTTGGGATCCAGTAGGCCTTCCTGGGCCTCAGTTTCCATGTTAATAAAATGACAGTGGAAAGCAGGTCATCTCTAAGTTCCCCTCCAGTTCTAAAATTCTTTGAGATGAAAAACCTGGGAAAACAAGAGTAGCAAAAGGTTTTCTCTGAAATAATAGGAGCGGTTCTGCACGCTGCCTAAATCTTCAAGGAGCCATCCAGAGGAAGGTACTCTGGATTAGTCATCTACCGAAGACCTAGACAGCAGCACAGAACCCTGAACAGCCATCCTTGGTGGCTGGCAGTGCCGGCCAGAATCAGGCGCTTCATCCCACCCGTGAGACAAGGAAAATGTACAGGAGACATGAGAACTGTCATCATCAGTCAAAACTGATGCTAATTTGGTTGGAGTCCCAGTCATCTGTGAGGAAGGGGCAGACACAGGCAACTGACGAAAGAGTCTCTCAGATCTGATGATTCTAGGGACCAGAGAATCATTTGAAGAGATACATGTTATCCTGTTTTAACTGTAAATGCACAGTCAGCTGTTCACTTTTGTCACTTTCATATGCCTCTATGTGAATGTGTTGGCTATGCTTGGCTTTTTGGTAAGAAAAATAAAACAATTACTGAAAAGAAAAAAAAAAAAACCTCAGAGCCCACTCACAGGTTTGAGAACTGATTGCTCACTTTATACTTGTTAGTTTATGGAAGTGGATAAGGTAATAAGATTTGAGTCTTTGATATTCCTTGCCTCCTCAGTTTTTCCCCTCATATTTACTTATATATATATTTATTAATTTATTTATTTTTTAAAAATTTTATTTTTTTACTTTACAATACTATATTGGTTTTGCCATACATTGACATGAATCCACCACGGGTGTACATGAGTTCCCAACCCTGAAGCCCCCTCCCACCACCCTCCCCATATCATCTCTCTGGGTCATCCCAGTGCACCAGCCCCAAGCATCCTGTATCCTGTATCGCACCTAGACTAGCGATTCGTTTCTTACAAGATAGTATACATGTTTCAATGCCATTCTCCCAAATCATCCCACCCTCTCCCTCTCCCACAGAGTCCAAAAGTCTGTTCTTACATCTGTGTCTCTTTTGCTGTCTTGCATACAGGGTTATCATTACCATCTTTCTAAATTCCATATATATGTGTTAGTATACTGTATTGGTGTTTTTCTTTCTGGCTTACTTCACTCTGTATAATCGGTTCCAGTTTCATCCACCTCATTAGAACTGATTTTTTAATAAATGTGTGTTTCTTATAATCATAATATATATGTAAAAGCATGTAAAATTGACATAGCTAAAGACTATGGAGCAAATTTTACAGAAATATGTATTTTTATTCATATTTATAATTAGTTGAGCTTATACATCCATTATATAATTAAACCTATATATTTCTTTTAAAAACTTATGTAATTTTTCATACAAACTCATATAAGATCTCTTCTACAGTGTCTCCCCGATCCTTCCTAATGAGATTCATGCAGTGAAAACTTGCTTTTAGATGAGAATATAAATATATATGTATATTCAATTATCTTACCTAATAAAAATGTATATTCAATTACTCATCAGGTTAAAAAAATGACTTTAGAGTGAAGCCACACTAAGTTCATATTTTGGCTCCACCATTTGGTTGCTAAGGGATGTTGGGCAAGTTACTCAATCCCTCTGAACCTCAGTTTCCCTCAGGGAAAATGGGGGTAAGGAGTGCTTACCTCATCGGGTCATGGTGAGAATTAAACAGAGTAACATGCGATAAAGCACCACATTTCTAAAATGGTAGCTTTATTATAAAACAATGTGACTTTCTTCATTAAAATGCTTAATAAATTATGTATGGAGCTTTAATAAATATTAAATTAACATAATCAGCTTCTACCTTAAAAAATTAGGTCTCTATTTCCAAGGTTAACTTCAAAAATCATGTGAGATCCGTCATAGCTCCCAGGAGGGGAAATGCTGTAAACGTGTTGCCCTAACAAGCAATGGCCACGACCGAGGGAAACAGGGTCATTTTATGAGTTTGCTAGTTGGCCTTTCCTGTAGGATCTTTAGCCACAACTTGGAGCCAAGGATTCATGTTTGAAATGGTCTTTTTAGGTACTTCCCTGGTGGTCCAGTGGTGAAGAATCTGCTTTACAAAGTAGGGCCCAGGTTTGATCCCTGGGGAACTAAGATCCCACATTCCAGGAAGCCACAAAACCTGCACACCACAACTCGAGTCCATGAGCAACAACGTAAGATCCTGCATGATGCAACAAAGACCTGACGCAGCCAATCAAAGAGAAAAAGAAAAAAATGGTCTTTCTGGACAATATCTCTGATCTTAACTACTTTGAAGTCTCTCACCACCACTTTATGTATGATGTTCGGCTGCCTATTTGCCATTTTCAAATGCAGCCTTTTCCATATTATCACCTGGACAGAAATGCCTGCCATCATCCAGTCACATTTACAGACACTTTCAAGCTTTGGATTCACTTACTATGAGGAAAAAATGCATAAAAACTCGGGCTTTGCCTTGAGTTGCAATTTTTGTCTAAAGTCTTCAATTTTACATTTGGTTAAGAATTAACTATGTTGATTAAATTGTCAAGCATTTGGAAAACTTCTCCATGGACAAGGCTCTGGACTGAGCATTAAGGAGGACTACATTTGGGGAAAAACATAATCTTAAAGTCTAACAGGAGAAACAGTTACTAGACACATGTAAGTACTGCAGGCAAAGAATAGAATGCAATGAGTATCATAAAAGATTGCTCCAAACTAAGCTATGCCAATCAGAAAACAAAATCTTTCTCTAGTAAGAGAGATCTAGGAAGAGAGGATATTGAACAGATTTAAAGTTTTGTCTTTCTCTAAAACAGCATGGATTGAAAGAAGAAATTGCAGGAAGAGGCAATATTTACAAAGATATTGACATAAAAATATGGGATTTCTTTTGACCGCAAGTAACATAGGAAATGTAAAAGAATGGACAATAGTTAATATTGACTCACATATGCTGAAGGCCTGCCTTGTGCTTTATGTACTTTTGTCCATTATTTTATTTGATCTTCATAACAACCTTATGAAATAAATATTAACTGAAACCAACACACTTTTCCATCTCTGGAAACAATACTAGGAACAGGCAAAAACAGTTCAGCTGTTTGATCCTGAAATACTTACTCCTGGAATATAAGACTGTGAAGTATATAAGATAGCTCACATCAAGGTCCTTGCCCTCTGGTGCCCACCAATCCAAAGCCACTGTCATAAACCACTCAATTCCAATCTCTCTTGCCTCTTCAGACCCACCTTAAAGTCATGCAGCCCTGGCCCTAAAGTCCTATAAAAATCCTCCCGTGACTTCCCCCTCCTGAGATACTATATTCTTTGCCAGTGGTAATCTTTCCCTAACTGCAGTAAGTCTATCAGTTTATGTTTGATCAACAGATTTTTTAGTTGTTTTCTGAGGACAACTACTAACATTACTACAAATATTGAGGACATATTACTGTTACATCTCCATTTCACAGATAAGGAAACCAAGGCACAGAAAGGTGAGCTAACTTGTCCAATATTTTAACAGTCAGTGGCAGAGCTGGGACTGAAACCCTGATTTTCTGATCCTCAAGTCCAAGCTCTTGACCAGACAGTGGAGGCTATAAATGGCAAGATGGGAGTCTGAATATTTTTGGTACTCAGAGGGATGTTCAAAGGCCCCTCCTCCTAAAGCCTTCTTGATTCCTGTTTTCTACCACAGGAGGAATTCCTCTACAACAACACTAGCAAGGGGCCACTGGAGCTTCTGTTTCAACATTTCAAGATATGGATCCATGCTGACTCAGAAGACAGCCCCTCGTATGATTCCACTGAACTAAGCATTCTTTAGCACTGGGTATTTACGAAAACAAAAGAAGACCACTTATCAGGAGCATGGATCCACCCCATATTCCTTCACCCTGGCCCAAGAGTAGAAGATGCTTCAGTGTCTTCCTCCTTGGAATGGAGTCCAGCTTATGGTGCCATGATTCTAATCACTCCATCCAAACCATGGTTCAGTTTAACAGACTCCTTGAATTTCATCCTGGGGTATCCAGGGAAATAGAGGTGGGTCTTCCGACACCACTTCATGCTTCCAATCACAGCACTTCCAGTTAATTCCCGGGGTTCAGATGTTTAGACTGATTTTCCAAACTTCTGCTCATCAGGGCACAGCCAGTTTCTCACTGTTTCTTTTCCCCAAAGCTATTACTTCAGAAGTAGGGAACACCAGGTAAGGAGGCATGGAGGAACATAACTCATTGACTTATTTCTTCCTGAAACTCAGCCAGATGATTCAGGATCTAACTTCTATTTGACCACTTCTCTTTTTTTTAATTTAATAAGCAAGAACATCCTTCTGGCTGAATTGTGCTCACTGATACAAAGCTAACTTTGTTATCACTTCTGAGCCAAAATATAAATATAAATTCCTTGACTTCTATTGTTTCCAAAAGGATAAACATACACAGAAGAATATTATCATATATAAGATATCTCATTTGTCCTTTTTCTTTCTAACCTCAAGTTTAGAATATTATCCAGAGAATTTCAAGAATTCATTACTTCAAAAATACTAGTTTAGCTCCCAAATTTGCATCAACCATAAGCTTGAGAAGCAAGTCTTCCACCAAAATCATTCATTTTTATTAAATGGAGGTGAGAGCAATGACAGCTTCCTAGAACACATCTCTCTCAGGCCCCTGAAATTAAATTCATCCAGGCCGAGAGTTGAGCTCAGTTTCAGAAATTACACTCTTATTACATCCTCCAGAGTTGTGTGCTTCACTTTCCTTAATAATTCTTAACTAGAATTGCTTTTTCTTTCTGAGAAATTGATATCTCCCTCCTCTATACACATATAGCAATTTATTGGCACCTCTATCCTAGCACTTACTCCTGTCCTGGGCCATCATTCATTTAAGCAGCTTAAATGCAGGGATCATTTTTTGTGTCCTTTCAGTACCTACCACTGTGTGGACAGGAGGCCCAGTGCTGTTTGTTGAGTTTCTGGATGGAGCTAATGAAAATGACATTTTGAAGGAGTAGCTCAGGATGATTAATCTGGCTGTGGTACACAGGAGACTTGGGAAAATGTGCAGAACAGAAGTAAGGGAATTACTTAAAGAGCAATCATGATATCTTAGTGGGAGATGAAAAGGGCCTGAACTCGGGAGATGGCAACAAGAATAGAAATAAAGCACCAATATGAGAGAAAATGCAGAGAGCATAGGCATGGTTGACAAGCGCTTGAATTCATGCGATGAGTGAGCTTGCCCAAGATAACTAGCTGATGGCTAAACATTCATGCTTCTCTAGAGTATCACCAAAAAGGGACTGCCCTGCCAGGGACTACATTTCCCCACCACCCACCTTGTTCCTAGGTCGAGCCATAGCACTAGTCTTTGCCATTGAAATGTAAAAGGAAGTAATAAGAGGTAATGTGTGTCACTTCCAGGTCAAAGTGGTTGAAAAGCAGATCAAATAGCCACATGATTTTTTGTCTCATCTATCACTCAGAAGGAGAAAATGCCAAGGTCCTAGAGGAGGTTGAAGACACTTTGGGGAAAATGCCTGTGTCCTTGAGTGACCACATGGAAGGCTGCCTATGAACTGAGAACACCTATACTGTACTTTACATGAGTGAGGCATGAATGGCTGTCTGTCTAGTTTATCTATTACAGCAGCTAGTGTTACCTTAATTAAAATAGAAAGGGGCGGGAAGAGCCATGGATGTTTTTGGGCCCCTAGTGGCATCTAGTACTTTAGAGAACAGTGGCACTATCTTAATATAATGAGGGGTATCAAGAGAAAGACCATTAAAGAGGGGAATGTCAATACACAGCTGAATGGGATGATGATGTTAGGAAGATGCCAGAAACTGGAAGTCTGAAGAGTCAGCCCTTAGACTCAGTTTCCTTGCTCAAAAAGTATGTCCTTAAACAAATCTCTTAACTTTTCAGCCTCAGTTTCTTCATCCAAAGTGTAATATATGAAGATAAATCTTTCAAAAATTTTTTATTGGGGTGTCACCAATTAACAGTGTTGTGATAGTTTCACACAGACAGCAAAGGGGCTCAGCCATAGATATACATGTATCCATTCTCTCCCAAACTCTCCTCCCATCCAGGCTGCCACATAACATTGAGCAGAGTTGCCAGTGGTATACAGTAGGTCCTCATTGGTTATCCATTTAAAATATAGCAGTGTGGACCCGTTGATCCCAGACTCTCCAACTATCCCTTCCCCTCATCTTTCCCCTCTGGCAACCATAAGTTCCTTCTCTAAGTGAAGACAAGTCTTTTAAACAATAAATAGCTATTCCAATGTAAAAATGGTATTATTTTAATCTTATCATCATCCTCTTTTAAAATGGCAGGCATAATTACAGATCATCTGAGTGAGAAATGCTAAATCTCATATAGCAGTTACTATAAGTGGGTACTGTGTTAACTCATACCATTTTCATGACACAGATATTATTATTATCATCACTAGTTTATAGGTGAAAAAAACTGAAACACAGATGGGTTAAGTAATTTTCTCAAGGTCACACCACTCGTAAGTGGAAAAGTAGGGATCAAATCCAGGCAGCTTGCTTCCCAAATCTGTGCTCTTTACCACCACAAAAAAATAGCCTCTCTAGGTACAGCATCTTCATTTTAGATGTGGGAACGCAGGTCATGTCACACAGGTGGTTATGCACTAAATATAGACTACAGTGACAGAGAAGGCAATTTTCTCCCCAGGAAAATTCTAGTTTCTCATAAAAGGCTGGTTCTGCAGAAAATCACGGAGCTAAGAATGCATAAATTACTAAAGAAACCAAACCAGATATTTGAGCAGAATTTACTTTGATAGAAGAAAAAACAAAATGAGCCATACCCTTGCCATATCTTTCGAATATAAAACAGGAAGGCTAAGCAGATGGACTTATTTAAGTGTTTTCCAGGCAAACTCTTCCTATGGTTCTAAGACATATTCTGAGACATACCAAGGTCCTGAAGGAAGTGAACGCCAGTCTCTTGAACCCTGTCCAGTCTGAAGCAGAAAAATGTCCCCAGGGTGACCATGAGGCCAGATCAATCCTGAAAGCATTTAGCCAGGGTAAACCAAGTGTGAGGAATTGCCTTCTCCTCCTTAAACTCCTGAGATACTCAAGCCTAAGGAACCTGAATGTCCAAGCAGAACCCCTGACAGGTGAGTGACGCCAACTGAAACTGTATCTGGACAAAGCCCCCTGTGAACAAGACTCTGCCCTCCAGGTGCCATCTGAAGCCACTGTGTGAAAGAGTGGCCTCTCCTCATGTGAGACCCTTCACACTTGCTTACATTCAGGTCAGAGGAAATCTCATGTAAGCCCCAGGGCCAACATGGTTCTCCCCAGAACCAACTGATGGTAGGATCCACATGGCTTACTCATTTCTACTGTCCCTGTTTGTGGAATGTCATCATTCTCTCATGACATAGGTGGAACACCTTAGATGAATTTCCAGATAGCTAGTGTGCCCCTTTCTATTTCCCACCCTGAGAGAGAGACAGCTCCAGTGATGGCCACAGACCTGCACAGATGCTTTTGAGTATGTTTGTCACCCCATATGGACTGCTTTATCTCTGACCATTTGTTGGCCTTGATTAACTCAAGCAAACTCAAAAATCAAAACACACCGACAAAGAGCTTTGTTATAACATGTGAACAAATGATAAGATAAAATCAAGGAGAAAAAAATCGTTCAAAAAATAGAAGAGAGTTAAGTAGGGATATTGTGAATCCATGATGATGAGAAAGAGACCAATTACTGTATAGATTTTTTTCCTTTTTGTCCCAATGCCAGGGGTTCAGAGATACAGGTAACATCTGCCCCTGCCTCACAGGCTCTTGCAGAAAAGCAGAGAAAACAGTTGTTTTTTACCTTTGGACCACACCACTTACAAAGCTTCTCCAGTGTCTTACCTAATTGGTTTGCCCAGCAGCCTATTTTGGGCTTCTCGGGTGGCTTAGTAAGTGAAGAACCCTCCTACAGTGGAGGAGAGCAGGAAACTTGGGTTCGATCCCTGGGTTGGGAAGATCCCCTGGAGAAGGGAATGGCAACCCACTCCAGTATTCTTGTCTGGAGAATCCCATGGACGGAGGAGCCTGGCGGGCTACAGTCCATGGGGTCACAAAGAGTCAGACATGACTGAAGCGACTGAGCACAGCACACACAGCAGCCCTTTTTATAGGAAATAGGGTTAAATTATTTAAGTGATTTGCTTTAAGTCAGAGTTCTAAATAGAACACATCTATGAATTCCAACCCCAGGCTCTTTGTCCTACAATACCTTCCTTCTCGCATTACCAAGTAACTTTGTAGGAAAAAGCACGGTTCCGGCCATCAACCATCTGTGTGATCAAGGATGAATTACAGCTTCTTTAGGGCCTCAGTGTCTTCACTTGGAAAATGAGGTGACACTAGAAATGGATGGTCTACAGTTCTGAGTCTATGACTCCAGAAGTCAGTCCTCCATGAAGTTTAACAACCAGTATTTTTTAAATTGCCAGTTATAATCTATTAGCGGATCATGAAATTAACTTAGTAGGTACCCACCATTGCCTCCTTTTTTTTTTAGTGACATAAAACAGAAAAGGTTTGAGTAGAATAAGGAAGGGTAAGATAGGAAAAAATGTTAGCATGCATCCCATGACATAAGGATGAACAATGTTTTATAAAACTGGGTATGTGCACTGAGTCATAATATAAAATTTATTTCTTACTATGGGACGTGGTCAGAAATGATTGAAACTTAGGTTTAAATTATAGAGTCATATGGCACATTATAGCAGAGTTTTACTATATTCCAAAAATATACATACACTTGCTGGGAGGTGTTTTTGTCATCATTTTTTGTTTGTTTTCACTTTTGTGATTCATGTGGCTCTGGCTTTACTTTCTCTTTCTGGTTATATTTTCCTCCAGCCAGGAGTTCTCATCCTCTCCTTCCCTTTCTCACTTGCTCATCATCCACCTTCTCTGGGGAGGCTTCTGGCTGCTGTCAGACAGAAGAGAAGGTATCACAGTGTTAAATGGCATTGCAGGTGCTGCTAAGCTCATGACACCTGGTTTCCTGAAAGGGGAAACACACATGATATAGAAAGTCTAAGTTGTAAGAATACTGAAGGACCTGGAGATTCTGAGCACTAGTATTGTGGCGTGGCTGGGAGGGGCTACAATCAACTACATCTCTGTCTTTTCCACCCTCTCCTTGTAGGAGGGTGATTAACATAACGGTGTCCCAACTCTTCAAACAAAAGTCTCTCAGAAGGGGTCTCTGTTGAGGGAAGTAGGGGCTGTGTCTGCTTTCCCAAGGCTGGCAGCCTAAGAGAAGTTGCTTAAATTCATGCAAGGAATGGAGGTTTGGGGAGGAAATTGAGGTCTAGGGCTTCCAATTTGTTGCTCAAAATCACTCTCTAAAAACGATTGCCCCCTCCAGTTCAAGTTTAAGCAGGTGAGACAAGTAGTTCCACAGGACTGGATAGGAGTTTCATGACTTGGAGCCTCCTACAAAAGATTTCAAATTGTTACCCTTTCCTGCATCCTCTTGGGTACAAAAACCCTGAGTTCCTGTGTGATTCAAAGTCTGAAGTCAAGGTCAGTGGCTAGAAAATGGAATCCATTGGATTCTCAGTCATTCAATGTCTGAGATGAAGGTCAGTGAAAACATTTGACAGAGACCTTTAATTCTAAATCATCTAGCTGGAAACTTGAGACATGGCATTCTCATTCTTCCTATCAGCTTGGTCTCAGGACAGTTTGGTTTGGAATAATGTCCAGGAAATTATTAGTAATGAGAATCTTCTGTTCCCAGCAGACCCAGTCTATTAATAGGGATGTGAAATGTAAGTGTGATCTCATGAGTTCTGCACAAACACTCTCTTTTGGCCCCTCAGTGGCAAAAATACCAGTGTTTCCTTTTAGGGGCTGCAGGTGGAGGTGAGACGGGGCAGCCCCTGGCTCTAACTGGCTCCCTGAGCTGTGCATAGAATCATGGTGTCCACTTCAGATCTGCCTGGCAATGATGCCCTGTCAAGTGCTGCCGTGTTAAGTGGCCTCTCTGGCTTTATAAAACAGCTGACCTGCTATTGACCTGTTCTGTGTCACTGCAGCTCAAGAGAAGTCTCTCTGGTTAAATTCTTATGGGCCCCATGATAGATTATAATGAAGATTACAAGGGAACAGCTAAACCTAATGTCTCCCAATGGCCTCACAGTACAAGGAGCAGTTTCTATTAGAGGAGCACGGGTGAGTGCCTCCGGGGAGGTGAGGTCAGTAGCAGTGACTCCTTAACCACTCTGTAAAAACCCCCTCCCAATTCCTATTCCTCCAAGGAAAGCCAATGCTCCATCAGGGTCAGCCCCACATTTCTTCAGAACACAAATCTTTCCTTCATTTATTCCCAGATCCAAAGGTGGCTACACTAAATTTCCACAGGTAAAAATCTTATCTTGAGCATCAGAGGTGAGTTACCAGGAATTATCCTTCTATCAAGGATGTTTAGCATCATTCCTACCCTGGCCATAGTCAAATAAGATAAGCACTTGCAGATGAGAGAACCAAAGCACTAAAGAGGTACTTAGATTAGAGAAAATCAGTGTTGACAATCAACTTCCTGTATCAGACAAGAAGTTCACCAAGGGAACTGGGTAGTTGCAGTAGTTGAACCTTGGTTTCCTGAGAATTGAGTTTCCTGGGTATCAACACAGAGGGGTCTTGATGAGTTTCCCTGCTTTCTTTATTCAAGAGGAAGGAAGTATGTCAACTCCTGAGAGGTAGTAAGGTATGTCCCTAAATTTTTCCCTAAGATAAATTTCTCCCACGAAGCTTCATATTAGAGCCCGTGTATGAACAATGTCCTCAACAACAGGAAATGAAATCACTATTTCAATAGGTGAAAACTAGCAGAATAACAAAACACTGCTTAGTGAAAAGAGTCTGCTAGAGGCCAAGCAAGATGGCCTGACCAAATGTTTGCTATGGTCTGGATCGTTCAAAGAATGAAGAATAGAGTATCTGAAGAAATGAACAGGCCTTTCAACAGTCCTCCATACATAGTACTTTCTTCTTGGAAAATAGAGTGGTCAGTCATGGTCTGCCCCACCTTCCAAGACTCCCTCCCCTAAGGAATCAACTCCATGGTCAAGTCACCATGACCCCACTGGCACAGACACAGGTGTTTAGAGCAGGGCAGGCATTTCATCAGATGGCCAGATTCCTGTGACGCCTGATTTGAAAGATGAGCAGAGTTAATCAGATGATTCTCCAGCCATTTGAATCCAAAGCCCCACTTGGCATCAGGAACAATTCTAAAATCAGAGGTGGGGAAAGCTGTAATGGCCAAATACCAATGGTAAGGAAGCTGGAAGAAGATGACATATGATATTGGGGGGGGGGGGGAATGGTAAAGAGTAAGAACAGAGAATGTCTACACAAGAGATAGAAACAATGCAAATCAGAAACCATGCAGCTCTTGAGAGAGATTGTGAGCACACACTCTCCCCAAAAGCTGCCATGGTTCCAAATCACCTCCCATTTCCAGACCTGGCTATGATGACCTCTGGGGGAGCTCTGTGTTTTTGTAATAAACTCTCACTTTCTCAGATTAGGTTGAGCGGGTTTTTACAATCTTTGCAAATAAAGAGCCTGGCCAAAAACACAGGCTTTAGTAAGAGACAAAACTATACAGTACACATGTCCTAGTCTCTACATGCAGGCAACATGCTGTTGACTGAGGGCGGATCCGGTGCACAAAGGGTCAACATCAGATGGTATGACAACAACGTGGGCCAATCCCAAAGCCATATGTTGAGTGAAAGAAACCAGGCTTAAAATGTTTACACACTGTATGACTCCATTTATATGTCATTCTTGAAAAAGCATGTAATAGTGATAGAGAACAGATCAGTGGGTCCCGAGGCAGGGCTGGGAGGAGAACGTGGCTTCAAGGGAGCAGCACAAACGGCTTTGGAGGATGATGGTGCCAGTCCATGTCTTAACTGTAGTGGTGGTTACGCAGATCTATACTTGCCTTTCAAGACAGAACTGTAAAAAGAAATTTTAAAAAGGAAGGAAGGAAAGGAGGGAGGAGGGAGGGGTGATCGCTCAGATAAGTGGCATTACTAAATGGACCATTAGCCGGACCAGAAGGAGAGCTAACTCTAGGCAAAACTCATCTTGACGTAGGCTTTTCTCAGTGCTCTTAGGCTTTTTTTTTTAATCCCTCAATTCTTCATTCTCTTCTTTCTGGCTGACATTGTCTTCATGACAAAGTCACACCAAGGAAATGAGCAATAAAGGTGGAATTTCAAGTATCAACCAAGGGATGAGGGAAATTTTGAGTTGGGATCAGATCTTGCCATGTCTTCTAAAATCACACTGTAAGTCAGAACTAGTCACATGATCAGCTCCAACCATAAACTCTCCCGGGAAGTTATCTGGCTTTCATTTCTGTTGTGTGTGTGCGTGCGTGTGCGTGTGTGTGTGTGCATGCATACACGCCTAATTGTCTCTTTTCCTGCCATTGAAATGAAGTGAAATGAAGTTGCTCAGTTGTGTCTGACTCTTTGCGACCCCATGGACTGTAGCCTACCAGGCTCCTCTGTCCATGGGCTTTTCCAGGTAAAAGTACTGGGGTGGGTTGCCATTTCCTTCTCCAGAGGATCTTCCTGACCCAGGGATTGAACCTGGGTCTCCTGCATTGTAGGCAGAAGCTTTACCGTCTGAGCCACCAGGGAAGTCTTTTCTGCCATTATCAAATCATTTTCCCTTCTTTTTTATACCTAGGAATATCTCTTTTTCTATTCAGGAAGTCATTCTCTCAGCTTGCTAGAGAGATACTTCATGATTTTTTTCCCAGAACATGGAACCCAGAAGAAAAGCTTGGACTTGCAGTTCTCAGCTGTCTTTCAATTTTCTTTTTTTTATTGGGAGATATTAGTATGTCCCAACCAACAGCAAAAGCTTGAGAAAAGTAACTGTGTGAAAAAAAAAGGGGGACCCTCTGTTAGCATATAAGGCAGCAGCAGTCACATCCTGGACGAACTTACTCGTAACTTGAACAAGATCCTCAGATAAGTAGCAACAAAGAGCCATCACAATTTTTTAGAGAGGGTTGGAAAGTAACACTGCAAGTCAGACAGGACACAGAAACAGCGGAAAAGGAGCATGAGATGACCATATACACCAGGGCTGGCCACTCATTCGTCACTTGCCATCTTACATGGTCATTATCTTCCCAGTCACTGAAATGTATAGAAGGCAATGAGGCAGAAGAGCAGTGGCTCAGGAGTCACAGCCTAGCAACAGCGTTTCCTAGAACCATGATCTTTGGCAACTTCCTTGGGAAAATGTCCTCAGTTTCCTCATCTATAGACAGAAATAACAAGCGTACCCACCTCATAGAGCTGTGAATTTTAAGTGAGATAAACATAAGATACCTCAGCAGTGTCTGGTGCAGTGTGCTGCTCCCCCTCCAACACACACACACAAACTCACCATCACCACTACCATCACCACCACTGCAAAATTATGCAAGGGGATCTAGGTGGAGCACTGACCTTGTCCACTACACAGAGGCTGTCAAAAATGTTACCTCTAGGGACTTCCCTGGTGGTCCAGTGGTAAACAATCCACCCTGCAATGTGGAGGACACAGGTTTGATCCTTGGTTGGGGAACAAAGATCCCATAGGATGCAGGGCGGCTAAGCCTTAGCTGACATGCCACGACTAAGACCTGATGCAGCCAAATAAAATAGATAAGTAAATAAATAAATAAGTATTTTTAAAAATGTGACTTCTCATGATGAACCAGACAACAAGCCACCCCTGCTCCTCATGCAGAGAGTCAAACGAAATGAACTAGCAGACATTCGATGTGAGAAGATTTGCACCAGTAAGAGCAGTAAATAAAAGCAACAGATTAGAGCAATATTACTACGTCCCATCACTTAGGTTCCCACCTGGCATATTTAATAAATGAGATCTACCTTTTCTTGGTGGATGCAGTGGCATAACTACCGTCTAAATCAGGTCTGCAGAGATCCAAGGAATCTGACAGACATCTATCTTTTATGGTTCAATAGCAGTAATGTGTGGAGGACTTGGAGTGATTTGTGCCAGGAATTAGAGAATGTAATGTTTGTCTTGAATTAACTAATTTTTATAATCAACGTACTGTGAGTGATATGCTCCTGCTAAAGTAGATTGGTGATCTGCCTGAAGTACCAATTATGTTCCAATTTATACAGTAAATCTATTTGGAAATATGAGGTGTTGCAGCAATTTTAATGCATCAGTAAAGATGGAAATCAATATTCTTTTCCTTTATTTACAAAGTAAGCTTTGTAAATAAAAAGGAAAATATAGGGTTTCCAGGACCAAGTCAGCCTTTTGCTACCGCTTTTCCTACTTCTTGGCTGTGGACTGAAGGTAGGGTCTGTCCTCCTACTAGAAATTTCACTCTGACACAAGACCAAGCTGGGATCCTGTGGGTGGTGAACCTCTTGAGGTTTGGGGAAGAATGAGTGTCTTGGAAGGAAAGTTATGACCAACCTAGACAGCATATTCAAAAGCAGAGACACTACTTTGCCAACAAAGGTCCATCTAGTTAATGCTATGGTTTTGCCAGTGGTCATGTATGGATGTGAGAGTTGGACTATAAAGAAAGCTGAGCGCAAAAGAATTGATGCTTTTGAACTGTGGTGTGGGAGAAGAATCTTGAGAGCCCCTTGGACTGCAAGGAGATCCAACAAGTCCATCCTAAAGGAAATCAGTCCTAGGTGTTCATTGGAAGGACTGATGTTGAAGCTGAAATGCCAATACTTTGGCCACCTGATCCAAAGAGCTGACTCATTGGAAAAGACCCTGATGCTGGGAAAGATTGAGGGCAGGAGGAGAAGGGGATGACAGAGAATGAGATGGTTGGATGGCATCACCAACTCAATGGACGTGGGTTTGGGTGGACTCCAGGAGTTGGTGATGGACAGGGAGGCCTGGTGTGCTGTGGTTCATGGGGTTGCAAAGAGTTGGACATGACTGAGAGACTGAACTGAACTGAACCAAGTGTCTGCTTCAGGACAGGCCTGTTGCTGGGTTTATGGGCTGGAACTGAGCTTTAAATGTCAGACATTGTCACACATATTATCTCACCTGGCAAAGGAGGCTGGACAAATGCTAGCATTTCTGCTTTATAAAGAAGGAAACCAAGGCTCAAATTCAACAAAGGATTTCCTGAGGATCAAGGTGAGACTCAAATGCTACATCATCAGATGGTAAAATCTAATTTTTGCCTATGAATCCATGAAGTCATTTAATGGCCTCCTCTCTGTATATACACCCTTGTCTTCTGAGCAGATGAGAACAGGAGATCACTGAGACAAGTAGGAAGTTGCCAAGTGCAGGAAAGAGGAGGGAATCTCAGGCAGAACAAACAACATGTGCAAAAGCAGGAGGCTTACAAGCTCATGTGAGACGGAGAAAGTCAGAAAGAGCATCAGTCGTACACTTACAAAAAAATTTTTACAAAGACAAACGGCACACCCAAAACTATTCTTGAAACCACGAAAGAGTTGAGGTGACAGGACCACCAACTAACCCAAAATCTGAGGAAAGTCACCTGCAAGGGGAAATGAATTGCGAGCTCTTGCTTACTTGGGACAGATGATGCTATTGAGCCTTGTAGAGTTCAGCTGAAATTGTCAGCGAATTGGTAAAGGACACAGAGAATGTTCAGAATCCCTGGGGGAAGTGGATTTCCCTGAAGGGTAATCTATACCCACTCGTAGTTTCTTCTTCCTAGATCTCACTGGGAACTCACAGAAAAGTCTGGCAAAAATTCTGAGAACATGCCCCTTGTCCCACAGGTTTGTGGGAAGGAAATAGATGGTCCTCTAGAAAGGCAAGAAACCCCACCCAGACCCTGCTGTTCGATCTCCCCAACAGAACAAAAGCTTTACACTGTTGAGGGGAGAGAAACACACACTGTCACTGCTAAGGCACGGAAGGAAATCTACCGCAGCAGAGCGAAGGGGACAGAAGAGCGCCATCTACTCCCGGGGGCGGCGCAGGAATACGGGCTGGACCAGAACCACCTCTTGGAGGGGACAGAAGCGCTGAGACCAGGGGCACAGCCCCTGTCAGAGACCTTCTAACGAGAATGACAGAGAACGCCTTGCCACTGCCCAACCCTTCCTACGATCAGTCTAACAAGCAGCAAGGAGCAGCAATCGAATATTGCTGAGAGACTTCAAAAAGTGTGGAAAGAGACTCTCCCAAAGGAAAACCCAAAGAGAAGATGGAAACCTGAGGGTGGAAAAGAGATTAAGAAAAACCCTCTGACAAGCCGACCCCTACCCTCAACACATGGCAACGCCAGAGGAATTTTAAGTCTGCAGGGCCTATGGCTAACCACGGCGACAACAAACCCCAAACTGAGTTCACCAAAAGCCTAGCAGAAAGAAAGGTGTACTCATTTCCAGGTACAAAAACTATTTACAGTCTCTACTATTCTATATAAAATGTTCAGACCTTTTTTTTAAATTATAAGGAATATTAAGAAGAAAACAATACTGCCAAGAGATAAAGCAAAAAATCTAGGCATATTGTATCAAACTGCTGAAAACAGAAGGTAACGTTTTAAAAAATATTTACTAGAGCTGGGGGAAAAGATTCATTATGTACACAGGAACAAAGATGAGAATTACAGAAGACTTCTTGTCAGAAGCCAAGCAAGCTAGAAACCCATGGACTGACATACTTAGAGTACTGAAATAAAGACTGGTAACCAGAGCTGTGTAACCAGCAAAAATATGGAAGAAATACTTTCTCGAAAACAAACAAACCAAAAATGGAGAGAATTCATTGCCAGCAGACCTGCACTATAAGAAATATTAAAGGAAAAGTCTGAGGCAAAAGCAACATGATTCCAAGCAGAAAAGTGGATTCACACAAAGAAATGAAAAACTCTAAAACTGGAAAAAATGAAAGTAAAAATAAAATTCTTTTTTTTCCTTTATTTTTAATGATTCCAAAAAAATAAATGATTGCTTAAATTAAAATAGTAGCAATGTATTGTATATTTATATCATGTGTAAAAGTGAACTATATAAAAACAGCACAAAGGATAAAAGGAAAAAATTAGCAATATGTGTTTTAAAGTCCTAACATTATACACAAGGGAGCATAATAATATTTAAAGATAGACTCTAATTAATTACAGATGTACAAAGTGGTACATTGCAAACCAATTTGCAGTCACTAAAAAAAAAAAAACGGAAAGGGTATAAATAATAAGCTAATGGTGGCAATAAAATGAAATAATAATATATGCTTAATTCAACAAGGGAAAGAAAGAGGAAAAAATTTTAAAACAGGCAGAAAAACAAAAAACAACTGTCTAGACGGTTGATTTTAAGCAACCATATCAATAGCTATACTAATTATAAATCATCTAAACTCATTAATTAAAATGTAGAGATTGTCCAATTGTATAAAAAATGCAAGACCAGCTACAACACAAATAGTCAAACTGAAAGGAGAAATAGACCAATTCACAATTATAATTAGAGGCATCAACACTCCTCCATTAGCAATGATAGAAAGACAGAAAATCAGTAAGGAATGGCACTATCCCCCAATTTGGGCTAATTGGCATTTACAGGATATTTCACCCAACAAAAGCAGAGAACATATTTTTTTTAATTGAACATAGACTAATCAGTACGACAGACTGTGTTCTGGGCCAGGAAATAAACCTTAACAAATTTCAATAAATAGAAGTCATACAAAGTTCTCTAACCAGAGCAAAATTAAATTTTATAAAAGAAGGATAGAGTTTAATTAGAAACTTTAGTTGCACTAGATTGGGAAGGGAGCTCAGTGGACTTCTAGGACTATGCTCAAAGCATATGTTACACATGCCCATAAAGACAGGCAAAAGCTTCATAATTTACTGTGAAATTAACACACAAGTAGGAAAACTATTTTTGGTTATCACATTCCTCCCCATCTAGCAGCAAATATACCTATGCTTTGCTTGGACCTGAGATACCTATGAGTCAGCCCTTTGTAATCGTAAATTCAACCAACTGTGGATCAAAAATATATTTTTTTAAATTCCAGAGAGTCCCAAAGAGCAAAACTTGAATTTGTTGCATGCTGGCAAACATTTACATAGCATTTACATTGTATTTAAAACTATTTACATAGCATTTACATGGTATTATAAGTAATCGAGAGATGATTTAAAGTATACAGGGGGAGGTATGTAGGTTATATGTAAATCTGTGCCATTTTATGTTTGAGCATCTAAGCATTTTGGTATCCACAGGGGTCCTGGTACCAATCCTCTACAGATAGAAGGAATAACTGTGCAGAGAAAGGCAATGAAAAATAGATTGATGTCTAGGGATCTAAATCCAGGGCCTTCTGCTGATCACACCCTGCTTTTTCCTTTCCTCTATCAGACCACACGGTGCAAGCAACACAGTATGATGATTCAGCCCTCAGGCCTCAAGGACTCAATCCTGGCTCCTTCTCCAACCATGTGGTTATGGGAATATTACTTAATCTCTCTCAGCTCCATTTGCTCGTCTGTCAAGTGGAGATAGCAATTGAATCTATCTCAGATGAGTTTTGTGAGAATTAAATGGAGATGATGTATGAAAGTACTTAGTACAGGGTATATAAACCAGAGTAAGCGCTCAGTAGAGATAGTTATCACCATTATCATCCATTATTATTATTCCTAGGGAAGAAATTCTCCTGGGAAGCTCTCCATAAGGCTAAAACACTTGCGCTGTTTAGATACTATTCTTTTTCCAATTTGGAACCTGAAAAGAGGCATACAGTCTAAAGGCAGAAAGACATTAAATCTGCCGTGGTTTCCCATCTCCTCTCTAGGAGAGTTGGGGGAATAAAATGGAGGCAAAAACATCAGGCTGCTCTATACAAACTCTCACAGGAAGACCCTGTCCCATCCCACATCCCCCACAAAGCTGTTTTCCCTGTATGGTTGTCTGTGCTTTAATTCCTTTAACTGGAGCCAAACACGGTCATTCTTCAGCAGAAATATGACTTCAAACCCATATAGTGCTGGGATGAATGACACAATGTATTATAATCCTATTAAGATTTTTAAAATAAAACAGATTTCATATAAGGGGGAAGAGGCTTTGTTTATGTGAAGAGGGTCCCTGTAGGAGGGCATGGCAACCCACTCCAGTATTCTCACCGGAGAATCCCATGGACAGAGGAGCCTGGTGGGCTGTAGTCCATAGGGTCACACAGAGTTGGACACGACTGAAGCAACTTAGCACACACACACTGAAAGGGGACATAGTGCATCCTAAAGACCACTTGAGCCCAAAGAAAAAGGCAAATGAGTAAAACGAGAAGGATCCTGGAGGGCAGGTAGATCAGAGGTCTCCAAACACCAGCCCTCAGACCAATTCATGTACAGATTCCTATGCTCCACTCTGGTGCTTCAGTTCAGTTCAGTTCAGTCGCTCAGTCGCATCCAACTCTTTGCGACCTTATGGACTGTAGCCAGCAACGCTCCTCCGTACATGGGATTCTCCAGGAAAGAATACTGGAGTGGGTAGCCATTCCCTTCTCCAGGTATCTTCCAGACCTAGCGATTGAACTTGGGTTTCCTGCATTGCAGGCAGATTCTTTACTATCTGAGCCACCCAGGAGCCCACCCTAGGTTTATTGAAGTGGGGTGATAAGATTTTAACAAATGGGAGGAGACAGATGTGGAATCCCATATTAATACTAACTTTTCTCTTCATAGAAATCAAAACAGAGCCCAGGAATGAAGTAAGGGTCATTGTCCAGGGTCATTTCAAAGCTGTCGTCAACACACTCGGCTCAGCTGTAGGAGTGAGAAAGTGGTGTGAGCAAACAACTCTAGTCACTTTCACATCCACCCCTAATGGTTCACTCAAGCATTTAACAAACGGACAGCGTCACCTTCCTGTGATCTCAGTCTCTCTGTGCTACCCACGGTGACAACGCTCTCAAGATGGCTGAGATAAGCCCACACCACTCTGTAAGTTCAATTCTTTGATTGCAACTCTTCTCCAAACAGAAAAACTGTCAGCACTAGAAATGTCACATTTGGTCAGTAGCTGGCAGTTATGATTGGAGCAGCATGCACTAACAAGAGGAAGTAGCAAGAGGTCAAAAATGAATCTAAAGGAAGCAAAGCGACCTCTAACCAACAAGAAAACACAAGCCAATCAACCGAGAAAATCGAAGAGGTGAAAATGGGCTGCTCAGGAAAATCAATAGGGTGCAAACCGGCTGCACTCAGCCCTGTGGCCTTGCACCTGGTTCCAGCCCCAAAGTTGAAATGCATCATTCCCACTTTTCAAAGACAGCTCCTCACTCCCACCTCAATCTGTGCCCCCAGAATCTTCCTATTTACCCAATCTTCTCCCTGAAATATCCTACACTTTGTCGACATATGAAAACATGTTTTCTGCATTCTCCCATTCTCTGTTGCCCAGTTTTGCCCAGAACCACATCATTTTACACACAGATTATTTCCAGAATCAGTTTCTTCTGCCTCCATCCTGTCGCTGGCATACCTGGCAAAGTCAGAATAATCTGCCTCCTTTGTCTGCATGACTCCTTTATATGAACCCTCGGCCAGCAAGGAAAACCTTTTCTTTGTCCTTACCTGAATCTCAGAGTTTTTGTTCAGGACCTTCCCTGGTAGTCCAGTGGTTAAGAATCCACCTGCCAATGCAGGGGACATGGGTTCACTCTCTGGCCCAGGAAGATCCCACGTGCCACGAGGCAGCTAAGCCCGCGCACCACAGCTACCGAGCCCAGGCGCCTAGAGCCTGTCCTCTGCAGTGAGAAGCCCATGCACCACAATGAAGGGTAGTCCCTGCTCACCGCAACTAGAGGAAGCCTGGGCAACAAGAAGACCCAGCACAGCCAAGGATAAATAAATAAATACAATTTTTAAAAGCCCTTGTTAGGACTGGTCCTGAGAATGCCTATTTTGTCTCTCTGAAAACAGAAAACACAAGCCAATTAAATGAGAGTATCCTCTCTGAATATTCAGTTCTTCCACCCACTTTGGGTTGAGCCAAAGCATCCCCTGCTTTACTAGGCCTTGCTGGAACACCAGCATCCCCCAAAGATCTCCTTCTCCTCTCTCCTTCATCTCCATCCCTCGTGTCTACATCAAGCTCCTGCTCACATTCACTGTTACAGTGCTGGGGGTTGGGTGTGAGAGGTGGTATCTCTATAGTGGTCTAAACTCCTGGAGGAAGGCAGAATAGGGTGCAAAGTACACTCCGAAGAGACTTAGGAGTTCTCAATCTGGTCCTCCTTTGCCTTTAATTACTGTGGGTCCTTGAGCAAGTGATTGAACCTCTCAAGGCTCTTCTGTAAAATGGTATGGTCCTATGAGAGATCTCTAAGCTTCCTTCTCATTCAAACATTCTAGAATTCTAAGGCAAAAGCTGTCTTTTCTTCATATACCCCATAACACTTACTTTTTGCCCTTACTTTTTTTTAACCTCCTAAGAGTCTCCTTCCTTATTTATTAAATAGGATTGATAATAATACCTTTTCCATAGAATTTTTGAGAGGTTCAAATAAGATATTGCTTGTAAGATACTCAGCACAGATCTGGGAAAGTATGGGCTTTATAAATTTCTGTTATTGTTATGAAAGAAATAGAGGACTACATTAAACATCTGTTGAATAAATAAATAAAAACGACTATGCTTGAACCCCTCAAAAAATCTCAAGTAATTTAATCTTCATTTAAGCAGTAAGGTATGCTGCTAAGTTACTTTAGTCATGTCTGACTCTGTGTGACCCCATAGACGACAGCCCACCAGGCTCCCCCGTCCCTGGGATTCTCTAGGCAAGAATACCAGAGTGGGTTGCCATTTCCTTCTCCAAGGCATGAAAGTGAAAAGTCAAGGTGAAGTCACTCAGTCGTGTCCGACTCTTAGCGACCCCATGGACTGCAGCCTACCAGGCTCCTCCGTCCATGGATTTTCTAGGCAAGAGTACTGGAGTGGGGTGCCATTGCCTTCTCCGGTAAGGTATGCTACCTTTCCTTTAAAAACAAAGTGTATTTTCCTTTCCTTTCTCTGAGCTAGAAATTCCCACTTATAACTGCTGTTCTGTGTTCACATTGAAAGCAGCAGCTCAGAGCTTTTTTTGCAGGCCTCTGTGCTGAATAGTGGACCCCAAGTAGGCTCAAGAAAGGTGTGCTCATCCCAGACAGCACTCCTGAAGGTTCAAGCTGCTGCACATCCCAAATAGGAAGACCAAACATTCCATTTAGAGCAGCCACAGTCGCTTTAACCTGAGACACAAAGATAGTATTTGTTTCCTGAGAATAGAAGGAGGAGAAGGCTGCTGTTCAGAGGCCCCTAGTCCCTGGCTGTCAAGTTGTTAAATGTCAGTGAACTCACCAAGTTAGTCCTTTTCCTTCTCAAAGCAGAGTCACTTGATGACACTTCTCTCAGAAGACAGGAAAACTCACCCACTTGGTGTTCATGTACCCAGAACAACCATGTGCAAAGCCGAGGAGGTGTGTCCTGAGGCATGACCTCAGGGAAGAGACCACACCCTGAGCCAACCAGCCAGAAGGAAGAGTCTCAACTCAACAGATTAGAGAGTTCCAGGAGGAACCATGACAAGGCCGGCTGCCCCTGTGACTAAAAGACACAGTGGTCATGCCAGAAAATAGAGTTCACAGAAATGGAGTTAGGCTGCCTGGAGTAGATTAGGAAACCAGAATCCATGGCCCTCCAGAATTCAAATAACACAGACTCGGCTTAGGGAAAGTGGCAATGTCCTCCTCAGAAATATAACAGCTTAGTAAGTCCACAGAACAAAAAGCATCATACAATTAAAAAAAAAAAAAAATTCTTCACCACTGCTTATGATTCCCAACTTTTAAAGTATGTCTTCAAGTGCCAACAAAACAGATAAATAAATAAAAACCAAAATGTTTCCCATCGTTTGATGGAATTCCACTGGGGTTGGGAGGCTGGTATGAGTATAAAATATACATGCTATGCTAAGTTGCTTCAGTCATGTCTGACTCTCTGTGACTGACCCCATAGACTGTAGCCCACCAGGCTCCTCTGTCCATGGGATTCTCCAGGCAAGAGCACTGGAGTGCGTTGCCATACCCTCCTCCAGGGGATCTTCCCGCCCCAGGGAAACCTGTGTCTGTCTTTTCTCCTGCATTGGCAGTCAGATTCTTCACCACTGGGGCCACCAGCATGATGAAAAGAAATACTTTCAAAAATGTATTACTCAGTAACTAGGTTACGGATGAAAAACTGGTCAAAACCAATTTGGAAAGGAACTGCTACAGTATCTCTCTGATCTTACAAATGTTCCCTATGCATCCCTCTCTCCAGCGGACGCACATCAATCCTGAAGTCCAATCCATCCTGGACCCTTTGTGGGTTGATGGTTGAAATGACAGCCACAGTGCCTTCCTTCACAGCCTCAAGGTCACTGGGAGGTAGAACAGACACAGGTTCCTTGAAATCTCTCAACCAGAAGTTGGATGATGTGATGATATTGGGGATAAGGTTAACCACTGTTCAATTATTTTTAATTATGATGTGTTTACATAGGGTGCGTGTATGAGATCAAGCATATAAAGCACATATGGGAACTTGACCAAAATTTCTTGGTGATAAGTAAGGAAATGGTGAGTGTTTTATAGTGTACCAAGGTGAAGTCTCAGGAGAACTAGTGGGGAAGAGAAGAAGTTTTGGGGGGATGTCACCGAGCAAGTAATAAAGTGAAAGAAAAAGAGAAGTTGCTCAGTTGTGTCCAACTCTTTGTGACCCCATGGGCTGTAGCCTGCCAGGCTCCTCCATCCATGGGATTTTCCAGGCAAGAATACTGGAGTGGGTTGCCAGCTCCTTCTTTACAATGGAAACGTCATTGCTCTGCCTCTGACAAATTTTAGGACCTTGAATAAGTCCTTCACATTCTGTAAACCTCAGCATCATCATTATAAAAAGGAGAAAATAGTAACTATCCTTTGTGAGATCAAAATATTACTTTTCTCATGTGGGATTTCAGAGAGGAAAGTATAAAGACAAATCAGCGATCGACCCAAATTTCTGATATTTACCAGATTTCTTGATCTGTTTGGAAGCTCTGTTGTTGCTGGAAATAGTGTCTAGTCTCAGCAAGGCCTGCATGGTCCCAGCCATGAAATAAAGAGAAGCCCCTGAGTCCCTGAGTCAAGAAGGCTCCATAATACAGTGAGAACGTGTGCTATGGAAGCTGGGACTGAACAAGGAGTTACTCACATCTTTTCATCTGTTTTGGCTATTAAGATACAAAGATAAGAATTCATTTTTATTTTCATAAAGAAAGCCTTCTAGGGTAGACTTGTCTCCTGAATACTGATCACATCCCCAGAAGAAGAAGATTATTAGGTTAGTTCTGCTTTTGTAACAGAGTCACCCTCAACTCTACAATATTATGTTACTTCACACTCTAAGGGCACACACACAAGAGAGAGTGTGTGTTTGTGCACGCATGCACGCATGTCAACCACAACAAAAGTGTCCCAGGTGTAGAAGGCCACTGACTCTCTGAAAAAGAGAAGGCCAAACTAATAAGCTCAATCCTGGTGCCCGTGGGAATTCCATTCCTGACCAATAGTGACTGTCTCGGAGTCTGCCTCAAAAGTGGTCTCAGAGAGCCTGGGAGCCCTGCCCTCCCCGCCGGAGTCCAGGCTCTCTGTTGTGCCAAGGCTGCGGGCAATTAGTATCAACGATGATGTCAGCGTTGGCCTGGTGAGTCTTGCATTCAGCACATCTTCCTAATGAAGCTCTGAACCATTTAATTAGTAGCTGCTCTGACAATTCTGTCCTTGTAGCCTCAGCCATAGATTGGAACACAAGGGAGAAGATTTCCATTGGACCCATGCCATGGCATTTGCTCTTTTAATTGAGATGAGGGAGACGCACTCACCTTGCAAATGCATCAGAGTAAGAGGGAATACAGTTTCTCACCCTATCAGACAAACAGCCATGCATAAAAAAAAAGGACACTTGTTTTTCTCGCCATCTAAGCAGTTGTTTGCTCACCACCTCTCCTTTTTGAGACATACGTGCTCCGTCTTCTAGAACATTGTCCTTAGAGTCAGGGGGACTTGAGTTTTAATTCTGCCTGATTGGGGCTAGATTCTTAATTTCTCTGAACCTCTGTATGCTCACCTTTTAAATGAGAATAATAATGCTTACCTCTGAGGTTGTTATGATTCAAACAATCAAATGACTATAGACCACTAAGCGTAAGTACTAAATATTCAAAAAAGAGCTTTTTATACCACTGTTACATCTCAATGTCCTGAGTTCTGAAATAAGAGATTAATTGCACTGTGGTGAGCATAGCATTGACTTTATTCATCTCTCTTCTGTTTTCCACTTCAGACCCTTTTTTTTCCAACCTAGTTACTTTACCACTCCTTATAGAAAATAGATTTCAGCCATCTTACTACCCCAACTGTCTTCCTGTAAAAATTCCAGTTTGTAGGTAATTTTCAAAAAGTGTGACTCCCAAGTTTAACTCCGAGCTCACTTTCAAAAAGTACAATGGGGCTTTTATTTCCCTTGAACTAGACAACTTGATGACTGATTCAGTCTCAGATCCCATTAACTTTTCAGGAGCCATTCTGCTCAGGATGAGAAAGGGCCCTTCTAGCCCAAGGGCTAAGAAAAGGTAATTTATTTGGAAGAAACCACCAAACTCCACCCATTTAAGTTTTTATTAAACAGAGAGAAAATGAGATCTTGAGGGATACAATGCATTTGTGATTATCAGATTCTTTGAAAAGGTTATGGTGTTTACTACAAGATGTAAAATAGTGATCTTCATCTTTGCTATTAAAATTCAGAAAGGAGATTTAGAAACTTTGGAAGGCAACCATCCACTAGAGTCTCAGGAGACAAATTATTGGAATGGACTCTGACAATCAAGGAAAATGAAGATAAAGAATAAAATAGATCCATAATTCACTGGCTCCTCCCTTCCAGTTCAAAAGAAAAGAAGAAAACATAGGTCTTTTTCAAAGCTAAAATTATCATTAAAAAAAAAAAACCACACGAGAAAGTAAAAGGGGTTTCTTTTTCTAAAGATGAACTTTTTAAACATTGCCCTTTTCCCTTGAAACCATCACTGCACCTCCCTAAAGAGGCTCAACCAGAGCCCGTTGCCTGCCCATAAAGAAAGGACAGTTGCAACCAAGAGAACTCTAAGGACTGTGTGATCATAGCCCAGGAGAAAATTTACTGGGAACAAAATCCATTTAGAATTCTTTATTCCTTGCTCAGTTTGTACACAGGTTAATAACAGGATTTCTTTTAATCCGGCAGGGATTTCCACGTGCCACGCCATTCTGATGCATGTGAAAAACTTTGCATCTGGCATATCTGTGAAGCATTACGTCCCTGCAAAGCCAGGCAGAAAAAGAAGAAAGCAGCTTCACTAGGCTGAGTTTTGTGACAGCCACAACCTCTGGCAGAAATAGAAGCTGACAGTGACAAGGGTGGTAAGTAGAACTCTTATAGGCAAACAAAAGGAACACTTTCACTAATAGCAAAGAGGTGAGTAAGAGTTCCTGAACTCTCCCATCCACAGGCAGAGCCGAGAGAGAAGGCAAAATCGTTTTTCTTCTCAACCTGAACATGGAACCAGAAACACAGAGGCCCAAGTGCTCTCAGCCAGGGATTCCCTTTGCAAGATGTAACAGGCAAGCAAAGGATGAATGACAGAGAACCTGAGGGAGCCCAGACAGAGAAAGGAGGCAGAGAAGGCATGATTCAAAGAGATGAAGGAGTGGTGGTGGTTTAGTCTCTAAGTTAGGTCCGACTTTTGCGACCCCGTGGACTCTAGCCCACCAGGCTTCTCTGCCCATGGGACTTCCCAGGCAAGGATGCTGGAGTGGGTTGCCATTTGCTTCTTCAGGGCATCTTCCCGACCCAGGAATCGTATCTGGGTCTCCTGCACTGCAGGCAGATTCTTTACCGACTGAGCTAACGAGGAAGTAGGTGAGAAAGAGGTGGGAAGAAAGAAACACATGACCCAAAGCAAGGGGGAAAAGAGCCACAAAAAGGAAATCAGCATCAGAATGAAAGTTAGAGAAAAGGCATTTGATGGACAAGCCAAAGGGAACCAAAAAGCAAGGAAAAATAATAGGAGTCAAATGAAAGTGAAGGTGAGTAGGTTAAGGATTGCTGGGTGGGCTGAGAGCCACTGAGAAGATGACGAGGCACTTGATGTCTTCCACACATTTTTTCAGGGAACCTGGCAATTGCAAAGCACATTCTAAGCAAAATGACAGACGTTTGCTCTCCAAGAGCACGGACTTTGGGATCTCGCAGATCCAGATTCAGATCTTTGGACGTGACACTTACCCTTTTGAGTTTTAGTTTAAGCCACTGCAAAATGGGGGCTAATAACTTGCTTCATGGGCTTCCCTGGTGGCTCAGAGGTTAAAGCTTCTGCCTCCAATGCGGGAGACCTGGCTTCGATCCCTGGGTCGGGAAGATTCCCTGGAGAAGGAAATGGCAACCCACTCCAGTATTCTTGTCTGGAGAATCCCATGGATGGAGAAGCCTAGTAGGTTACAGTCCATGGGGTCACAAAGAGTCGGACACCACTGAGCAACTTCACCTTAACTTGCTTCATAGGATTGTGGTGAAGATTAAATACGACCGAGTATGTAAAATGTCATCATGATATCTGATACCTAATGGATGCTCAATGAGTGTTAGTTTTCCCTTTTTTTTCCATATTAGTCATTCTACACTGGCCTTTTTTATTATTATTATTACTTTCTCATCGTAACAAACCTCTATGCTCAGTCATGTCTGACTCTTTACAGCCCCATGAGCTATAGTCCACCAGGATCCTCTGTCCATGGGATTTTCTAGGCAAGAATACTGGACTCAGTTGCCATTTCCTACTCCAGGGGATCTTCCTGACCCAGGGATCGAACCTGAGTCTCTTGCATCTACTGCATTGGCAGGCAGATTCTTTATCATTAGTGCCAACTGGTAAGCCCTACACTGGCCTTTTTAATAATCAGTAATTCTATGTACTCTCTACCCCACTGTAGACCCTGGAGTAAGTTCTTTAAGGCAAGAACCTATGTCTTCCCCAAAGAATCCTCAGGGCCTTGCCTTGTCTGACACAAGCGCAATAGTAACAGAGTGGACAAGTATTATTGAATGAATGAATAAACAAACAAATGAACAAATGAGTTAATGAATAGCAATCTTCCTTTGGAGGGAGCTTAGTTACTATATAATCATGGCTGAGTGCAGAAAACTAGTCCAGATCATTCAAGCAAACAGCTTAATATCAGGTAACAGGGACTTATAAAGATGTTGGCAAAACTGGAGGAGCATCAATCAGTCAAAAAGCTGTCACTAGACTAATGATTTCATGGTTATCCTACCATGACAAGCCACAGATTAGGAAGCTGCTGCTTCAAACCTGGTCACAACTACCCTTCATACCCACAAATCTGGTGACTACACAGGCATTCTGGGTCCATCACCACAACTCTCCCAACACTTGTGTGTCATGACCCAGCTTTCCAGCAACAGCTGCTGCCTCCTTTCTTCCAAATCTCAGCCCAGGTACACCTAATTGGCAGAACAAAATTGGCATGCATGAGTCTGAGGCACGTAGTTTTATTTTTCAGTTGAAGTATAGCTGATATACAATGTTTTGTTAGCTTCTGGTATACAGCAAAATGGTTCAGTTATATACATATATATATATATATATATATATGTACAGATGCACATATAGTTTTTCATATTCTTTTCCTTTATGGTTTATCACAAGATATTGAATATTATTCCCTGTGCTATACAGTAGGACTTTGTTGTCCATCCAGTCTATATATAATAGTTTGCACCTTCTAGTCCCAAATGCCCAGTCCAACCCTCCCCACCTCCCCGTTGGCAACTATAAGTTTGTTCTCTATGGGACATGAAGTTTTTTTATAACTTCCTAACGTATCAAATGACGAAGAATTGATGCTTTTGGACTGTGGTGTTGTAGAAGACTCTTCAGAGTCCCTTGGACTGCAAAGAAATCCAACCAGGCAATCCTAAAGGAAATCAGTCCGAATATTCATTGGAAGGACTGATGCTGAGGCTGAAACTCCAATACTTTGGCCACTTGATACAAAGAACTGACTCATTACAAAAGACCCTGATGCTGTGGAAAATTGAAGGCGGCAGAGAATGGGAAGACAGAGGATGAGATGCTTGGATGGCATCACCAACTCAATGGACATGAGTTTGAGTAAGCTCCAAGAGTTGGTGATGGACAGGGAAGCCTGACATGCTGCAGTCCATGGGGTTGCAAAGAGTCAGACATGACTGAGTGACTGAACTGAACTGAACTGAACATATCAAACCAAGAACAGAGTGGACTGAAAGCCAAAAGAACCAATCCATATTGGGAAGTTCTTTCAATCTAATGAGAAAACAAGTTTAGTCATGAGAGAGGACAAAGCAAAAGAAGAAACAGGAAGGGCTAAGAAATACACATAACTCCTCCGTGGCCTTGATTTCTAGTATGTTCCAATTCATATGTTTGAGTCTTTCATGAGACCTTGTATATATTTTGGAGTTTGTAAAATTTGTTCACATCAGATACAGAAGAACAAGATTCACCTCATTTCCTAAACATCATTACTTCTATGACTTCATCCATAGAGAAGACAGACAGTATTCTGGAAAGAAATTACAGTAATTAAGACCAAGGTCTGTCCTGCCAAATGTCTCCTTGGAATCTTGAAAACCTTTCCATCTGTTGCCTAGAGAAGATAGGTTTTCCAAATCAACTCCTGAATGAGTCACGAGCTATCATGGCCGTTAGAATAGACCTCACAAACTTCCAACTGCAGGGAGTGTAACTGCTCAAGAGCCTCAAGCTGCTGCTGGCTCTGACACCCACTGAAATTCATCACCACTGTGGCACCAAGGCTACTCTTCCCACAAGCTGCTCCCAGGCAATGACTAAGCACGGCAAGGAGTCTAAGACAGGCTCTTTCCTGGGAGAGATGGGGCTCCTTTCATGGGTGACTTTGGCTCAAGGACTCCCCCAGAGCCTTGCCAAACTTTCCTTAAAACTTCCCTTAGACTGCTCAGGCAACTTTTCTTTTCTCTCTCTTTCACTCAAGGTCAGATTTGCTTTGATGGCTCTACCAGCCTCTTTCAGCTTCCTCCCACTTTCCCAGGTATTTCCCTTTGGCATCTGCTTTCTGAAGGACCAAGACTATTGCATGGGTCATGCTGGAGAAGCCTTATAGCTGATCTTTAGTATCCCAAGCCCAAGTATGTCCACAGGACAGGGGAAGAGATATGAAGGGGGTGGGGATAAGAGATCATTATGAGACCACCAGGGTATTCTTCTTTTTTTTTTTTTTTTTTTGACCACACTATATTGCAGGTAGGATCTTAGTTGCCCAAGCAGGGTTCAAACCTTCAAACCACACCCCTGTATTTGGAATGCAGTCTTTACCCCTGGACCACAAGAGAAGTCGCCAGAGTAAGTCTCTTAAATAAGCAGTGGAACCATGGTTTATATGTACTTATATCTAATGATAGAACAGCTTTCAGTCATGACACAGGTGGAAATCAGAGAAGAAACAGGAAAAAGTAAAAGATATATGTATATATACATGGATATTCTATGACTGTGAGTTTCCAAGATTGTTCCAGTTCAAATACTCTGGCCCATCACTAGACCTCATGCATCTTTTTGAGCTTATAAAACATACTCATACCAGCTACAGAAGAACAAAATTTATCCCAGTCCCTGAATATCATGTATACCTGATATATACACATCTATGTGTGTATGTATACTTGGAGTGAGTGAAGTGAAGTCACTCAGTTGTGTCTGACTCCTTGTAACCCCCTGGACTGTAGACTACCAGGCTCCTCCATCCATGGAATTTTCCAGGCAAGAGTACTGGAGTGGGCTGCCATTTCCTTCTCCAGAGGATCTTCCCAACCCAGGAATCGAACCTGGCTCTCCCGCATTGCAGGCAGACGCTTTACCATCTGAGCCACCAGGGAAGCATGTTTATATGAAAGCAACTATTAAAAGGAGGACATTTTGTATTGTTAATCCTTGTCAAGAAAGACAATCTCCATTCTTGAATAGGTAAAATTATTTAAATGCTTTAAAGCTTTTTTCTCATGCCTATACTCAGGCAAAGTTTTCTTTCCTTTTGATGACAATTTATTGTTAAATATTCAGTATTTTTGCTTAAACTGTCACTAAATCAGAGTTTCCCTTGATTGTTTTGTTTCTGAGTACACTGACAGGTAAGCTGGTAAGTAGATAGATAAGATAGATAGGCAGACAGACAGGTCTCTCTCACTATTTTAGAAATCTAGTCTGCAAATTACATGTCAGTTTACAGCAACACTGTCACCTCAGCTTCTAGCACTACACTGGGCATACAGTCAGCACTTTAAAAAAATTGTTAAATCTCACCCTTGTTCCTTATGATAGCTGGCTTGACTCAAAACAACTCACAGAAGATTCTCTTTGTATTTATCTTCTATTATTTGCTAACCCCCTAAACAAGAACGCATCGAGAAGGAACTAAGTTTGGAGCTGACTGTCATGGCCCAGATCATGTAAAGTAGAGAAAGGGATTGCTACAAGCCTGCATGGGAACTTCGGTGTTACCAAATAATTCTAAAAACAGTCTCTCCAAAATAGAGTGATTCAAGCCCCTGTTTAGCCAGTCTTGGAGGTCATTACAATGTGAAATGTTCAGGGATATCCCACATCCTCTGAGCAATCTAAGAGGGCCTGGAATTGCTTTTATACCATTGTTTTAGATCTGGAAGATAAGCCTAGAAGCAAAAACTGCTTATTGCCCAACTGAGATTCAGATTCACTGAGCCCACGTACCCAGGGCTCCCTTGGTCAATAGAGTTTAAATGAAACAAGAAGCAGAGCCAAGGTAATCCAATGACTTAATTATTATCATCTTTACAGGGTAGCTTTGATTATTAGGTCAGGAATCCCAATTTTTAGTGGCCTAGACTTTGAAAAAGGAGAACAAAGATTTTTGAATGACAAAGTTAAGACTACTGATGTGATAAGTTTATGTCTTGTTGTGATTTTTGTTTTCTTTATCCCTCCTACCATTTATTCTACCAGTCTGGGCCCTACTCCTAGTTAATCAAACACACTTACGAAGTAGGAAAATCTGACTCTTAGAAACTCATTCAAAAATTATTTATTGACCACATACTACATTCCAAGGCTGAAGTTAGGTTCTGTGGAGACCTTGATGAGCCAATCTGATACACTTTCTACCATCATCAGAGCTCTAAGTCTGGGAGGGAGATCGCCAATAATAAAGTAGTCCCTCAAATCAATAGCCAACTATACCCTAAGAAATGTGCTGTGAAGAACAGGATGCTCTGAATCATCCCAGAGGAAGGACTAGATTGAACCAAAGTGTGAAGCATGAGGAATAGTTAACTCAGAGTGAAGTAGATAAGAAAAGATGGGGCAAGGAAAGTGCCTCCAGGCAGGTGGATCAGCTTGCGGAACAGCAGGAATGTTTAAACACAATACCCAGGATGGTCCCTACAACAAAGAATTATTTGGCTGGAAATACTAATAATCCCAAGGTTGAAAATCCCTACAGTAAACTCCTCCACTTTGAAGTGACAATTCAAGGTTTATACCCCTCATCCCTGGTTAGTATAATTATCAAAATTCATATCATTTGTTGGCTAACCACTGTCCCAATGCATTCATCTAATCAATGCCTATATTTGTATGCGTTTTTATTGATTACAGCTTCCCCCTTCTTGTGTCTCCAACTTGGACATTTAAGGTCTTCAAGGAGATGATGCTTCATCTACATTTAGTGACCCAATAAGACCTGGCTGAGCAGTTGGCATCCAGCAGTCTTACCCAGTGTTAAGAGATATTATTAGATTTCTGTGAAGTACTCGGTCTCCCTTCTGCTTTGCACATTCTCTTAATACAGAGGGTGGGACTGCTGCAGTGGACCCCAGAACTGCCCTGTGCAGAGGGAGACAGACATGGTTAATAGTCAAGATGAAACTGAGCATGCTGTAGAGACAACCATCTCAACATCTCCGTGGTTTTAATATTTCAAGAGTTTATTCCTCACTCACCCTACATATCCATCACAGGACAGCCGGAGGTTCTGCTCACCTCTGCTGTTCAGGGACCCAGACTTATGGACACTCTGCCATCTTAAGATGGGACTCCAGTGTTCATTTCAGAAGGAAAGAAATGCTAGAGAATCACACTTGAGCCCAGAATTGATACAATCACTTCTGCTCATGACTCAGAAATATATCTGCTCAGACTAGAAATAACAGCAAGAGAACTAGGAAATGTGGGCAAAAAAAAAAAACCCAGAATATTATCTGAGTTTGAATTCCAGCTCCATCACTTTTAAGTATGGGTAAATTAACTTCTATAAGCCTCAGTTGCTTCACTCGTCAAGTGGCAATAATAATAAATACTTACTTCATAGTGTGGTTGTGAGAATTAGATGAGATGCTTTATACATAACCCATGGCATATTTCAGGCATATAATATTGGATCAGTAAATGAAAACTACTATCTTTATTACGGCAATGACAATAATGATAAAGTTTTTGTTCTTTGGGCCACAAGCTTGTATGGATCCAACTGATCATAAGGTAAAGAAGACCTAAGAGGAGCCTGCTACCTGGCTGGCTTTTCTGAATGGGATAACATGGTGATTTGTCAAATCTTCTTTTGTATTGCTGAGAATAAATAGTCTTATTTTTTGTTCATTCATCCAGGTTCACTTCTGAATACCTACAAATATTCTGAACATTATGCAGAAGCTGCAAATAGAAAGATAAATAAGACCTCAGTCCTGTCTTCAAGAGTTCACATTTGGAGAGAGGGAGCAGCTGAGGCTTTTGGAAGGTCTGTGATAGCACCCCACAGACTGGGAAGGCAAGAGTCAGATCACAAAAAGCAATTGGAAGTTGTCAGGGAAAGGGGTGGTCTGGACAAGGGAGAATAACCCAGCTGAGGGAAGAATGTGGCAAAGGTATGGAGAGAGCTCAGTGCGCCGGTCATTCAGCGAGTCCGGAGAGGAGGGGGCGGTGCAGGTGCGCCGGGGTCTCTACACAAAGAAGAGTTCAGGACAGCGATGTGATCAAATCTGGTTTTGAAAGAATCTATTCAAGCAGTTATATTAGTCTGCTCAGGCTACCGTGACAGAGTGGTAGCCTGTCACAGTCTGGGTGGCTTAAACAACAGAAATTATTTTCTCGCAGTCCTGCAGGCTGGAACCTGAGATCAAGGCCGAGGCAAGTTTGGTTTCTCCTGAGGCTTCTCTCTTTGTTATGCCGATGGCCACCTACTTGCCGTGTCCTCACGTGGTACTTTGTCAGTGGTCTGTACATCCCTAGTGTCTTTTCCTCTTCTTATGAGGACACTGGGTATATTAGATGAGGACCCCTCCCGTTATGACCTCGTTTAATCATAAATTAAATCATAAATCCTTAAAGCCCCTGTCTCCAAATATATTCACATGGCAGGGGTGTTAGGACTTCGGCAGGGATATAATTCAGTCCATAATAGTGGGCAAGCTTTGTTGCAGGCAAACTAGAGAGGTTAAGCTGCAGCAACAGTTCAAACAAAAAACTGCATTGAGTGAATGGGAATAGGGATGAAGAAAAAGGGAAGTATCTGAAAAATAAAAAGTTGGTAGGATTGATGAGACTCATATGTTGTAGTATGACTTAGGAAACTGAGTATAGAAAATCATACCAGGTACTGAGATGGAGGGTGTGAAAATACATTAAGGAAACCTAACCCAAACTGGATTGGGAAAGTCATGAAGTACAGGCTCTGACGCATGTGCCCCTGAGCAGCTTGCTTAGGACAGGAGGAAGAAGGAAGATTTCCTCTCTCAGCTGCAACAGCAAACTGTCCTCATCTGCAGCCAATGAGAAGCTGTCATCACTTTGCCACCAATTTTTTCCTCCAATGAACTTTTGTTCAAAACAACCCCTCCAACTTCCTCCTTTCCTCCATGAAAGAATGCTCTCTTCATTTGTTGTCCAGGCTTGCCTATGGTTCACATAGTTTGTTTGTTCAGTTCAGTTCAGTTCAGTCACTCAGTCATGTCCGACTATTTGTGACCCCATGGACTGCAGCACTCCAGGCCTCCCTGTCCATCACCAACTCCTGGAGTTCACTCAAACCATGTCCACCAAGTCAGTGATGCCATCCAACCATCTCATCCTCTGTCGTCCCCTTCTCCTCCCACCTTCAATCTTTCCCAGCATCAGGGTCTTTTCAAATGAGTCAGTTCTTTGCATCAGGTGGCCAAAGGATTGGAGTTTCAGCTTCAGCATCAGTCCTTCCAAAGAATATTCAAGACTGATTTCCTTTAGGATTGACTAGTTGTATCTCCTTATGGTCCAAGGGACTCTCAAGAGTCTTCTCCAACAACACAGTTCAAAAGCATCAATTCTTTGGCTCTCAGCTTTCTTTATGGTTCACATAGTTTGTTTGTACCAAATTGTAATTCCTCTGCTATTTATTCCCAAGTAACTTTTTTTTTTTTTTCTTAAATAAATTGCTCTTCACCCTGTTTAAGTTTGTCACGGGAAACAGTATGTAGGGGAGAGACAAAGAGTTCATGTTTTAACTGCTGACTTTGAGGTGTTTTAGGGACACACCAGTGGAGAAATTAAATATGTGCCATGTGGGCTGGCTCTAGAAAGAAATCTAGACTGGAAATACAGGTTTGGGAATTGTCAGCATAGATCACGGCTGATTAAGGACCTAAGAGTGGATGAAAGCACCCAAGGAAAGTAAATAGAATGAAAAGAAGGCGTGGTCAAGGGCCAAAAGCCAAACCTCAGGAAAAAAATTTTAAAGAGTAGGAGGAATAAGAATTGCTTCTGAGGGGCCTGAAAAGAAGAACTAGGCAGGTACATGAGAAATCAAGAGCTTTTGAAGTCATGCAAGTCAGGTGAGGAGAGGGTTTCAGGAAAGGACACGTCAGCAGTCAAAATGCCACTAAAACATTAACAACATGGATTTAAAAGGGACTAAACACACAGATATCACAAGTGACCCCCACTGGAACAGTTCTAGCACAGAAGCTACCCAGAGAGGGTCTGACCAAGAGAGATGAGGAAGGAGGGAGCTGAGTAAACCAATCCTTTCAATTTGTTTGTGTGAAGGAAACGGCAAGCTAAGAATGGAAACTAAAGGGGATCATAAGAGCAAATTAAGGACTTGGTTTGCTCAGGTAAAAGACTTAAGCACATTTATATGCTAAGAGGATGTGCCTGTAAACAAGTAGATTGAAAATATAACCAAGTGGGAAAAACTGATAGCATAAGACCCCAAGGAAGCAAAGGGAGGCGATCCAGGGTTCAAATGAAAGGAACAGCATCAGGCATAAGAATCTTTTCCATGGGGAGCTCAAATCCTGTGCTCTGTGACAACCTACAGGGGTGAGATGGGGTGGGAGGTAGGCGGGAAGATCTAGAGGTGAGGGACATACATATACCTATGACTGACTCATGTTGATATATAGCAGAAACCAACACAATATTGTAAAGCAATTATCCTCCAATTAAAAATAATTTTTTTTTAAAAAGAATCTTTTGCCTGGACTGATTGCCTCCCTTGAGATCATAAAAGAAAATCAGCAATGCCCAGGCTCCAACCTCTCACACTCCTGTCTCCTCAGACCTCTCCTTCTCTCTCAAGACAAACCCGTTTTTCCAGGTTGGGCTATTGTTAGCTAGATATCTGGGACTTAACACAGTCCCCAGCACTATTGAATGTACTAGGTTCCATAAATATTTGCTGAATAAGTGAATCTAGGAGCAGAACCTTAGCCTGTTCAGTGCAGACTTTGCACCTTCCCATGGTCACCAAAGAGTGGACCATATAGTAGTCAGGTGAAAAGAAACACCGGGCACACTGGCAGGGAAGGCCTCTAGGAAAGATTTATTATTCATTCCACAAACCTCTACTTAGTGCGCTCCGCTGCCTTCAGCCACAGAACAGATGGCCCGAGGCAACAGACTCATGAGGACTCTTCCAAACTGGAGGATTCTCTGCTCCCTGCAAATGACAAATCGGTGGCTTCTATACACACCCATCTGCCGTGATCTGGAGCCCAAATATTCCCTCTGAATCACCAGCTTGGGGAGCGAATCACTACCAATTTTTCTTTCTGTCAACAGGAGCTGCTGAATAATTATGCCCAATTGACACAGGCAGCTCCAATTGCCTTCAGAATTTGGCCTGAAGCCCAATTATATTTCTCTAGCTTGTGCCACAGCACACGGACAGTACAATTTGTCTCACTTTTTTCTCTTCCTTTTTAGAATATTCAAAAAAAATTTTGGCTCAGTGAAACCAACTAAGCATGTTCTTCAAGAATAATTTTAAGCACGATCCATAAGCCAAGTTAATATGATATATACTTTGGGAGAAATTCAGTTGAAAGCACCTAGATATATTATTTTTAAATTATATGCACATGAGTAAAGTATACTGTACACAAATAATTTTAAAATGCTGTTACTAGGTTGAGTACAAATCAACTTTGTAAATATGTACATGCCCACACACATGGTCCCAAATTCACCAATGAGCTGTTTCGTAAAAACTATTTCCTAAGCTGGTTGTTGGAAATTTAGACTGTATGTTTATAGAAATAATGTCAGGAACGGTGGGCAACTTCCCAGCTGTTAAGTCACTTCAGTCATGTCCGACTCTGTGTGACCCCATAGACGGCAGCCCACCAGGCTCCCCCATCCCTGGGATTCTCCAGGCAAGAACGCTGGAGTGAGTTGCCATTTCCTTCTCCAATGCATGAAAGTGAAAAGTGAAAAGGAAGTCGTTCAGTCGTGTCCGACTCTTCGCGACCCCATGGACCACAGCCTACCAGGCTCCTCTGTCCATGGGATTTTCCAGGCAAGAGTACTGGAGTAGGGGTGCCATCGCCTTCTCCAGCAACTTCCCAGAGTTATCTCCAAAAACCTTTCACCTAAAATTCAGATGAACTACACAGGACTGATCAGGTTCCTGAGAAGTGTGGACAGACTATGTTCAGAAGGGAAGAAAAAGAGAATTAAGAGAGCATATAACTAAAATAAAAACACACAGAACAGTCAACTCCAACTAAAAATTGTTAGAGAACAGTGGTCTGTGCACCCTCCCCTTCCTAAGACCCCTCTGTAGCCCGAATTCTCAGGTTCTATAAGCCCTTCTCCAAGCCGAAACCTCCACTGGATACCAGTCTTCATGTACCAACTGTGCTTATCAATCCCTATGACTAAAAACCACTTATGCCATCAGGCATAAAAATCTTTAGCTTGGGGAGCTCAAATCCTTCAGAAGCACAAACCTTACCCTATGAGCAGAGCAGAAGTGCCCACAGACTGGTCCTCAGGACAGGTCCCAGTCTGGAACTCCATGGTGAGACTCAGCTCAGGGTTTGTTTGGCTCATTCAGTGAAGGCTTGTTCAGGAAATTCCCTGCAGCCCAGTGGTTAGGACTCTGCACTTCCACAGCCAGGGCCTGTAGTCAATCCTGGTCAGGGAACTAATATCCTGCAAGTCATGCAGTGTGGCCAAAAAAGGAAAAAAAAAAAAAGGCGTCTTTCAGTCTCATTTTTGCTTTTTTTTTCAAACTATAGTTGCTAATACTAAAATCAGGAGTAGAGAGTAGATTTTATTTAAATAATATGTATTTAGTTCAGTTCAGTCACTCAGTCGTATCTGACTCTTTGCAACCCTGTGGACTGCAGCATGCCAGGCCTCCCTGTCCATCACCAACCCCTGGAGCTTGCTCAAACTCATGTCCATCAAGTCAGTGATGCCATCCAACCATCTCATCCTCTGTCATCCCCTTCTCCTCCTGCCTTCAATCTTTCCCAGCATCAGGGTCTTTTCAAATGAGTCAGTTCTTCACATCAGGTGGCCAAAGGATTGGAGCTTCAGCATCAGTCCTTCCAATTAATATTCAGCACTGATTTCCTTTAGGATGGACTGGTTTGATCTCCTGGAAGTCCAAGGGACTCTCAAGAGTCTTCTCTAACACCACAGTTCAAAAGCATCAATTCTTCAGCATTCAGCTTTCTTTATGGTCCAACACTTATATCCATACATGACTACTCGAAAAACCATAGCTTTGACTAGACAGATCTTTCTTGGAAAAATAATGTCTCTACTTTTTAATATGCTGTCTAGGTTTGTCATAGCTTTTCTTCCAAGCATGAAGCGTCTTTTTATTTCATGGCTGCAGTCACCATCTGCAGTGATTTTGGAGCCCAAGAAAATATCACTAAAATCAGGAGTAGAAAGTAGATATTACTAATATAATATCTATTACTAACATAATATCAAGATGTTGGCAGGACCATGCTCTCTCTGAAGGTGCAGAAGGATTTGTTCTAGACCACTCCCCTCATTTCTGATATTTCCTTGGCTTGTGGCAGCATAACTGCAAATATTCACATGGCGTCCTCCCTATATGCATGTCTTGCTACCCAAAATTTCCGTATTTTAGAAATGTACCAGTGATATTAATATAGGACCATCTACAGACCTCAATTTAGTGATTACCTCCAAGGACAAGTCTGACAGTCCAGTGGTTAAGAATCCACCTTCCAATGCAGAGGTGTGGGTTCGATTGCTAATGAGAGAACTAAGATTCTACATGCCACATAGCACCTAATCCTGCGGGGCCACAACCACCTAGCCCACTCAGGCTGAGAAGTCTGCATGCCACAACAGAGACCCAGAACAACCAATAAATAAATCAATAATAAAAATAAAGTGATGAACTCTGTAAAGACCTTATCTCTAGGTAAGGTCACCTTCTGAAGGTTCTAGGGATTAAACTTCCAACATATCTGTCTGGGGGGATGCAATTCAACTCGTAACACTTTGCCACTGGTTCCTTAGAAACCTGATGTTGAGCTGGTAGAATCGGTTGATGGAAAAGAAGGTACTCTGGACACTTACCCAGATTCCCAGAGAACTTCACATGAGGGAAGAAAATTGTTAAGCTGCTAGGACTTGGGAGGTGTCTATTATCACACCATGGGCTAGCCTAATCAACTTTTAATACAAAATATTTCATGTAAAAATCCAGCTTTCTTCCTTGGAAGATCTAGCCTGCTGGGCTTGCATCTCACACTGGCAACTGAAGATCAGCAGTTTCCCTTAGACTGCACCAAATACTGCTCCCTGGTTTCCAGCTCACTGTAGTCCTCACCGCTCCCTATCATTGCCCTCAACCATTATTTTCATTACCGTTTTCCGTTACATGTCTGTTACTATTTTTCTTACTCCCACCTTGCATTCTTTGTTTATACTTACCTGCCTGGCCTCTTTAAGCTTGTGAATCTGCCATCTCTGCTCTAAACTGGTCCTAGTATTCATAGCTGCCTCCTCACTGCCCTTTCTGAAACTTTAAATTGTAATTTGTGTGTGTGTTTTCAATAGCTCTGTAGGTAGCTGCAGGCTATAATGGAGGAGTAAATCCCTTCTAGCTCAGAGTTCATAATTATGTTTTTCCTGTTCTATTTTAATGGAGAGACATAAATACATTTCAAGGGCAATTTCAAACATAGGTTGAAAAACCATCATAATATCACAAGAGAACTTTATACCTGTTTTCAAAGCATTGTTATACTCATAACATTTCTAACAAGTTAAAGGTAGAGTATTATCATTTCATTATCAATGAAGGAGCAAAAGAGTAAATAAATCAGATGATGGAACCACAGTCTCAGACCTGGTGATTAGTGAAGATGGGATGAGGTCTGCCGCCTTTAGGACTCAAAGGGAGTGTTCTTTTGATCTCAGGGTCTCCATGTCCTCACAGAAAAATGAAGTTGTTAGATAAGAAGTAGGTGTTTCCAATTACCTTTAGTTGTATAAGTTTATGGGCTCAACGGTAAAAAATCTGCCCGCCTATGCAGGAGACTCGGGTTCCATCTCTGGAATGGGAAGATCCTCTGGAGAAGAAAAAGGCAGCCCACTCCAGTATTCTTGCCTGGAAAAACCCCATGGATAGAGGAGTCTGGTGGGCTACAGTCTATGGGGCCCCAAAGAGTTGGACATGACTTTGTGACTGAACAACAACAAATGTAAGTTTCATTCCAGTCAGAGTTCACATAGAACAACCAAAAATACATTAAGTGGCTCTAGCTGAAGTCGAGGTGAACTCTAGCGTCAGAAAAGTGACATTTTGATACCGACAAATGTTTTGACCAAGGAACATTTTGACTCAGAAGAAAACACAACCTTTCAGAGTTAAAAAAAATTACCAAATATAGGGGGTTACGTGCTGGCCCTGCAAAGTTTTATCCACATCCTAATCCCCAGAACTAGTGAATATCTCCTTATTTGAAAAAAGAGTCTTTACAGATGTATCTAAGGACTTTGAGATGAGGAGATGATTCTGGAGTATCTATGTGGGCTCTAAATCCAATGAAAGTGTATTTATAAGGGAAGAGGAGAAGACACGGGCACAGAGGAAAAGCTCATGTGAAAACAGGAGGAGAGACTGGACTTGTGCAGCCACATGCCCAGGGACACCTGGATCCAGCAGAAGCTGGAAGACAAGGAAAATGCTCCCCTAGAGCCTTCGGAAGCAGCACAGCCCAGCCGACACCTTGATTCTGGAATTACTGCCTCCAGAATTCTGAGAGGATGAATTTCTATTGTTTTAAGCCATCAAGAGTATGGTAATTTGTTATGGCAGCCACAGGAAATTAATACACCAAGTAGTGTGAAGCACTAGCAAACCCACCCTACACCTTAGCTTTACTACACTGCCAACACCATCCCAGGGTGAAAAAGTAGGGGTGAGGTAAAGAGGAAAGATGTGGTGAGGGTGGGTGAGGTTCGGAGATAGGGTGAGACCCAGGAATTCTTTAAGAGTTTACTGAGACCTTGGCTGATCCAGGTCTCGAATTCTATCATTCACGCATCAGAGTTGAAGACATGGTGCCATATTGATATTTAGCCCCTTATTCTCAGCTCCAGACTGCACAGGAAATTGCCAATTATGTTTCTAGCAGTTCTCTCAGAACTTTGATAGTACATTTTCATGTCATAATATTCCTATGTAACTCTGGCTTGACGAGATAAGCCTGATGCTTCTAAGAACCTATCCCAGTTTAATCAGACTTTTAAGAAATACCTTTAATAATTTTTCTGAGTGAAAGCAATAAATATGCATAAAATTCAGACAATAGATAAGTGAATAAAGTAGAAAATGAAAATCCCCACAACAGGGGTAGGGTTTGGTAGAGTAAGGATCAAGGGTAGCCATGCATACTTTATTGATGGTAGGAACCTGGAGTTGTATGGTTTTCCAGGATCATTTCGTGCAGCCATGCCATAACACAGTATCTGCTTCAAAAATGATTGAGCCAAGATGATTTTGCATCATGATAAGCAGGTCAGAATACCCTGCTTTGCCCATAGAACTGTACACTCTCTGACCTTGAAACATCCAGAAAGTCCTTTAAGAGATTTCCAGAAACCTCTAAGAGATCTTCTGGCCACAGTTTGAAAAACGCTGGGTGAGACCTTCTTTAAATGCCTCTCAGCTACAACTTTCAATAAATGTGTGTAGATGTGAACGAGTTTAATAGACAGTCATAAAATAACACAATACAACAGAAAGCTATTGGAATGGATACCCATAAACCAGTTAATGCCTGTCAGCAATCAGAAAACTAGTAGCTTCAGCCTCTATTGATATTTATGATTACAACTTAATGATGTTTTTACTTAACTGATGGCAGCTGTCTCCAAGAGAAGCTATTAGCACATTAGGTCTTTATTAAGACTGGCAAAGTAATAAATAATGTTTGTGACTTCTCTTTTGTTCACAAGGTTAATTGTTGCTTAATAATATTCTTGTGATGTATTAAGAGCTCCCGAGAAATTATATATGCAGATCATTAGACTAAAAACAGAAGTCTCAACAATCTTCTAATTTACAGGTTGTTGATGGACCCAAGACATGCGTGGCAGTAAGATATTGGGTATTGGGATGATCACCCAGGATTTTGCATTCATTCTGATCTTTTCATTTAAATTAACAGATACTTATTTAGCGAAATACTAAGTAGAAGCTCTGGAGAATACAAAGATATATGCCACCAGAGCTCTTGAATATTGCTGAGGAGGAAAATATATATGTGTTAAGTGAATCATTAAGTGAGCTGTATTCAGAAGATGTAAAGAGAAAACTGCTCTGTCTTGGTTGTATATAAAATCTTACACATAGCTGAGAATATGGTTTCCTTAAATTTACCTAGAATTTTTTTTTCAGTCTATGCCATTTGTTTAAGTCACTGCCAATTGGTTACTTTGTTACTTGCTGCCAAATACACCCTAACTTACTTAAAGTGAAAGTGTTAGTCACTCAGTCATGACTGACTGTTTGGGACCCCAGGGACTGTAGCCCAGCAGGCTCCTCTGTCCATGAGATTTTCCAGGTGAGGATACTAGAGTGAGTTGCTATTCGCTTCTCCACTGGATCTTCCCCACCCAGGGATTGAACCTGGAACTCCTACATTGCAGGCAGATTCTTTACCATGTGAGCCACAAAGGAAGGCTTCCTGACCCAAGGATCGAACCCATGTCTCGTATGTCTCCTGAATTGGCAGGCGGGTTCTTTACCATTAGCACCACCTGGCAAGCCCTAACTCCTTAACTGTGGTCCATTTAGATACTAGCCCCCCTTGGAGTGGGACTGAACCTAAGATATCATTAATTTCTATCTCTCCTACAAGGGAGGAGGGTAGAGCCCAGAAAGATGAAGGGATTGGCTCAAATCATGTGGCAGCAGCAAAACCTGGACCAACCCGGGTTCAAGCCACTCAATTTCTTATTTCTTTGAGGCTGATGGGTTCCGTTTTGCCCATACCACCCTATATAGTTTGCACATAAGACCTCAAATTCCAACACACATGTTGAATCCCTGGCTGCTGGAGCCGGACTCCGGCAGTTAGACATACAGGCAGATAAGAAAAAAAAAAAAAAATGATGGTCATAGTGATGATGATGGTGGTGGTGGTGGTGAGCAAGGAGATGAGGAAAATGAGAAGAAGAAAATAGCTCTGTTTGGGGAGAGTTTATGATAAATCAGGTGCTTTACAAAGACATCCATTATAAGCCTTATAGCAACTCTCTGAGGTGGGTACTAAAATTATTCTAACTTTACAGATAAGGATGCAGTGGTGTTAAATGCCTGAGACTGCACAGTAAGTAGATGCTGCTACTACTGCTGCTGCTAAGTCGCTTCAGTCGTGTCCGACTCTGTGCGACCCCATAGATGGCAGCCCACCAGGCTCCGCCATCCCTGGGATTCTCCAGGCAAGAACACTGGAGTGGGTTGCCATTTCCTTCTCCAATGCATGAAAGTGAAAAGTCAAAGTGAATTCACTCAGTCATGTCCAACTCTCAGTGACACTATGGACTGCAGCCTACCAGGCTCCTCCGTCCATGGGATTTTCCAGGCAAGAGTACTGGAGTGGAGTGCCGTTGCCTTCTAGTAAATGTGAAACCCCAGACTGATCTGACCTCAGAGCCTGGATTCTGAACCTCACACGTATGACACTATGGGCTCTGCAATTCCTGGAAAACATTGCCCACTGAACAAATCTGAGAGAATGAGACAGAGACTTGGGCCAGTCCTTACTGGTGGCTGAGAAGCCCCTGAGAAAGTCTCAGATTGTACCAGCAGCCCCAAATGGTATTTCTGTTGTCCTCACTCTCTGTGGCGCTTTCAGTTACCAAGATAATCATCTCCAACAGAATTCCAATGAAGCTCACAGCAAATTAATTAGCCGTGCTGCAGACACATTAAAACTCTGCAAGCAGTTACCATAGTAGGTAACCTTGCATGTTTTACAAAGTGTGGCATTTTTATTTCATCTCATGTTGAATAATGAATAATTTTCCCTGCCCCCTGCTAAACAGTGAATGATGAGAAGCCCTTTGGTAATTCAGTGATGTTGAATTAATCTGATGGTAGAAAATCCACATAATTTCCCTAGGCCACCATCCTCTTATTCTATCCCTCTCCCTTTCTCTCCCTCCCTCACAAATTCCATCACAGACACTAAAAGGAGATGGCGCTCCATTCCTTGCTATGGAAGCAGTATCTGCTGGCAACACCCAGCTGGAGGCAGGCTTGTGTGGGAACTTGGAAGCCACCAAGCACTCCAGGCACCCAAGATACAGTGGTACTGCCCAGTGACCTCACACCCACTTTGACTCAAATAACATCATCTCCGAGGTTGTCAATTCCAACATCTTCTGTTGCTTTCCAACCCCTGCCCTGCTTTAATTTGTCTTTGAGAAGTTATATATTGATTTTCTTTTAATTTTATTTTTCTCCCCTGAAAGTGAACACCATGATAGCAGGGACTTCATTTTGTTCACTGCTGTGCTGGGGAGAATGCACCTAAACCAGTGCCTAGGACGCAGAAGGAATGCAGATATATTTGCTGAACAGATGAAGGACTGCCAAAAGCACTGGCCAGTGATGTCACTTTTACTGAGGATTTGCTAGGGGAGGAGAACAAAATTACATTCCATGTAGCAGGATTTCACCCAGTCCCCCACTAGACATCCGTCCTCTGATGTAACTCCTCTCCTTTTCCAACCCAACCTCTGCGAATGCCCTTCAATTGTCCCAACAATCTAGGAATATCTACAAAGTATCAAAACAAAAGTTTAGCGTCCCTGCACATGTACCCCGTCCCAACTCCCATCTCACTTCAACCAAAGATAAAACATCCCAAACATCAACAAGGAGTTGACTAGATAAATTATGATACATTCATAAGATGGACTACCATGCAGCCATTACAAGGAATTTGACCAAGCATAGATAAGCAGCTAGGGAGGCAAGTGGGTAGGTAGCTAGATAGAACACTGTCTAAGATACGCTGTTTAATGAACAAAACATGATGCAGTACCACATATATAGTAGGGTTATATAGGTGAAAGAGAGCAGTACACATATATTAATATTTACTTAGTAGATGTTTGGAAAGATACATAAGAAACTGCTAATGGTAGCTGTCTATAGGGAACAGATCTAGGGAACTGTATGTCAAGGGTGGAAAGAGACTCTGCTTTTCAGGGGGTTTATGGTACTCTTTGAAGCTTTAGGGTTTTTCGCGGGGAGGGGGTTTAGAGTATTTGAATATTTTATACACACCAAATACATGTAATTAGAAACTAAAGGATAGAAAGTGCGGGTGGAGGCAGTTAGACAGTCAAGCAAACAATGGATCAGTTTCACCATGCCCCTCAAAGACTTCATCCCACCAAACAGTTTATCATCGCTTGTGGGTGTCTGCTAAAAAATTAGACTTGAATCTTCACCCTTCCATTCTCTGCCAAAGCAAAGCTTCAGAGCACATCATGGCATCCGCTGGATCCTAAGGCCAAAGAAACTCAGTAAGTTGACAACTTAAAAATGCATTTGCTCCAGAAAAGCTATTTAAGTGAAACTATGAGGTTGGGCTCCCCAGAACTTTTAATTTGCCCAGTCATTCTTTTCAAAGAAAATAATATTTAAAATCAGAGTAAATTAGCTTCTGTGATAACAGTAAAATCTAATGAGGTTTTGGAAAGTTCTATTTATCAAAGAAATATCCAATCATATCAGCTTGGTTTTCCAGAATGTACATCTCACCAAAGTACTGATTATCTGTTGGTCCTGTTGCCTATATCCATCACTTGCTAATACGTCCTATAAAGTTGTCAACTCAATCAATGAAATAAGAGAAAGAGCTCGAGTGGGGATTTTCTGGTTTTGTGTTAACTGCCTGGGAGGAATCCTGCCTGCCCCTCAGAAGGGTACTGTGAACTCTTCCGAGGGGTGAGGGTATTGACTGTCTGTCAGGGAGACCCCATGATGCCTGATGACCACCTTCAGTGGCTGACCAAGTCATAGTCCAGGGCCACAGTCAGGGTCCAGAAACATCCAGTCCAGGCCATCCTTGCCTCCCACAGATTCTGCCAGGCCCTCATCTATGTCTATGGACTTCCTGATGGCTCAGCAGGTAAATAATCTGCCTGCAAAGCAGGACACAAGAGACCTGGGTTTGATCCCTGGGTCAGGAAGGTCTCCTGGAGGAGGACATGGCAACCCACTCCAGGATTCTTGCCTGGAGAATCCCTCAGACAGAGGAGCCTGGCGGGCTACAGTCCATGGGGGCACAAAGAGTCAGACACGACAGAGGCTGATGCATGCACACGTGTCTACACCAATGCCTGCACCGACCAAAATGCCTAAACCCTTTCTCTTTGATTGAATTCGACAAAAAAAAAAAAAAAAAAAAAAAACTGCGGGAGAATGAGCAGAGACCAAGGACACATAAGGCTGGTGGTATTCATTCTTAAAAGAAGTAGGGGTATCCCTTCTTTCGAAGAGATTCTGCACTATTTAGCACCATCAAGAAAAGTGTGACAGAAAGAACAGTACCTGTCTGATTGCCAAGAAAAAAAATGACTGGATTTTATACTTATAAGGCAGCTGAAAAGAGAGGAAGCTGATAAAACTGAAGAGCCAGTCTTATGCTATCAAATTCCAAATAAATCAGGTGAGACTCAACAAAATATAGATGATTTAAGCAAGGCAAATGAGTAGGTTTATATCTTTGTAATGTTCTATTTTGCATCTTCCTAGAATTAAAAAAAAATTGCTAATGTAATCAGCAAATTCCTAGATTACTGACAATTCTAAAGGATAAATGAACACTGGCATTTTAATTTAGGAGCTGATTAGCTAATAAAAGAGGTGCCATGTAGGACTGGATGATCCTATATTTATAGACTGAGAGCTTCATTCCTTTAATTTAAGGCCCGGACAATCACTTCCAAATCATTCAAGACAGAGCCCACTTTAAACTTTTATCAGTCAATCACATCTAAATGTGAATTAATATATTTTAAATCTCCATTTAAGAATAGTTTGCTACAGGAGGAAGAGGGACAGAACATGGTTTTATGTGTTTTAGGAAGTTGGAAAGGAATTACCTCCATAGCTAGCTTCCCTGTTGTCTCTGACAGTAAAGAATATGCCTGCAACACAGGAGACCTGGGTTTGATCCCTGGTTAGAAAGATCTCCTGGAGAAGGAAATGGCAATCCACTCTAGTATCCTTGCCTGAAGAGTTCCATGGACAGAGGAGCCTGCCAGGTGTGGGGTCTACATAGGATAGGGTAACTGGGAAGAAAAGATGGGAAGCGTAGAAAGGGTACCAAACACAAAGGTCACTGCTTTTCTTGGGGAACAGGGCTCTCAGACAGCAGAAAGGCCCACCTCACACACCTCTGTGTTCTGTTCAGTGGCAGAAAACATGGTGGTTTCCAGGCATCTCCTGATTCATAGCTGTATCTTTAGATCTTTATGGGTAGAGGAACCTTGTCCACAGGTATCTGCCAGCTCCCCAAGCTGTGGTTGTCCTTGGTCTGTCCCTCTAACTAGCAGCAGCATAGCATCACCTCACTCTGAAGTTTCATTTTCTGCTACATGCTATCAACTCCACCTTGCCACTCCCTCTCCTACTTAACCACAGTAACATGATCTTGAACATCTTCATGATACAATAAACATGGAATTCATAGAATTCATAATGGTTTATGAATTCATCTGCATGGTCTATTACTGGCATCCTCTTGAAGAATCAACCCTATTGTTGAACGTGACTTAAGAAAGCTTTTAGATTAAAATCAAGCTAGCTCCTATAGCCAGAGATCCAATACTTAGGGAAAACTGAAATTCATATTATTGGTTGAATTGTGTCCCTCACATTCATAGGTTGAATCCTAGGTGTTAGGACTTCAGAATGTGAAATTTTTGTAAATGATGAAGTTATAATGAAGTTATTAGGATAGTCCCTAATCCAGTATACTACATTCTTATAAAAAGGGAAATTTGGACACAGCGATAGCCACATGCACACAGAAAGAATGCCATGTGAACACAAAGGCAGAGATCAGGACGATGTGTCTACAAGCCAAGAAACAACAAAAATTGCCAGCAAGCCACCAGAAGCTGCGGGCACGCGGGGCAGGCAGGGGTGGGGGTGCGGGTGGGAAAGTAAGGAACAGTTTCTCTCAAAGTCCTCAAAAGAAACCAACCCTGCTGACACCTTAAGCTCAGACTTCTAACCTCCAGAACTGTGAGACAATCAATTAAGCCACACAGTTTGTGGTACTTTGTTACAGCTGCTCAAGCACACTAATACACTAAACTTCAAAGCCCTGGCTCAATATACATTTACTTAAACCCTAAAATCTAAAACTGTTCCTTTCTCTACTTTGCCCAACCATTCCAGCAATCAGTCTTCAGCTAAATAGCTCCAAACTGAGACGGGTCTTGAGTCTCCAACTAGGGAAAAATAAATTTAGATTTTAGATCTGGTCGACTCTTTGCATTAACTTAAACAAATTATCTCATCAGTTTCCTGACTGTCAGATGAGAAAGTTGAATAAAACTCTGGCTGGCAAATAGATTGCATCTCTGGTGCCCATTCTAGCTGAGTTGTAGCTGCTACTTGGAGCGCAGTCTTGACCACTCTTTGAGGATCACATTCCTGCATCTCTGAGCCTGACCCACTGGCTCTGCTCGTCTCATTAGATGACATTCAGATAACTTAATGACTTACATTACACTCACTATACATGGTCCCAAATGCTCTAGGTGAGACCCTTCACCTTCCCACAGAGAAAGTAAATCACTCTGCCTTGCCACTCAGATGCCTTGACTGAATAGAAAGAATACAATGATTTATTACCAACATCTGCTGTGGGAAATTTGCCCCATATGACTATGTATTTGCCATCCCTGGACTGAATCACAAGACTTTACAATTTCTTTCTGCACTGATCTGAGCTGCTTATTATTGCCCTTTGTTATCACTTTCAACCATGGACTTTGGTGCTCGTGGTTCTCGGCCCTTTGGATTTCACCTAGGGCTTATACTATTGACTTCTTAGTTCTCAGGTTTTTGGATTCAAATTGAATTACACCACAAGCTTTCTTGGTTCTCCAGCTTACAGATGGCCTCTTGGCCTCCATAATCATGTAAACCAATTCCTATAATAAGTAAATCTCTATTAAAGTGAAGTGAAGTGAAAGTCGCTCAGTTGTGTCTGACTCTTTGTGACCCCATGGACTATACAGTCCATGAAATTCTCCTGGCCAGAATACTGGAGTGGATAGCCTTCTCCAGGGGATCTTCCCAACTCAGGGATGAAGCCCAGGTCTTCTGCATTGCAGGTGGATTCTTTACCAGCTGAGCTACAAGAGAAGCCCCATTAGAATACACACATATTATTATTGGTTTTGTTTCTCTGAAGAACCCTTCTCTATTAGCCTTTTCCTACTCTTGCCCTCCCTATGCTTTATGGTGTTGGTGATGCCAGAATTGTCTATTATAGCCATTACCAGCCAATGAAAATACACTTTTCCTTCTGGACTGGTAAAATGATCAATTACAGGACATTATCAAGGACCTTTTCAGCTTAAGCTCTATTTTCCTCATTGTTTGTATTAGCCTTTTGTTGTTGTCACTGTTGTTAAGTCTCCTAAGAATTTGTGGTAGTCCTAGGGGGTTGTGAATGCTGGATGCTGATACACTGGGGCAGTGCGGTGATCCCACAAAAAGCCTTCCTAATACAGTGATTGACAGGAGGTAAAGCCGCATTTATGATTTCTGAAATAGAGGTGATTATATTTCAGCAAACAGAGTTCTATCTTTATCTAAGCTTTCCATACATTATCCTGTTTGATCTTCACAGCGTTGTGATATAGGCATGACAAATATTCTGTTATTCCCTCATTGCATTTAGGGATCATAATCAGAACAACTAAGTGACTCAATTACACAGCATTAAAAGGTTTCAGGTTGGGTCATCTTACCAATCATGCAGCAAAGCGTTTGATTTCATTCAGAAAGATGGTATCATACATGAGTAGATTTCTTTAACAGCCATCGAGACCCACCGAATGAGTAGTGGTAGTTTGACCAGGATTGCATTGATTAAAGATCACATTTAATAGAGCTTTAAACTGTGTCCAAACAGCTTTTCCCCAAAGCAGCAGGATGGCTTTTCTGAAGCACTCCCACTTTGCCTGAACTAGTTTGCCATATTTCATGCCTGATGCACAGGCTCTGCTTGCCTCATCAGGTGTGAATCAGATAAATTAAAGAAATAACTAAATTCATTTTGCACATGGTTCCAAGTCAATAGGCTCAGAGAGAGGGCGTATATTTTACTCCACACTTATCCCACAAGGGTAATGGGCTTTGGGGTCAAGGTTTTTCTTGCTAAACAAAGAAAACCATCTAGAAACCATCAGTGTGTCTAGTCATCAAACTCAGCATACATATACAAACACATTGCCAATGTTTAATGTTTCCCAGGAATATAAGGAGACCATAATGAGGTTTGTACGGTACATAACTGTTAAGATTCTGAAATACTGACAGAAATGGGTTCTCCTTTAGCCTAAATATTATTCTGGACCAATAACATAAAGGCAGCTGTCCTGAGAGCTCAAACAGTACAGGCTTGCTGTGAGAAAACACACATCTCTAGGATGAGAAATCGACATTTTCCCTGCCTCCTAATTCTGGGGAGACATCCAGTGTCAGAAGGAGTTCTGTGCACTTAGCAAGGCAGGCTCGACTTAGGAGGTGCAGCTGTTCTCTGGTTGAGAACATGAACTACAGGTTTGCTC